>NW_028270175.1:18723213-19033213 GCF_037043375.1 Chiloscyllium plagiosum | reverse complement strand
AAGTGTGGGCGACATGGTGGCACAGTGGTTAGCACTGCTGCCTCACAGCGCCAGAGACCCGGGTTCAATTCCCGCCTCAGGCGACTGACTGTGTGGAGTTTGCACATTCTCCCCGTATCTGCATGGGTTTCCTCCGGGTGCTCCGGTTTCCTCCCACTGTCACAAAAGATGTGCAGGTCAGGGGAATTGGCCATGCTAAATTGCCCGTAGTGTTTAGGTAAGAGGTAAATGTAGGGGTATGGGTGGGTTGCGCTTCGGCGGGGGCGGTGTGGACTTGTTGTGCCGAAGGGCCTGTTTCCACACTGTAAGTAATCTAATCTAATCTAAACTAATCTCTTTTCAGTATCTCTGATATTCTAAATAAATAACTGAGGTACCTGCTTTAGAAACAGCCTTTGCCCAAACCTCCATAAGACATAAAAAAGGCCAGGAAATCCCTGATTAAACACAAAGTCAGGCAGTGGCCAGAATCCCAGAGCAGAATCGGACAGATCATACAGCCCTGCTCATTCCACTGTCCACTCCCCTCTCACATTCCCCTTTCCCTGCCCCTACCCCACATAGAAATCACTGCCTCCAGAACAGTTCTCCCCCTTACCGAGAGGGTATGGTTGCAGTGTGAAGCCGCCCCTCCAGTCAGGACGGGGAGTGATTTGGAGGGGAAGCTGACAAAGTTCCCATGACACTTTCACTGCATTCACTGAACGTGCTGTGTCTGGGCACGGTTGGGACAGGTGTCAAAAGGACAGGGGAACTGACACCACAGAATCAAACCAATCGAACATCGAGCTGCAGGAATTCCTGCTACCCACCTTCTTTCGCACTAGTGACATCACGCCTATCCTGGTGAGCACGTGTTGCCGGGACAGCCCCTCCCGAGGGACACCGTCTGCGAAGGTCTCAGATCCATCAGCTCCTGGTTCACACAGGTGTCTCATAAACAGTGACACGTAGGCCCTAGGAGGAGGGAGTAAGAGGAGACAAAATGCTTCAAGGTGACAGTCACGACAAACAACAAAACCAAACCATTTCCTCAAATTTGAGGGGGCTGGATGATTAAAAGGCTTGATCCTCATGGAGGACAGGGTGAAGTAGCTAAACAGTGCATAGGCTAACTGAGACCCCTCCCATGTGTGGAATGAGCTACCAGAGGAAGAGGCTGGTACAATTACAACATTTAAAAGGCATCTGGATGGGTATATGATTTGGCAGGGTTTGGAGTAATATGGGCCAGGTGCTCGCAGGTGGGACTAGATTAAAAAAAATAACACCAGGTTATAGTCAAACAGGTTTAATTGGAAGCAGACTAGCTTTCGGAGCAACACTCCTTCATCAGGTGATTGGTTGGGATATCTGGTCGGCATGGACGAGAAGGGACCAAAGGGTCTATGTCCGTGCTGTACATCTCTATGACTATGTAGAGATCATTTTTGTCCTAGTCATGGGGAGGGGGGAGGGGGGGGGGGCGATGGGAGAGAGGGTGGTTGGGGCCTGTACAATGGGTGTCAACCAAGGATGGATCATCCACATCAGTAACTGCTACAAAGGAGACCAGAAGTCAGGGCCAACTCCCTCGACTGCCCAGGACTCCTGAACACCCAAACCCAGGAGCCTCGTCAATCTGCCCAAAGACTGTCACACAACCCACCTGCCCATCCCAGAACTGCCCAGGAATCAGCCCCCCATCACCCCAAGGGACATCCATCAGCAAGCAGATACAAAAGGAAGAGAGGAGCTGAGAGCACAGGGGAAATGCAGTTTGTGGGAGGGTATTTACGGGAAACGTACCTGAACTCCTTCTCACTCTTGCCCCGGAGATCTCGGACAAGCCAGTGAGAGTTGAAGGCATCCTGGGGAGGCATCCCCCAGCGCATGATGGCATTAACAAAAGCTTTACGTTGGCGAGCATTGAATCCAAGAACCTAGAACACAGAATTAAAGATCACTAGGAGGGCAAATCACAGGTGCAGAAATCCTCGCTCATTCTGTATCCTGGAACACCCATTCCAGTCTCTCCCTGCCCCCTCATCCCATCCACCCTCCTTCTGCCCATATCTCCTTTCCCTCTCCACCCCCCATCACCCACTCTCCTCTCGACACTCGAACAGAGCACACCAGTAATATACATCATTGGCTTCCCCCATTGGAGTCCATCCCATTAACATTCCCAAGTCAGAAGATCTACCAATCCAGCAACAAGATTCACTTGCTAGTTCTCTTTTGTTACTGGCTGTGGGATTTTCCTCTGATAATACAACAACAACAACTTGCTTCATTTTGCTGCAGGTGCTACATAAACACATCTCTAGGCACTTCCAGGGAATATTATTTGACAGCTGTCTCAGAAGGAGCTGGTGGGGAACGTAGCCAAACATTTTGATTAGATTAGATTAGATTACTTACAGTGTGGAAACAGGCCCTTCGGCCCAACAAGCCCACACCGACCCTCCAAAGAGCAACCCACCCAGAACCATTCCCCTACATTTACCCCCTTCACCTAACACTACAGGCAATTTAGCATGGCCAATTCACCGAACCTGCACATCTTTACTGTGGGAGGAAACTGGAGCACCCGGAGGAAACCCACGCAGACACGGGGAGAATGTGCAAACTCCACACAGACAGTTGCCTGAGGCTGGAGTCGAACCTGGGTCTCAGGCGCTGTGAGGAAGCAGTGCTAATCACATTGAAAGAGGCAGAGTTATGGGGCGTTTTAACGATTGAAGGTAAGGAAGAGGGGTTGAGGAAGAGAATTCCAGAGTTCGTGCTGCTAAAGGTACGGTCATGAATAATGCAGCACTTAAAATAGAAAGGCCACAGTCATAAAAGCACAGGCACCTCAGTTGTAGGAGTTGTAGAGTTACAGAGTGGTACAGCATAGAAACAAATCCTTCAGTCCAACTAGTCCACACGAACCATGTTCACTAACCATGTCCACACTAAATTAGTCCCACTTGCCTTCATTTGGCCCATAGCTCTCCAAACCTTTCCTGTTCATGAACTTATCCAAATGCCTTTTAAAAGTTGTAACTGTACCTGCATCCACCACATCCTTTGGCAGTTCATTCCACACACTAACCAACCATTGTCCCTCATGTCCTTTTGAAAGTTTTCTTCTGTCACCTTAAAAATATGCCCCCTTGTTTGGAAATCCCCACCCTAGTGAAAAGACTCTTGCTATTCACCTATCTATGCCCCTCGTGATTTTATAAACCACTATAAGATCTATAACCTCAACCTCCTACATTCCAGTGAAAAAAGTCCCAACCTATCCAGCCTCTTCTTATAACGTAAACCTTCCAGTCCTGGCAAATCTTTTCTGACCCCTCTCCAATTTAATATCATCCTTTCTATAGCAGGGTGACCAAAACTGCACACAGTACTCCAGCAGAGGCCTCACCAATGTCCTGTACAATCTCAACATGATGTCACAACCTCTATACTCAAAGATCTGAGCAACAAAAGCCAGTGTGCTAAATGCCTTCTTAACCATCCTCTTTAGCTGCAGTGCAAATTCCAAAGAGTTATATACCTGAGCCTCGAGGTGTCTCTGTTCAAAAACATTACTCAGGACCCTACCATTAATTGTGCAATTTCTCCCCTTGCTGGTTTTACCAAAATGTAACATCTCGCATTTATCCAAATTAAAGTGCATCTGCCACTCCTTGGCCCATTAAACCAACTGATCAAGATCTCTTTATAATCGTAACCTTCTCCACTGGCCACTATTCTGGTGTCATCCGCAAACTTACTGACCATGCCTCTTATATTCTCACCCAAACCGTTTCTATAAGTGACAAACAAAAAAGGTGGCCCCAGTACCAATTACTGTGGAACATCACTGGTCACAGGCCTCCAGCCTGAAAAACAACCCTCCACCACCACCCTCTGTCTACCATCAAGCCAATTTAGTATCCAATTGGCAAGCTCACCATGTGATCTAACTTTACTAATTAGTCTACCATGTGGAACCTTGTCAAAGGCTTTATTAAAGTCCATGTAAACAATGTCTACCACTCTGCCCTAATCAATCCTTTTGGTTACTTCCTCAAAAAACTCAATCAAATTTGACAGACATCATTTCCCTCACATACAATTATGCTGACTATCCGTAATCAGTCCTTGACTCTCCAAATGCACGTAAATCCTATCGTTTGGCTCATCTCCAACAACTTACCCAGCAATGATATCAGGCTCATAGCCCTATAGTTCCCTGGCTTCTCCTTACTGCCCTGAAATAAAGTTGACATTGGAGTATTCCCAAAACAAGGATGAGAACAATGTGGGTCTGAGAGGACAGGGTGGAGAGGGGAGTGGGACTTGGTGAAGTTGGGGTCACAGGTAAAATATTTTAGGATGGCCTCATTATACAGAGGTAACAAACAATAGGGAGAAGGCTTTCAAGAAGCAGCTGAGTTGAAGCAGGGTGGGGTCAGATGGTGCTCCAGAGGTGACAAAAAGCAAAGCTCAGTACTGAGACAAATATGACACCATGGTAGTGAAGAGTTTGGTTCATTTTCAGAATTTTACCAGGGACAGGACGGAGTCTGTGGCTTGGAAATGGAATCTCTGTTAGAAATGAAGGACAATAGCTTCAGTCTTTCCAATATTTAATGGGAGGAAACTCCTGCTCATTCATGGGGGGGGGGGGGGGGGGGGGGGAACTTCATGCTGACAACACACCTGACCATTTAGATTATTTGGGTTTCTTGGACTTGTTAAACATGACCTGGTACAATGTCACATTTTGTACAATGTGTTTAAGGCTGCCTTTGGTTTGTACACCTTTCCTGCACAACTTCCAAAGGGAGGTCTCTTCTGGGGAACATACCTGTAAAATGTAAAAAGACCCCCAGACTAGTTTCCTGAGGGGTCGGTGGAGGAATTTAACCAAGTGTTTTCTTGTTTTGGTCTTTTCTTGGACCTCGGGGATTGCATAGCTATGGAAAGAGGGAGGAGTATATCCAATACAGTGTCGTGACATCTTATGATGGAGCTGACCTGATGGTCCAAGCTGGTGTTTTAAATAAAATAGTAAATATTCTGAATTTGACTGCCCTGTACCCACACATGATCCTATCTCAAGCCAGGAATTCTCCAGGAATCCTCCAGGAAATTGCCTCCCTTGAGCCATCAATCTTTCTCCATCCGCTTCAGATTGTCAGGAAAACAGAGAAGGAAGAATAAAGCCCAGGCAGCTGAACAGGTGTTAACAACGTTCTGTGGAAGTAGAGCCCCATATGGTCAGAGCAGGTTGTGTGGAGCAGTGGCTGGCAGGTTTCATTCCCTAAAGGAAATGAACTAGTTGGGTTTTTAAGACTACAGTTTTTGCCGTTTTTGTTAACTAGATTTTAACATATGTTTTAATATCTATCTGCCAGTCTGTGGTAGGAATAGTTATAGGAACAATGCCGAGAGAAGCACAACATCATTAGAAAACAAGTCAAAATTGCCTTACAAAAGGAAAATCCTGATGGACGAGTTTATTGCAGTTGTTGAGGACGATAGATAAAGGAAACCAGTAGACGTAGTATATCCAGCTTTCCAAAAGGCATTCAGTATGCCGCGTAAGTGTCAACAGACAAGATAAGAATTGGGAGTAATATATAATGATAGCTAGAGGATTGGTTAACAAAGAGGCCATTTTCAAGCTGGCAGGCAGTGAGTGGTGGAGTGCCATGAAGATCAGTGCTGGGGCCTCAGTTATTTACAATCTGTATGCAGTGTGTCGAAGTTGGCTGATGATATAAAGCTAGATGAAAAAGTAAATCTTTAGGGAGGACGAAAGAGGTTGCAAAAAGATACAGACAGGTTAGAGAGTGGACCACAAAGCAACAGCTGGGGTAACACGTGGGCTCTGGAAATCATTCCGTTCAGTGACTTGGAATAGAAAAGCAGAATCGTTTTTCAAAGCAGTGTGAAACTTGTAAATATTGATGTTCGAAGAAACGTCGCCGCGCTGATGCAAGGATTATAGAAAGGCAGTATGCAAACTCAGTAAGCAATTAGAGAGGCTGGTGGTAAGCTGCAAGGGGATCGGAGGAAAGGAAGGAAACAAAACTCATTACAATTGTACAGTTTTGGTCTGACCTCATTTGGAATATTGTGTGCAGTTGTCTCTTTGCATTTAGAAGATATACTTGCACTGGAAGCAGTACAAAGGTTAACTAAACTAGCCCCTGGGATGAGGGGATTGCCCTATGACGAGACACCGAGCAAACTAGATCATTATTCTCTGGATTTTAGAAGCACGAGGGATCTCACTGACACATACAGGATTCTGCAAAGCCTCAACAGGATAGATATTGAGATCGTTTCCTTTGCTCAGGGAATCTAAAATACTGGGCCCTGGTCTCAGGGTAAGGGGCCAATCACAGGATTGAGGAGGAGAGAAATGTCTTCTCTCAAAGGGCTGTGAATCTTTGGAATTCTCTGTCCCAGAGGATTGTGGAATCTCCATCATTTAATACATTTAAAGCTCGGATAGTCAGGTATCTGTTCTTCAGGTAATTAAGTGGGATAATGGAGCTTGAGATCAGCTACAACTACAGAATGTTGGAGTCAGCGCAATATGGTACACTCCCTCTTATCTCCTGTGTTTGTTCTCACTCTGACCTAGAGGAGTAAAATTTAAATGTAAACTGAGAGCACCTTTTTGGTTATGGTGTGAAAAGGTAAAAAGGTTTGCTCTTCTTTCTGGTCTGCAAACAGCCCAATAACAGGCAAAGGAAACATCCAAAAAGTAGGAATAGAAAGAGATTATTCAACCCATCAGACCTATTCCACCACTCAGCCACCTTAGCTCTACGTCCCTTGATAATCTTCCCCACCTCCTCAAAAAAACCTATTTAAAGATAAAGATCAGGGATTTGCAACAGATCCAATGTGTGTTTGCTGGAGTCAACGTAGAGGTAGCTTTACTCTGTTGCTAACCCTGTGCTGTACCTGTCCTGGGAGTGTTTGATAGGGACATTGTCGGGAGAGCTTTACCCTGTATTTAACCCCATGCTGTCCCTGCCCCAGGAGTGTTTTATTGAGACAGTGTCGAGGACACTTTACTTTCTGTTTACTTCTAGTCTAACAGAGGGCATTCCAAATTCAGTTTAAAAAGGAGTAAACAGAGCTTTACTCTCAGTTTAAAAGACAGTAATGTTTACTCCATCTAATCCTGTGCTGTACCTGGAGTTTTCAGAAACATTGTAGAGGGAACTTTGCTCTGTATCTAACCTTGTCTAGTGGTATTCAAAAGATCACAATGAAATTAGTTTGAGGATATTACTTTTACCTCAATGTTCCCACCAACCCGTGCCAGTAAGGGTGGGAGGGGTTTGTCTCTTTCGGACTTAAGCTGTCTCCGTGACTGTCTCCTCCCAGCTGGAAAAGACAACATTCAGGATTGAGTGTTCTGGACCAACACAGCTCTCAATTCCAATACAGCCCCAAATGAGAAAGGAGCCCTCACCTTCAGGCTTCTCCTCAAAGTCTTCATCCTCATCTTCTGACCCTACAGAGTACTCAGACTGATTGTCCGAAAGGTCATCTTGCCACTCTGGAAAAGACAGATCAGGACGACGGGTAGGAGTAGGAACACACAAAAAGGGAGTATGGGCAAAAGCCAATCGGCCCATCAAGTCTGTCCTATACCAACACAGTGCAACTGAGCATCCTGGGCACCCAGCACCTCTTGCCTACAGCCACATAACCAATTGAGGCAAAATACAACTAAAGCTAAGTCAGGATTTAAAAACCTTTGGCAAATTCCACTTTGGCCTAGTGACCACAAAAGGGAAGAATTGGCATTTATTCAATATCTTTCATGACACTGGAACGTTCCAAAATGCTGCAGAACCACTTTTTGAAATGTATTCATGCCTGTAATGTAGCAATTTGCACACACTAAGATCCCAGAGACAGCAATAGGATAACAACAGTAATGTCTGTTTCATTGATGTTGTTTGAGAGATGTATATGGACCAGATTACAACAGGGAAGAAGTTCTATTATGTGTTGACAATGTGTCATGGGATCTTCTAAGCCCACCTGAGAGCATAGAAAGGACCTTGATTTACAATCATCTGGAAGATATCACTGCTGACAGTACAGCACTCCCTCAATATTACATTCAGTGTCAGCATGGATTATGGGCTCAAGTCACTGGATTGCAACAGTTTGAACCATGATACCAGACACAGATTAGAATGTGATCCATTGACAAATTGGCAAATTGTCTAATGCCCACCGAGCATTTTGTAAGTTGAGAAACTGTCCGTTGGACGTCTCCCAACATCTACTCAAATAATTGCAGCAAATCACACTTGGTCCACTCATTCCAGAGCCTTTATGTAGTTTTTAAATCAGTGGCTTTTAATCTGGCAGTGTCAGCTTTTCGCAAATTCAGCTTTCTCCACCCATTGGGTAAACCAGGTATCAGTCTGATTGACACCCCCTGACCCTGTTGCACATGTGCAGAGCGATGGTGCATATACATTGCAAACATATTTTGTTTTGTTTTTTTACTTTGCTGGTCTTAAGAGGAGCTCCGATCCCAATCCTACTGGAAGATGAGGAATTATCCGTGAAGTAGCTGAGACCTTGACAATGGTTGGGCAGCCAGAACGTTCAAGCAGTGAGTAGCTCAACTATCCCAGCCAACACATTTGGTCCTTAGCTTCTAACAAATGGCTGCACTCACGCAGGGCAACCAAACAGGCAACACAGTTCACACCAACACACCCGGCTATGCCAGGAAGGGAACCAAACGGAGCCCTTTTCCCAGGTAGATCTCCTGGAACAAGGTTGTGCTGCTCAATAGGTTCAGGCCCCAATACCAAGGAATTCATACCCAGAAGTGGCAAAAGCTTCAAGGAAAGAAAGGAGTAGATTTCCAAATTTCCAACGGCATGATCTAACATACACAAACTCACCCCACCAGCCCTGCCAGGGAGGTGGGGCTACAGAACAACTTCACAAATCTTTAGTCCGACAGTCATGGTGGAGCAAGCAGCTGAATATTGAACCAGCTACAGAAGGGAAGGGAAGGAACTCACAAAAAGTCAAGGAAACAAACTGGTTTCAAACCCAGACAATCCCATCCCCCATTTCTCTGACATGTTTTTGTGAAGGTAAGTACCTTGATCCTCTTGGGAAGCATCGTTGTAGTTGACTTGTTTACGAATGCGTTTGCCTTTGCCCAGGTTCCTGGCCAGGTCCTCTTGTTGCTGTTCATAATGATGTCGGAGAAGCTTTTCCCAGTAATCAGGGTCCACATTCTCTTCCTGTTTAATGATCTCTCTCTCAACTTCTTCCTAAGCAATTCAAGACCATTCAAAAGATCAGCCGCACTCAAAGGAAATCATCCCCAAGAATTGAAAACAGAACCTACAACATAAATAAATGTCACCTCCTAATTCAGGTGGTTACTAACTGCATTTGGAACTTGAGCCAGTCACAATGCAGAGGCTCTTTCCTGAAGTGCATCTCAGGGGAAAGCAAATAAGGGTCTAGGGAAATGTTTTTGTCAGGATGTTACAAAGTAAAATCTTGTTGCACAAAAGTTAACGAGTCTTACATTAAGAGTCACTGAACTTCAAACAAACACTAGGTCACCCCTCAGCCTCTGATGTACAAGGGAAACACCCTGAACCAATTGTACCAAACCTAAACTAGCAATTCAGTGTATTTCCTGAGGGTCCAGGTCATGCCACAGTTAAATGCAGCCTGTCTCTCACTCACCTCCCCCACCCTTGGCGCTGTAGAGAGCCTTCAAGTAACACTACTTGGTCTGTAGCCACTTGGGAAGTTTTGTGATCCACAAATGTTAACTGCCCCAGTAACTGGAAAGTAAGCGTTACTTATAAACCAGACCATCCTTCGTCATGAATCCTACCCACTCCTCCCCAAACAATCTCTGCTTTCTTTTCCTTTATTCTTCTCAATCTCTAATCCTTCAACACCATTCACACCAAGCAACAGGTAGAGCCATAAGGGTTGGGATAAATTCTAGAACCCGATGCTCTAGCTCTGGTAACCTTGCTCCCCATTAGACTGATAGTGCTCTGCTATTAGGAATTTATAAAGAAACTTTCTCTCCCTATCCCAGAGGGTTTTCCAGATCCTGTTGAACTCGGCTGCTTGCTCCGACTGGACAGAACTCTCATGGAATGTTGAAGGAAAATTGTCACCTGCTCATCTTCCTCCCGCACCACGTACTGAGCAACTTTAAAGGAGCTGAGATACTCGTTCATGTTCTGAATGTCAGCATCATCTGTGGCATTCTGGTTACGGTCCAGCAGCTTGGAGATGGCACGGTCATCATAGTGTATCATCCTCATTTCCTCAGCCTCCTTCTCAGCTGCAAGGTAAAGAGCAACAATCAATACTTTGTCTTCTCTTGGTGTCAAGCTTCTTCGAATGACCAGGTTGCAAACCGACAGATCCCTCATAACATCATTTTCGTCACTACAATATTCTTAATCATTTACCATCCCAGCAGAGGCTAACAATGGGCAAGTCAGATCCCACACTGAAACCTGGCTCAAGAGATCAGATTTTTATTTGTTTTGATTTTGAGGAATGGTGTCTCATTGCTAAATAAGCACACAATGTTACAGATATTGCTTTCACAATAAAAGCAGAAGTTTGTACAAAAGAAATGAAGATAAAATAATAATCAAAACTACTGAGAATACAACTTAAAAAGATTTTTAAACACAGAAGTATAATCCTAAAACATTCCTTTACAAAATTAAATAAATGAAACAGCATTTGTATAGTAGCCAAAGCACATCATTGGTGCAGTACCCAAAATACCACTTAAAATTTTCATACCGTTATCTAACGCTTAAGTAGTTATTTTTGAAATGTTTAACTTTTAGACTGAAACTGTAAATAGCTTTTTTCTGGAAATCACATACCTGAGTATATGGACTCAACTTTAAGTAACCCCTTCAGGGTTTTATCCCAACACATATAATCTGGAATTAACACTAATTCTTCATTGAAAGGTAATCCAGTTCATTATATATCTTTTCATACTCAGGAGCACCTTTCTGCACAGGACTGCTCCACTCAAAGGGTAACTAAAAGTCTCTCTCAACTATGGGCACAACTTGTGGATGCTTTTCTGTTCATGTTCCTTTCTGTGACTCTCTTCCCAAACTTGAGTTTTTTTTAAATTTAGGGTCACAACAAAGATCATCTCATGACAAAGCAGACCCACCTGAGCACATACCTGCATTTACTTAAAAGAAAATGCCTAAGACTTCCTGTTCCCCTTACGTGACCCAGTTAAAACCACACTGGAACAGCTTGTCCTTGTCAGTCTTTAAGTTCCTTTCATAGCCATCAGAAAGTCACCTCAAGCTCTTCATTTCCAAACAAATTAAATCATAATTCCTTAATATTTTCTCACAATTTAAATTTCACAATCTTTGTCTGTACTCCCCACTCCATGTTTTCTTTTAAGGGCAGCGATCTCTGAGATTCCCTCAATTTATATTCTAAAATCTGGACTCAGACCAAGCTCAGAGTAAAGAGAGTTCCTCTTGTTTTTTAAACGCTATTTTCTCCTCCAGCATTCTCTCCTGCTGTAGTGAAGTCAGTGACTCTAACTCAGGTACTACCCACAAGTGCTCATGCTCATCCACTGATTTGCTGTGTCTCAGACAGTCTACATGGCTAAAAATCACACCACACCAGGTTATAGTGCAACAGGCTTATTTGGAAGCACTCGCTTTTGGAATGCTGCTCCTTCATCAGGTGGTTGTGGAGTAAACGATTCTAAGACATAAAATTTATAGCAAATGTTTACAGTGGGATGTAATGGAATTTTATATTGAAAAAGACCCGGATTGTTTGTTTGTTTTTAACCTTGTAAATCCCAGTCCAACACTGACATCTCCAAATCAGCCTACATGGCGAGTGCTAGTGGGTTAAATCAACCATAAGGCATCACAATTAGACCAATCCTACTCTTCCCCCAAAGATAATATACTTTCCACTTATGTTCACTGCAGATGGATCTCTGGCTAACCTTGATCCCTAAAACAAGCCCAGAGAGTCCTTAGCGCTGCCACATACAACATCACTGAATTATCACGTGTCAGAGCGCAACTATTCAGGTTTGAAAGGCCCATACTATACCAGACCACGTATTTATGGCCTAAGGTCAGGAGATATTTACTCATCAAAGGAAGAAGAAAACATGGAACCAAGCTACAGGTGGATGGTTAAGACATGCTTGAACTGTGATCTTGTTGAATGGCATGAAACAGACTCAAGGGGCTAAATGGCCTCCAACAGTTCTTACATATCAACTGCACTAAATCACCAGATAAGTCCTAATAAAGATCAGTGGCAAATTGTCAACATTCGGGGCAGGGTGAGATGTTTCTCCTTATAGTCCTTCCTGGCTCTATTATATCTGTCATGCAGACCCACCCCATCACACCAGCCCTAACTTTCTCACCTTCATCATCCTTGAAGAGCTCCTCTGTGCCAAACTTGAGAATATCATCCAACTCCTGTTTGGAAAGTGAGCCTGACTTGGAACCCAAGCCTGGCCGGACCACCAGGTGAGTCAACATCATCTTTTTCTTGGCGACTTGCGTGATGCGTTCCTCCACTGACGCTCTGGTCACAAAGCGATAGATCATCACCTTTTTGTTCTGACCGATACGATGAGCTCTGCTGAAGGCCTGAAGGACAGACATTCGATTTGTTAGCTCCTCTCCTCAACAATCCCCCCCACTGGGGCCTCTCCCCTTCACCTCTGCCCCAGACATCTTGCACTTCCTGTACTTTCCCAAGATAATTGAAACAGGCTGGGCTCTGGGATATTGGCAAAGCATCCCAGAGAGATCCAATGCTCCAAGTTCGCCTCCTGGTGAAGGAGTGCCTGACCTCAGTTTCGCACATCCTCTGCACTGATAGGCTTTAGGGAACCAAAGGAAGAAAACAATCGCTCATCACTGACAGGTATAGCGCAATGAAGATCAACTTCTCTCTCATGTCAGGTTTCACCACTGAATTCCTTTTTTATGTTAAAAATTTCTCAAGGTTTAGGCGTCACTGGCACTTATTCATAATCATAATGCTTCCCGGGGATGGAAATGGTGGTGGGCCTTCTTGAACCAACGGTAGCATTTCCACATAACTGAAAGGCTTTCAAGGTCCCTTCACAGGAAATTTATTATTAAACACGTGGGCAAGGGATTGGAGTCAGGTTCCCTTCCCTAAAGGATGTCAATTGGGTTTTTCGTTAAACAGTAGCCCAATGGCTCCATAGTCACTTGTACTGACACCAAATTTTTATTTGCTAAGTTTTAGAACTGAATTGCACATCACTCAACACATACCATCTCCAAAACCCTATTAATTCGTACTATATTCAGTCACGGTATGTGGGTGTCACACTGGCTGGGCCAGCATTTATCGTCCATCCCTAGTCGCCCTGGAGATGGCGTGGTGAGCTGAATCATTGCAGTGCATTTTGTGTAGGTAAACCCGCACTGCTGATGGGGAGGGAAATTCCAGAAATTTGCCTGGTGACGCTGAAGGAACAGTGATATATTTCCAAGTCAAGATGGCAAATGGCTTGGAGGAGAACTTGCCACTCCTGCTAAAAGACCAAGTTGATCCTTGATAGCTCTAAATGACCTTTTAGAAAAAGTACTTCTGGGAGACATGAGAATTTCAAACTTCAGTGACTGCCCATTGCTAGCTGTGCGATACTTGCAGGAATATTAAGAATTAACGAACTACAGAGTGTGGGAATGGAATCTCATGTAAGCCAATAGAGAATGACATTAAGTTCCTTTCTGTCAATGGCATCAATGAATCAATTGGATTTATTCTACGCTGCTTTCAGAGTAATTTCATCTGGTATCAATCCACAGATGGCAGGGATTTCTGAACTTGGGCTTGAACACTCAATCTCTGTTTGCTGTAAACCCTGATGTCACAGAACTAAATTCCACACAGCGACTTTACGGAAAGAAAGAAAGAAATTGATGTCAAACAGTCCTTCTCTGAAGACTCATGAAAATATGCGTATTCTAACCTGAATATCATTGTGGGGGTTCCAATCTGAATCATAGATTATAACAGTGTCTGCAGTAGCCAGGTTAATGCCCAGACCCCCAGCTCGAGTGGAGAGAAGGAAACAGAATTGCTGGGCTCCAGGGGCTGCAAGGACAAAGAGAGAGAAAGATATGGGTGAGCATCCAATCAGTAAATCTTCAGAATCCGTACAGCCACAAAGAAAAGGGAGGTTCTTTCTAAAACTTTTCTCAAGGACCTTCAATATATTTTTGCTCACCAAAAATATTAAAAGATGTAGAGGCATGGCAGCTGGAGTTCGGATGAAAGTCAGCCATTATCTTGCTAAATGGCAGAACAGACACAGAGCTGATTAGTCTACTCCTGTTCCTGTACATGTACCTAAATAAATAACAGCAAATCCTCTGCTATCAGTCACATGCCCTATTAACAGGACATTGTGTGGTGCTGATTTGCTTCAGAACAGTTATATCAAATCACAGATTCCACAGATGACCAATCAGCCCAGCCTGCCCATACTGGCCCTCTGACACAAATTATCCTTTCAGTTGCATTCCTAACCCTTTCACTGTACCCTTTCACTTGAAGACAATTTTACAATTGTTCATCTCCCCTTCTCTTACAATTTGAGACTCCAATTTTTTTAACACTTTGAATTTAAAAACTAATCTTTTCTTTCATTCTTCTGACAATTATTCTAAACTTACCTTTTCACTAACTGAGCAAACAACAGACATATTTTTCCTTGTGTGACACATCAATACCCTTTATAAACATGAACAGTCCTGCCTGATGTCCTCTCAATTTTTCGATTTTTTTTTTAAAATGAGACCTCATTTTTTCATCTCCCCACCTACTTCAAGTTTCTCATCCTTGGTGTCAGATTAACAAATCCCTTCTGCATCTCGTCTGGAACCTTGACATCTTTTCTTAATGTAAAAGGACAATAAACAGAGCCGAGATACATGGTGGTCACAGCTTTGCCACTAGTGTCACGTTTATTCTGTCAGTGTGGAGAAAAGTTCTTTACTTCGTCCAGCCTGGAGACTGCTCAACAAGGTTCCTGGATGGAAGGTACATTATTGCTTTTCTAAGAGCCATAAAAAAGGAAGCAGAATTTCTCTATAAACCACCAACATCTGCTCACCATTAAACCTGTCAATAGCCTCTTGTCTCTGGTTGCCTGTGATGCTCCCATCTATCCGTTCGTACTTGTATCCATCATATTCCAGGAAATCTTCCAGCAGATCCAGCATTTTAGTCATCTGTCAATCACAAACAGCATATTTACCCAAAACTGAAACCCGAACCTGCATCAAACTCTGCTCTCTCCGCTGTGCTCGACGTACACTGGCTTTCCGTCCAGCAACATCTCAAATATTTAGTAAAAACTGCGGATGCTGTAAATCAGAATCAAAAAACAGAAACTGCTGGAAACGCTCAGCAGGTCTGGCAGCCATCTGTGGAGAGAAATCAAGAGTTAACATTTCAGGTCAAGTCACCCTTCCTCAGAATTAATTCAGTTCTGAGGAAGTGTCACTGGATCTGAAATGTTAACTCTGATTTCTCTCCACAGATGGCTGCCAGACCTGCTGAGTTTTTCCAGCAATTTCTGTTTCTGTCTTGAAATTTAGATTTACTTACTTTGCTCAAATCCCTCCCATGTCCTTAACTCTCTTTTGAAGGCACTGAAATCTTATGAATTGTAATCACTGTTGTAGTATAGGCAAATGTAGCAGCTTGCAATTGCATAACAAGAGTCCACAAAATGGCAGTGCATTAAAAGACCAGTCAATCCATTTTGAGCCAGTGGTGGAGAATTAAACTCTGATAAGGACACCCAAGACCACCTGCCCTTCTCATCTTTCAGAAGGTATTTTAATCTGAGAACTGAGGTGGTAGGTTTTAAATCCCAAAATCGGCACATCGAAGAGTGTAGTGCTCCCTCACAGTTTCAGCTTGGATTATGTGGCTTTAGTCTGTGTGGAATTTGAAAAAGCATGCTGTCAAACTGACACATCAAGAGAAAACTGACCTCAGTCTTAAAACATTCAGTTCATCCACACATCTCCAGGAGTGTTCACTGGAGAGGAAGCTGTGCCCTGGGTTAAATACACCCTTCCTCACCCAGAGGGGAGGGGAGGGGGGGGGGCGGGGGGAAGGGGGGGGGAGTTGGAGAGAAGAATAGCAGTGGAGGGTGAGGAGAGGTAGATAGAGATCCCATTTGGGATCTTGGTTCAGTAGGTAGTTACTCAGATAATCTATTTGTGATGATGACCGAGGGTTAAGTACTGGCCAGCTCAACAGGAAGAATGTCCCTGCTGTCCTTTCAATTAGTGCCTCACTAATTAGTACCTGATTACCTCAGAATTAGAAAGTTGGAGGTTTAATTGCCACTCCAAGACATGAGAGGTTGACACTCCCAGTGTAGCACTGAGGAAATGCTACTCCGTCAGAGGTGTCACCTATTGCAGGAGACATTAAATAGAGTTCTGATTTACCCTCACGGGCAGACACAAATTATCGTAAGGCACTAATTCAAAGTGACATCTTCCCTGATGATGGCCAACCCTTATCCCTCAATCAATACCACAAACAGATTATTTGCTCATTATCACATGACTGTTTGTGGAAGTTTGCAGAGTTTGAGTTAGCTGCCACATCTCCTGCAATGCTGCAGTGACTACACTTCAACTGGCTGCAAAGCAATTTGGGACATCAGTTACCTGAGAGAAGATCAACACTCTGTGGCCGTGGCTGTGCAGTTTCTTCAGCATCTTCTGTAGTAGTATCAGCTTCCCTGAGGACTTCACCAGAGAGTTCCCATCATATGATCCATTTGGTAAAACCGGAGCTTCCTGTCAACACCAGCAAAGCAGCACCACCATTAATACTGCTAACAAGTCCAGTGCACACAGTCAGTTGCCACATACACCCGCCTGCAGAACAGCCATAGAAGAGAGCCCTCTACTCCTTTCTGGGAAGCAATAATTCCTCAGGGATGTTTAGAAGCCGCAATAGCCAGTTCATTTTTTGGGTTAGCCTAGTGTTTATTTCTCAGAGTAATGAGGGCCTTCCTCATGAACCAGCAGGTATTGATATAACCCAGTGTCCTGCTGGGACTGGTTCACATATTGGTCTAGGTCAGATAAGGACCAAGAATTTCCTTCCCAATAATAAACCAGTTGGGGCTTTTACAATATCCAACATCTTCACCAGAAAGTTCCAGCAGATTCGTGGCCATTTTTACTGACACTAGAATTTATTTCCAGATTTTCAAGAACTGACTCCAAATCCTCAAACTGCCATATTGAGATTTGTGTTTATATTCTCTGGATTGTTAGTCCAGTAGTTGAACTATTAACTACACACTCTTGTATATTGTGTAGTAGCAGCTGCCTCAATGCAAACGATGTGGTATAATGGCCTCATCAGATGACCAAACTTCCCTGAGCATCTCAAACATTCACTGTGGTCCTAATAGGGAGACTATTCATAGTCAGTCAGTCAGGTGAGTGCCGGATCAAATCCAGGTCACTGGGGCATAAAAGCTCAAACTATTGTATCACCTTGTTCCTGATCTCAGTCAAGGTGAGCGGTGACCATATGGAGGTTTATAAAATTATGAGGGACATGGATGGGCAAGATCTTTTCCCTGGGGTGAGAGAGTCCAGAACTAGAGGGCATAGGTTTAGGGTGAGAGAGGAAAGATATAAAAAGGGACCTAAGGGGTAAATTTTTCAGAGAGAGGGTGATGCGTAAATGGAATGCGCTACTAGAGGAAGTGGTGGAGGCTAGTACAACTACATCATTTAAAAGACACCTGGATGGGTATATGAATAAGAAGGGTTTGGAGGGATATGGGCCAAGTGCTGGCAAATGGGACTGGATTAGGTTAGGATATCTGGTCAGCATGGATGAGTTGGACCGAAGGATCTGTTTCCATGCTGTACATCTGTGACTCTAATAGGAACTTTATAAATCAGGCTCTTTGGCATGGTGTTGGTGTTCCCTGCCTTTCAGCCAGTAGGCCCAGGTTCAAATCCCACCTGCTCCAAAGGTGTGCTGTAACACATCTGTACAGGTTGGTTAAAAATAAACAGAGACTATATATTTATATTGACTGTGATATGAAACATGATGATGTTCTGAAAGGCATTTTGGGGTTCTTGTGGTGGAGTGGGAGTACCTACTTACCTCTAAGCTAGGGGTCCTGGGTCCTGGGTCCTGGGTCCAAATCCCACCTGCTCCAAAGGTATGTGATAACATTTCTCTATAGGTCAATTAGAAAATACCCCTTGATTTACTCACCTATACAGACCAGAAGAGTTCTCAGTCTGAATTAAGTTGCCCAATCCAAGTCAGAACTGCTTGGAGGTTTCCCTTGATTAAGGAAGGGGGAAAAAAGAGATGCAGGGCTCCTTCTCACAATCAGTGCCCAACAATTCCCACTGCAAGTGCAGGGCAACAACAAGATTGGATTCCAATAATTACAATTTCTCAAGTGGTATCAGACACATACCCCTGCTGCGACCGGAAATAAATAGGGATGGTTACAACACTTCTTCAGATCCATCATGATGTTCAGCAGGGACACCTGGTTCCCACCCCCTTTTGAATTCAGAGCCTCGAAATTCTTGGTCAGGATGAATTTGTAATATTTCCTGTGAAGCCACACAAACAACAAGAATAAAATGAAAGGATGAGACTTGAGCAGAACTGGATGAAGATTCGCTGTTCGTGTTTTCACAACTTACTTCTGCATGGAGCTGAGCTCCACACGGACTATCAGCTCGGTCTTTGATGGCATGTTCTTAAAGACATCAGCCTTGAGACGCCTCAACATATGTGGGCCCAGGAGGTCATGAAGCTTCTTAATCTGGTCCTCCTTTGAGATGTCTGCAAACTCCTCCAAGAAGCCTTCTAAGTTGCTGTAACAAAACAGGAACAGGGTAAAAACAATGACTGCAGATACTGGAAACCCTGGCATTCCTGATGAAGGGATTTTGCCCGAAACGTCGATTTTCCTGCTCCTCAGATGCTGCCTGAACTGCTGTGCTTTTCCAGCACCACAAAACAGGAACAGTCACAGCTGCCACATCATTCTTCAGTGCTGAACCCAGGCTGTCTGAAGGTGCATCCAGCACTACCTCCTTCTCAAACCAGTTTCTCAACTGGACAACACAGATTCCCTCTTTATTCAAAAGTCAAGGTCATTTGTAAAACCAGTCACCCGTACTCTGCCTTCAATCATGTCCACACACCCGGTGTTTCAGCTTCACCGTGGGGGCTGTACTCCTGGGCACCCATGCTTGGGTGAACAAGGTCTAGTGTAGCATCCCTCAGGTGGCAAAATGACAGCCAGAGCTCATGGTGTGAGCTCCCAAATAAACGGGGGGGGTGGGGAAGAGAAGAGGAATGCAAAAAAACCAGTGTGTGATTTTTCTCCTGGCTCAGAGGTTTAAAAAAAAACACATGTCCAATGAAACAATGGGGAGACAGATGTAAATTCCATACCAGCACAAACCTGCTTTATGTCCCTGTGCACTATGCCCTACCCTTCCTTTCCATGGAAGCAGCCTGTGTCCAAATCATGGCAATCTCCCTTTCTACCCCAGTCCCCATTCTCCTTTCACCAATACGGCCCTGTCTCTCCCTTCACCATTTTAGACACAATCCCCTTCCTCTCTCACCAACACAGCCACTGTCCTCCCTCTCCATTATAGTTTACCCTCCTGCCAGCTCTCAATAAAGTTACATTTTACACTCTCGGCCTCTCCCACCAAGAGATTCCAGAATCTACCGTGTGGAGAAAGTTAATCAGAGCCAAACAACAATTCCAGAGTTAGGGAGACGAAGGAAACCAGCAACTGGATCAGACCTCCAGGTGGTGAGCCGGTAATTACGGTTGTGAATGGGGATCTGGGTGCAATCCCCCACTTTCGATATCACATGAAGAATGGGTAAGGGAAGGGGCCAGAGACTTAATGACAATAGGAAAAGAGGGGAAAAAGGGTTCTATACAATGTGGATGAGCTCACATTTGTCTACATTTAAATCCATTGCCATAGTTTTGCCCATTCACTAGACGTGGAGTTTCTCTGGATTTGAGTCTCAGTAATGGACAGCGTTGGATAACAGGGTGAGACTTTGTTTTGCTGTTTCTGTGAAAATCATTTAAACACCATTCCATATTTAGAGAGCTTGATTACTTTGATTCTTGATTTTGAATATACTTTTGTCGTATGTTAAATGAAGTCTCCAGCCTGGTGTGACTATGTTTTAGGGAATAATCACCATATTAACTAAAATAAAATCAAATGATCTATCAGGCAGTAGATGGCCAGTAGTACCTACATCTGGGATTGTAATATGAAAAAATAAATAATCTGATCATTTATTGTAAGTCTGTGCAGCCATTAACAATCTGCAAATTTTTGTTTGGTCCACTCTCAGTTAGCCAATGCTCCCTCTCTTTAAACATATTTCTAACATTTCAGTCAATGAAAAATATAGAATCAGGATTTCAGTGAGATTCTTAACATCTAATGTGGAGAACTGATCATAAAATCAACTAGTCAATAGTTTGTCAACTTTTAGTTTAAGAAAAATGCTTAAAATGTATTTTGACTAAAATATTTAAGAAATATTAATTGTTTGACTCGAGACTCAAAATGATCACCCTAGCATTGAGTTCCATTATCTATCAATTTCACTCCCAGGATGCGTGGGAACTCTCAGCACAAGGCTATCACACATTGGATCTAGCCTAAGGAGGATCTAGCCTTATAAGCATTCATATAAGATTGCAGGAAATTGCAATCTGATCCCAGACTGGGATGAGGGATGAATTGAGGCTGGAGAATTACAGTGCTGTAGTGAAAAGCTACAGTGGAATTTCCATTATAATGCTACTGGGCTGTAATATTGCTAAGTATTGAACTTTGAGTGGAATTCCCATGGAGAGTTACATGCTGTAGATCGCACAGCCTTTGATTAGATCCAAACTATTGTCAGTGACCATAAGGAGCAGCCAGGGAAGTGCCAGAGATCAGCATGAGAGAGAGCCTATATGAAACCAATAGAATCATAGAATCCCTCCAGTGTAAAAAGAGGCCTTTCGGCCCATTGAGTCTACACCGACCCTCCAAACAGCACCCCACCCAGACCCACCCCTACCTGTAACCTTGCATTTCCCATGGCTAACCCAGCTAGCCTGCACATCCCTGGATACTTTAGCCTGGCCACTCCACCTAATCTGCACATCTTTGGACTGTGGGAGGAAATCAAAGCACCTGGAGGAAATCCATGCAGACACGGGGAGAATGCGCAACCTCCACACAGACAGTCGCCCGAGGGTATAATCAAACCCAGGTCTGTGATGCTGGGAAGCAGCAGTGTTAACCACTGAGCCACAGTGCCAGCCCTGGACTCCTTACCAGTCAGCAGCAGGAGTTACACTGGAATCATAACCTTAAGTCATTTCACATTTCCCCTTTCAAACAAACACTGTTGAACTTGATCATACATATTAAGAAAATGTTCACAAACTGTTAGCCTGTTTTACTGAAACTGTTAATGATCTACCTCCTTGGTTTCATGAGGTATTGTGACAGAAAATGACACTGAACACAGCATTGCTGTTGAGCCCAACATGTGGAAGTAAAAAACCACATTAAAACAAACTCAGCTTTTGTTGCATACCTGTCTACCTCTGTACTTATATAGTCTACCATTTCATACTTGCTACCAGATGGAGCTATAGATTAGAAGCAAATTAAGGCATTAACACAAACTTACTTAAAACGTTGAGGAGTAAGGAAGTTCAGCAAGTGGAAAAGCTCCTCCAGATTATTCTGTAGTGGCGTCCCAGTCAGCAGCAGCTTGTAATCAATCTTGTAAGCATTTAGCACCCTAAAATACTGAAACATTCAATACTGACAAATGAACAACTCTTCACAAACTGGCATCTGGAGCCAAACAGCGACATCAACAGAGCCACGTGTCCCAAGCCCACATTTTAATTTATGGATGGTAACTCGTCCGAGTTTATTTCAGGGTCTCTCCACCTTTCCCGCCCTACCAAAGGCACAGGTTTAAAATCATGCAGCACAGGGCAACCTCTTGGCCCATTAAACCTGTGCCAGCTATCTGGAAGAGCTATCTGATTAATACCACACTCATAACTCTGCAAATATTTCTCCTTCAAGTACAGTATTCGATTCTCATTGTGAGGTTCCCACTACATCTGGTCTCATCCACAAGCAACGCAATCCTAATCACAACAGCTGGTTCAGCAACAAAGTTTATCTTCTCCCCTCAGGCTCATTAGACGAATAGCTTAAATCCATCCCCTCTGATTACCGATCTTCTGTCAGTGGAAACACCGCTTCTTTTTCGTGACGTTCAAAACCTTACACAACTCTGAAGAGTCTGATTAGGTTTCCCCTCAATCCTCTCTGCTCAAAAGGAGAATAATCCTAGTTTCTCCCTCTCAGCTCCAAGCATTGATTGTAGCTATGATTGGTAGAGGTGGAGGGCTGGTTGCTACCACAGCTTGCAAAAAATTACACTTCTGTAAATGGATTAAAAGCAGTTTGATTTTTCTTAGAGGTGAATCATGTGGCGGCTTAGGTTAATGTTGCCTGCATTTAGTAAACATGACAAAACAGTGGCAGCTCAGACAGCCTCGTGGTGTGGAGTCTGAAAAGCAAATCAGCTGGATTTATTCTTCACTCAAAGCAGCACGTTGGCTGTAAGTGTAGGAAACATGTGGCTTTACAGTGCAGAACCTTTATATTAAAGGGACAACTGACTTTGCTGCACTTCAAGAAAGACTGAGGGGGTGTCTGGACTATACTTCCCATAATGTGCACACAGGAGGCAGAGCCAGCTATCAGGACCCAAGACAGAAAGAGAGAAGTAAGTGACCCTCAAGGACTGAAGGAGATGGACTGTTCCTGACTAAGATCGAAGAAACCAGAAGATGATGGCGATCAGCCTGTGAATACAGAGTCAGAGCAGGAGGGAAGGTCTGTGTCCTTGAGGCACAGAGGTGAGCGGGTCAAGTTATTTAATCTGGGAGGGGTCAGGGAGTCAGCAACATGGGGTCATCAATTTAATTTAACAGACTAAAATCAAGATACATTATCTTGTACAGCAGCAGCATGAATTTCCACCCCCTACATGGAATACCTGAAGAAAATATCATCTTATTGCTTAATGAAAAATTTCATAAATATACAAATCAGAGACAGATCTCGGATGAAAGGGAGATCATTGGGGCACCGAATTTATTTTTGAATTTCATTTGCAAAGAGATAGTGACCCAGATCGCCACCACTTGTACTACAGACCTCCACAATTCCACAGCCTTCAAGATGCAAATGGTCATTGAACTACTTGTTATTTTACTTCTCATTATGTTACTGATCTTCCCTCACATACAAGTTTTACAGACTTTGATGATCCTCTGGTACCAAGTTACCACTTTTTCAGCTTCGACCCTCAGTCAAGGTCAGCAAAAATATTCAGCTGTGAACTGCCTCACTCAATTTCCAGACAAATCCCCCTCCCCCTCCCCCTCCCCCTCCCTCTCCCTCTCCTCCCCATGACGACCAGACTCAGCACTACGGCACCCCCCCCAACCCCAGGTGATAGTCCTCTCGGAGACTCCAGGAGCATTGAGACCATGTCATACTTACTTTGGATTGGTTGTTTTTCAGCCTGTGAGCTTCATCGACAACAAGACATGCCCAGTCAATGGATCCCAAGATCGTCTGATCAATGGTGATCAACTCATACGAAGTCAGCAGCACGTGAAACTTTATTTGCGCCTCGCTCTGAAAACAGAAACATTTCCTCTTGTCAATATCAATCCCAAACACACTGGTTACTCAGCAAAAGACTCCTGGACAGACAAATCAGACACATCTACAAGAACTGAAGGCAGCTGCATCAATTTTAGAGGCAGTGTAATTCTCTACAAACTAAAAATGTCTACCATCACCAAAAATGTTCTTCATTCTCAACTAGAACTTCATGACCTAAGAAACACTAACACTACTTTGCCGTTTATCTCTCTCACATCTACTCACAGAGTTATGGGCAAAATCATCTTCTAATTCTTCACCCAGACAGCCATTTTGCATACATGATGGAGAGAGCCAGCAGACTATTGGTTATAGAGGGCATCACAGCCAGGCTCAGTGACCTGCCCCACACAAAAAGGTTCATTGGATAGTGACCAACAGCAGGAACCCCAACATATTTTCCCTGCCTTGTCCACAGTACTGCCCCAAGCACAGATCCCAGCTGAGTCAGCCAACTCCATACAAACAGAGACTAAGTCTGAAGTGACCTAATCTGTCTGGCTCAATGCCAAAATTAATCTACTAATTGAACCCATTAGAGAATCGATACCGTCACTGCAGGACTGAAAAACTCTAAGCTTCATTGAAAGCACCTCCCAAACCCTGTCAGCACCAACTCTGGAGATTCCCTCCATCCCAATTTGGAAATATATCACTGTTCCTTCACCTTCACTTGGTCAAATTCCTCAAACTAGTTAATTCGCTTCTATGGAAATACTGTCACTACAACAGTAGGATTCACGGATGCGGCTCACCACCTCCTTCTCAAGTACAAAGGAAATTGTGCAGTAACTATCCACCTTGGGTCAGCGCCCCACTCTGAGAATGAATAAAGGGTCTTGCTCAGAAGTATAGATACTCACCTTCATCCTGAAGGTTTTTTTCCCACTCTTGATTACGTTATCATCAAAGCAAAACTCATTCTCTCGGATGACAGCTCTGCAGTCTTTGTCTCCTGTGTAAGTCACCACGTAGAAACATGGTGCCCACAGCGTGAACTCCCGTTCCCAGTTAATAATGGTGGACAATGGAGCACTCACCAGGAAAGGTCCTTTGGAGTGACCCTGTTAAAGAGATAGTACATCCGCCCTGTTAAATCCATGTCAGTGTGGTTGCACTATTGTGAACTGACTGGCCCTTGCTAATCAGGTGTCACCACAGATCAATTAATTCCAGGGCAAAAATAGAGACAGCAGTCATTTTGTTTCAAGACAGAGTAATACAGCATGGAAATATACCCTTCAGTCCACCTAGTCCATGCCAACCAAACTAAACTAGCCCCACCTGCCTGCTCCTGGCATAACCGCGCCCCCCACCCCCCCCCCAAAAAACCTTCCCAATTCATATAATTACCCAAATATCTTTCAAACATTGTAATTGTGCCCACATCCACAATTTCCTCAATATCTCCTCAATATTTTAGTGTTAGGCATCAAAGCCAGGGTGAGAGACACAGCTCAAAGAATATATTTAATTTGGTTAATGAACACACTTTAAGGAGATAAATTAATTTAAACTTTCACTTCAACTATGAGCAGCAAATCACGTCTAATTCTATAATCATTAAATAGAAAAAGGCCAAATTATTATTGTCAGTAAATCATTAGACAACTCACAAACACAAAGGGCCATTTAGCAAGTTTAAAGAGGAGCTATCAAAAAGAATTTTCCCTCAACATGTTAGTTAGCTAGGATAGAAAGGAGAGTACATTGGAGTTATTGAAAATAACATTAGACACGATGAGATATAGCCAAGAGGTGAACACTGATGAGAGAGTCAACCTCCTAGAGAGAACAGCTTCAAAGGAAAGTCAATTTATTGGAAGGATGAGCTGAAACGAAACCACAATACTGCTCCCAAACCTGGGAGAACTTGGACTCTCATTCACCCAAACACATGATCAAAGCTTCTCACGCCAGCCTACATCTCAAGTACCAATCACTATCCCTGTCACAAAAACTCCAGCCTCAAAATGTTCCTCACCTCTTTAAACAGAGAGTATAGAAATACAATCGTTTGAACGGTTTTCCCCAATCCCATCTCATCAGCCAAAATTGTATCAGTGCCCTGAGCCCAAGAGAAACGCAGCCAGTTCAGCCCCTCCAGTTGGTAAGGGTGGAGGTTGCCACCTGTGGCATCAATGTACTCCGGTTGCTTGTCAAACTTCACAGTTGGCTATGGTGAGAAGGAAAAGGGTACAATTAATTCAGTACATTTAAAACACAAACTGCTGAGATTTACTACATCCCACTACAAGTCAAACAGCCCAATTCTGTAAATTCCAGAAAATAACCTGGTTTCAAATATAATAACAGGATCCAAGTCCTCTCTGGTCACTGCCTGCAAGAATGCGTATCTAACTCCATGCTGTATCTGTCCTGGGAATGCTTGACAGAGAGATATTAGAAGGAGATTTACTCTCTATCCAACTGCATGCCATACCTGTCCTGGGATTGTTTGGGACAAAGTAAAGTAAGCATTACTCTCGATCGAACTGGACATCCTCTCTGTCCTGGAAGCATTTTCACAATGTACAGAAAGCTTTACTCTGTAATCAATGCAGTGCAGACGGAGATTAATGCTGGATCTGATTACACCAAGTCTGCATCAACAAACTCTGCTGCTTCTCACTTACATCGACTACGGGCTGTACTGGAGGCGGGTCGAAGATCAATTCCCTGGCTTTACGTCCTTTTTTCGGTTTTCTCACTGGTCTTAAATCATCTCCCAAAATTAATTGTCTGTAGTGAGAGAGAGAGAGAGGAAGGGGGGGGAGGGGGGGAAAGACAGAGAGCGCGAGAGAGAGAGAGCGCGAGAGAGAGAGAGCGCGAGAGAGAGAGAGCGCGAGAGAGAGAGAGCGCGAGAGAGAGAGCGCGCGAGAGAGAGAGCGCGCGAGAGAGAGAGAGCGCGAGAGAGAGAGAGCGCGAGAGAGAGAGAGCGCGAGAGAGAGAGAGCGCGAGAGAGAGAGAGCGCGAGAGAGAGAGAGCGCGAGAGAGAGAGAGCGCGGGAGAGAGAGAGCGCGGGAGAGAGAGAGCGCGGGAGAGAGAGAGCGCGGGAGAGAGAGAGAGAGAGAGCGCGAGAGAGAGAGTGAGCGCGAGAGAGAGAGTGAGCGCGAGAGAGAGCGAGAGAGGGGGAATAAAAATCAAAGCATGTCAGCAAATCCAACACTCTCAGAAACAGAAGGGCATCACCAACCATTGCCCATTCATCGATCCCATTAATCAAGCTCCCGATGCAGTTCCCTCCTCTTCCACATAGGCTGGTCATCTTCCAATACTTCTGCTAGCACCAAGACCCCATAACCACAGAAAAGGTGAACATCTGCGTGGGTTTCCTCCGGGTGCTCCGGTTTCCTCCCACACTACAAAGATGTGCAGGTTAGGTGAATTGGCCATGCTGAATTGCCTGTAGTGTTAGGTGCAGGGGTAAATGTAGGGGTATGGGTGGGTTTCGCTTCGGCGGGTCGGTGTGGACTTGTTGGGCCGAAGGGCCTGTTTCCACACTGTAATGTAATCTGTAATCTAATCTAATCTAATCACTGACCCGACTTTGTCCAACTTCCCTTCGAAAAGAAAGTGAGGACTGTAGATCAGAGTCGAGAGTGTGGTGCTGGAAAAGAACAGGTCAGACAGTGTCCGAGTAGCAGGAGAATTGATGTTTTGGGCATAATTTCTGATGAAGTGCTTATGTCCGAAACATCAATTCTCCTCAGATGCTGCCTGACCTGCTGTGCTTTCCAGCACCACACTCCCAACTAGTTTAGATTGTCAGAGATTCTTTTGTCAGATTCCAATATTTTCTTGTTACAAAATGCCCTTGAAAACAACTGTCTGGCTTTGCAATTTCAATTTCAGAGCATCTAGCTTCAGCTGCCCTTCGGCAGATGTTCCTTCTCAGGCACAGGCCAACATCTGGAAGGACTTGGGCAGCAGGCACATGGAGGCAAGTTCTCCACAGAGCTACACACCATCCTGAAATCAATACACCACTTGCTTCACCGTGGTTGGGACAAGATCCTAGCATTTCCTCCCTAATGGCACCACAACGGTACCATTATCACATGGACCACAACAATTCAAGATAGTGGCACATCATGACCTTCTCGGGGTGTCTGACAGTGATGCCTTCATCCCGAGAATGAATTTTAAAAAGTGTAACCTAGGATGGAGCCAAGTGAAGTGCTCACCAGGAAATTGTAGCTGGTCCCCTTTACTTGAGGACACTGGGCATTGAATTGGTTCTTTAGGAAAAGCACAAGGGCTTTTGCCCAAAACATCGATTTTACTGGTCCTTGGATGCTGCCTGAACTGCTGTGCTTTTCCAGCACCACTAATCCAGAATCTGGTTTCCAGCATCTGCAGTCATTGTTTTTACCTGGTTCTTTAGGAAAGCCAACACAACTCATGATATTCTTCTGGAACCAGTCCACATTGCCAGATTTGTTGCATTCAGTTTCACAGCTTGTAAACTTGTGACTTTGGGTCATCAATAACATTCCCGCTATACTTACATTAAAGAAACTGACAGTGAAGCCATTCGGCCTGGTTTAAGATTGTGTCTAATAAGCAGCACTGACCTGTGATTCCAATACAACTCCTTCGTAGTGTCATAATCTGGAATATCAAACTCTTCAAATTCCCACGTAGCCTGGTCATACGGCAGATCCCGCCACTTAACTAAATAGTGCAAATCACCCTTTTTATCAAAGCTGAAAGAAAACAGACAAAATGCAAGTTTTTGTATCCTAATATGTCAATGGCACAAATTGAATGCAAGAATTTCACCTCCATTTTATGTGGAGTTTCATGAACAGTACAAATGGAGCTTTGCTCTGTACCTCATCCATGTTCTATTTACTTTGGAAAGTTTAACAGGGAGTCTGACCCTTTCTGTTTTTGCCCTTAACATGTTTGATGACTCAGTGTAAAGATGCTTTACCTCACATCTAATCCGTGCTGTACATACCCTGCAAAGTATTAAAGGGCAGGATAAAGGAAGCCTTACACAGTGTGTAAACTATTCTGTTCCTACCCTAAGAACGCTCGACAAAACAATGGAGATATCAAGCAGGGAACATGGTCTGGATTAGAGTACAAAGACAATGGAACATTAACCTCACTGACAACATTGCTCGGACCGTCTCAGGTTTGTTTCTTCTTCAGCATCTTAGAGAATGATTCAGCAAAGCACAGCTTTGATAAATGAATCAACTCTGTATAGGAGGGAAACTACCTCTGGAATGGGGTGGGGTGGGTTGGCCCTGAACAAAAAGGAGATAACCTTATAATTCAAGTTAGGTTGTTCAGGGCACAGGTCAATAAAGCATTTCTCCACATGAGAGAGATTAAATTCTTGGACACAGAAGTTGTTGTGGCTTGGGAAGGGTTACAGGGTGTCAGTTCAGAATTTCAAAACGGAGGGGGATAGAATTTCATTGGCCAATGGTTATTTAAATGTCAAGGAGGCAAGGTGACAGTTGGGGTAAAGGTCCAGATCAAACTGAATGTGAGCACATGTCCCAGGACCTGATCTGTCTCCAAGATCAGCCCCTCACCTGTGGTTGATGATACGGTGAACAATGAGCCACTCAGGTTTGATCCCATATCGATAATACTGCTGCTCCATCAGTGCAAACTGTGGGTCCTTACTCTTTCGTTTCTCACTCTTCTCTTCATCATCCCCAGAGCCATAGTCAAATGGCGGTGGTTCATCCATATCGTTCTTCCTTTGGAAGTTCCGGAACATTACAGTGTGGTATAGCTCCAGCTGGAGTGGGCAGAGAGTTACATTTTAACACACTTGCATTTCTTATCAACGGCCTCACTGCCTTTCCTCAACCATGTTTCCACATTTTGATCTTAAAGGGAAAGGTTACAATCAGCCTTGCACGATAGGCAGTGAGTGACCAAAATAACTTCTGTTGCTACTGCGAGGTCTGTTAAGATGCGTGTGTTTTGGGACAGTCTCTAAGTTAGAACTAAATTAAGAGAATCATGTGACCCATTCTGCAGCCTGCCCAGCAACAGGCCTCAGTAACCCAGGTCTGGGAAGCTCCTGGCTTCACAGCAAGCGTGCGCTTCAGGACCAGGAGACTTTGAATCATAAAACCTACCTGCAATTCTGTGGCCCAAGAGCAATGCCAGTATGACAGTCCCACCCATTTCACAAAGAATTCTCGCTCTGGTCGTCCTTTCAGGGCCTTGGGCTGTTCGGCTTCATTGACTTCACCCATCAGAGCTGGGGGGGTACGTGGTGGTGGGGGCGAACCCCATGTCCAGTGCAAGATTCGCTGCACTTTGCCTTTTAGAGGTGTGCACTAGAGACAACACAAATATTTACACATTTTTAAATCATTCGACAGACATAATCTGATCAACCCCTAGTGAGAGCTCTCCCCTCTATACACCATATCCGAAGTAGGGGCAACATGCAGCAAAACATTACCCCTTTTCTTCAGCCAGCATTCATACCCATTTGAAATCTCTTCTCTCCTGTTCCAAATGTGCTGATTCATAACTATGGAGGTTCCACAGGGTGACTTTTGGGAACTGGTCAGCATTGAGGTTTCTCAGTTGGGTCTTGGCTTGCTGGCACACACACACATACACACACACACCACAGTAGATTTTCTTTCCCTAGCACAGGACCAATTATCTCCCTGGCTATGATACTGGACAAAAAGCATATAAGAGGGGATGAGGTCAAACTCTGATGCCACTTCAACACCCATAGCAATTCACTTCATCAGAAAAGGTTCAAGTTACTACAGGCCATATCACAACCCACAGTGGTCAGGACAATTATAGACTCACCAAGCAACGTGGACAAACCCACTCTCCATTTGGGATCTCAGGGAGTGGAGGGTTAAGGCAGTGAATGTGATAAGAGGAAGGACAGGAGTCACAACACAGCAGCTCGCCTCCATCCTTGCAGACTCTGCAAAATTCCATGTGATCATCATCTTCCTCTTCCACTCCCTCATCGTCCTCTTCATCTTCATCATCTTCTTTAGGCTCCCACTGGATTCCTTCCTTTTCCTAGAGTCAGTACACAGAATACAGGATGGATTATACAATACTCTCAGACACAGACACAAATATACAATGGTAACTCACCAAGACAGCTGCAAGTACATCCAGAAGGACAAGGGAATCAATGCCATGGAACGCCATCAATCCCAAGCTCTCCCCCAAGACACACATCATCCTGACTTGGAAACATACCCCCCCCACACTGACACTGGATCACATATGTGGACACAGGCTATTTGGCCCATCAAGTCCAGACTGACCTTCCAAAGAGCATCCCACATCGATTTATTCCCATACCCAATCCCTGTCATCCTGCATTTCCTACAGCAAATCAACCCAGCCTGCACATCCTTGGACACTATGGGCACTTTAGTATGGCCAATCCACCTAACCTGCACGTCTTTGGACTGTGGGAAGAAACTGAGCACCTGGACGAACTCACACAGACACAGGGAGAACATTGGTCCCATCTGAGCAAAGGTACAAATGCAGACAGGATATTCAGTGTTGTGGTTCTGTTCGCCGAGCTGGAAATGTGTGTTGCAGACGTTTCGTCCCCTGCCTAGGTGACATCCTCAGTGCTTGGGAGCCTCCTGTGAAGCACTTCTGTGATCTTTCCTCCGGCATTTGTAGTGGTTTGAATCTGCCGCTTCCGGTTGTCAGTTCCAGCTGTCTGCTGCAGTGGTCGGTATATTGGTCGACCAGCTATCCTTAGTAGCCACACACGCAGATGACAAGCAACATGAGTTCGACTGGGACAACACTACTATTACAGGACAAGCCAAACAGAGAACAGCCAGGGAATTCCTAGAGGCATGGCACTCATCCACAGATTCAATCAATAAGCACATCGATCTGGACCCAATATACTGGCCACTGCAACGGACAGCTGGAACTGACAACCGGAAGCGACAGATTCAAACCACTTCAAATGCCGGAGGAAAGATCACAGAAGTGCTTCACAGGAGGCTCCCAAGCACGGAGGATGTCACCTAGACAGGGGACGAAACATCTGCAACACAAATTCCCAGCTCGGCGAACAGAACCACAACAACGAGCACTCGAGCTACAAATCTTCTCACAAACTTTGAGGATACTCAGTTATGAGACCATTACAAGTGATGGAGCGGGAGGAGCTCATGTGAAGCATTAACACTTTTGGGGCCAAATGGCCTGTTATAATTACTATACCATTCTGCAGGCCCAATCCTCTCCCCAAACATTAACACGCATTTATTTTCCTGTAGTGGGGTCAGTGGAGAATTTCAGATGGGAGCAGCCATCAAACACTTTCCCATTTACACGGGAGCCAAATGGAACTTCACTAGTATCAGCTGGACAAGATCAAGCAGCTCAACCTGGACAGAACAAATCAGAAATTGTTGGAAAAACTCAGCAGGTCTGGCAGCATCTGTGCGGAGAAAGCAGAGTTAATGTTTCAGATCCAGAACCTTAACAGGGATGGTCAACCGCCATGCAGTCACACTGGAGCATTGCACTGGCTACAACATCAACCCATGAAGCACATTAACAATGACGAGAAGGAAGCACAAAGCAGGAACCTGACAACTTACACAGTGCAAACAACTCCACTTTCCCTCGGGGGCCTTCTCCAGCTCTGGGTCCAGACAGACCAAGTGATAGGCCCGAGGACAGGTGTCACACAAAATAATCTCCCCTCCTTGCTGGCACACTTCACAGTAGTCCTGATGATCCGTCTCATACCCATCACCCTCCTCCACTAGCAAAGACAGAAGAATAAGAATCAATGAAGTTAGAGTTTCCCAGCATGTGATGCAAGGAAGCAAATGAGACACACTTGCAGAAGACAATTTTGCACATTTTTGGAGAAAGTAAAGATAACAAACCATGTGCTTTAGTGCAGTACAGCTACATGTTTAAATAAACAAACAGTGGTGACTCATTAATGCCATGACTGGGTTTTCGATGTCTGCAAGGTAAAATTTGGGGGTGGTCCTGCAGGGAAATGTGTTAAACTGTGAAACAGCTCAATAATCTTTATCACAATTTAGAGAGAGAGAGAGAGGGGGGATGGAAGAATTTGCACTTAACAAGAATGTGGAATTGAAAGAATTAGAACCCAGAATCAACGGTTTGAGTGGTTTATGCATAATATAACCAATACTGAGGAGCAGTTTTTAAATAATCTTCTCTCCCAGTGACTGGCTCTGGATGGTGTGCAGTTCTGTAACTCAAGATCAAATGATGGGAAGGGGAAAGCAAAAAGCAATGAGCATAGTCACATATGTACTCAGAAGCGTAAAGCCTGGCTCTTTCCTCAACTCAGACCAGTGGCACCACCAAAGCTGCAGTCCAACTGGGATTTGTGAACAAAGCAGAGAACAGGAATCAAGAGTGGGGGTTCTGGTCTTTAGGTCCTGAACACTTCATTAAGTGATGGTGCTAGTTACTAAATCCAGAACCCACTCAGTAATGCCTCCCCATAAGCAGCGGCAGGTTCTACTCCCCTCGATCCACGGTCAGAAGGCAACACTGCACAAATGCATCTTAAATCCATCAGAAAAAAAGTTAAGTATTTACATCTTTTCTTCCTCTTGCCACCTTTCCTCCTTCTCTTGCCAAAACCAGCAGAGCCGTCAGGCCGCAAGGAGCAGCTGTGGACACTCGCGCTGTCTAGATCCGACTCACCGTGATCATCTTCCTCACTCTGCAAACACAAGCACAACACACACACACACATGGAGAGGGGAAAGGTTTCAGACTTCCACAAGTCAATGTTCACTCGAGGTAGGATACAATTCCACCACCACCACCACTACTCCGCTGGCACCTCACTGAAGTGACAACTCTTACCAGTTAAGAGATGAGCTTGCGCACACAGAAATCAAACAAGTCAATGGGACAAGGGGTTGGCCTTACCGAAGACCCTTTTTTCCGTTTGCCACTGAAACCTCCGAACTTGATCTTCAGAGGTGTCATCTTCTTCCCTTTTCCTTTCTTCTTCAACTCAGCCGCTCGAGCACTTTTACTTTTCTTCCGAACTCCTGGACCTGTGAGCAGACAGCAGCAGCGCTGTGAAACACAGACTGAGTATCGATGGCAGGGTGAAACATTCTGCACTGCAGATTCTTGGAAAAATACAGTGCGAGTGGGTCCCCTCATGCCTTTCAGCTTTCACCCTTCCTCTCCCAGAGACGGTCACTCTTATTGGACCTCCACCAGTACAGGTCATCCACACCCACCGAACCCACTATTTGTAAATACGCCAACCCACTCAGTGAGCACTGGCAGACTATCAGGCCATAGTGAGTGCCGCCCAGACACCCCGACACAAACACTTCCCACCTGGATTCAGTGATCAGAGTCACGGGATCATACCGCGTGAAAAGAGGTCATTCGACGCTTTTGCCTGTGCCAGTTCTTTTGAAATTACAGGAATATTGGTCCCTCTCTCCCCATTCTTTTCCCAAAGCCCTGCAAATATCTCCTTTTCAAATACTTGTCAAATTTCCTTTCGAAGGTTACGATTGAACCTGCAGTTGGTGCATTCACGTTGAAACAGATGCTTGGATAAATAAAAATTTAAAACTTTCCTCACACCAGGTTTGGTAATTATTTTAAATCTGTATCTTGTAGCTTCTGATGGATATATGTGGGCATTTTCTATCACTGAGGTACTAAGGTGGCACAGTGGTTGGCGTTGCTGCCTCACAACACCAGGGACCCGGGTTTGATTTCAGCCTCGGGCGACTGTGTGCATGGAGTTTGCACATTCTCCCAGTGTCTGCGTGGGTTTCCTCTGGGCGCTCTGGTTTCCTCCCACAGTCCAAAAATGTGCAGGTCAGGTGCTGGCCATGCTAAATTGTCCATAGTGTTCAGGGATATGTAGATTGGGTGCATTAGTCAGGGGTAAATGTGGAGTGGTTGGGGAATGGGTCTGGGTGGGTCACTCTTTGCAGAGTTGGTGTGGATTTGTTAGGCCAAATGGCCCGTTTCCACACTGTAGGGTCAACTACAGTGCAGACTAGCAACTAGGGAAGGAAAGGAGTACATCTCACAGATCAGTGCCTAGGGATTTCTCCCCACCCAATTTACAAGGCCCGATTTACATGTGTGCGTGAAAACAGCATTTACCTTTCCCTTCTTTGGTCTTGGCTTTCCTTAGGGGCACGGGGGGCTGAATAGGGGGTGGCAGAGGAATCGGTACCGGTGGTGCCACGATCACCTGCTCCACTGCTGCCGCCACCGCGGCTGCCGCTGCCTCTGCCGCAGCCACAGAGGTCCCTTTGAAAGGATTGTTGGCGCTGAACTCCCTCCATTTGGCACCGAGCACCGTCATCATTTTGGACATCGGGATTTTCGGATTCTTCTTGGCAATGAGTGGCCTGATGGGGAATTGAAGACAAGGCTGGTCAGACGGTATTATCATGAACACAGGAGTGACGGGTAAACACTACTTTCTGAGAGTCAGGACACAGGCAGCAGAATTTTGGATGAGCTCAAGTTTACAGAGAGAGTGGAACAGTCAGGTTTGGAGTTAACAAAGGCATATCCCTGAAGGTCATTACAAAATTCCTAACCTCCCTCCATAAACACAAGAGTTAGTGGCTATTTGACCATAGGAATTATTGTCTCGGACTCTGGTTTACACAAAGCTACTTCTGGTAAGCAGAGTTGTTTATGGGACAGTAATCAGGGAAGAGAATCCTGGCAAATACCTGTCCTGCACATGAAGGATGCGGAGTCTTGTAGCTGCCATCCTGTCACCACAGCCGAGGAACAGGAGCTTACTGCTCAGGATGCAAGCCTGAAGCGTTATTGCACCAGATCATGGCTCATCTTCTCTCAAATCTCATCGCTCTTATTACACTAATCTATTAAAATCCATGAATCTCATGCTGAAAGCTCCATCTGACTCTCGGCATTCACTGCCTTTTGCAAAGACAATATTCTAGATACCAATTCAGACATTGTTCCCCAGTAGAGATTTAAGACGTAAAGTAGTGATCCAAAGGACTAGGCCAATACTCCAGGGAGCTGGGTTTAAATTCCACAAAGGAAAATGATGGAATTCAAATTCAGTGAATAATTCTGGAAGATAAACAGTGATGTGTTTATATAATAATTAAATGATGATATCAACAACTGTTGTAAATTCCATCCGGTTCATTAATGCCCCTTTAGGAAAGGAAATCTGCTCTCCTTACCCAGCCTGCCCTACACGTGCGTGCAGACCTACAGCACGTAAGTGACCCTTAACTATCATCCAAAATGATCTAGTAAGTCTCTCAATTAGAGAGAAAGTAAGACAGGCAACTGGTCTTGCTAGTAACACACATCCCAGAAAGAATAAATAGAAAGAAAATGACATTTAAGGGGTTTAGGACACAATGATGCAACAGGCGGTACAGTGGCTCAGTGGTTAGCACAGGTTCAATTCCAGCCTCGGGTGACTGTGTGGAGTTTGCACGTTCTCCCAGTGTCTGTGTGGGTTTCCTCCGGGTGCTCCGGTTTCCTCCCACAGTCCAAAGATGTGCAGGTCAGGAGAATTGGGCATGCTAAATTGCCCGTAGTGTTAGTGTTAGGTGCTTTAGAGAAAGGGAAATGTGTCTGGGTGGGTTACTCTTTGGAGGCCGGTGTGGACTTGTTGGACCGAAGGGCCTGTTTCCACACTGTATGGAACCTAATCTAAACATAAAAGGTTGCCATTCAGTCCACTGTATCTGTGCTAGCTCCTTGGAACAGCTTTCCAACTAGCCCCACTGTATTGAAAGTAACTACTGAATCTAGTATTCCCACAATTACTTCAGGCAATAAGTTCCTTGGGTCACCTCTGAACGTTTTGCCATATATTTTAACTTTTGCCAATTTATTTATAGAGATAATGCCACAGTGTGGGGTCTAAATAGGTGAAGGCGGGGCTGCATATGTGGAGTGAAGGATGGAGAGAAATGCAACAACTTAACCCAGTACTGCTTCCAGTAGCAGAAGAGATTGTGTCTCGGGGACACATAGTTAAGGTAATTGACAAAAGGACCACTGGCATCGTGAGTGTTTTTTTTGTTAAACTCAGCAAGTTGTAATCTGGGCGCACTGCCTGAAGGGGTGTCCGCAGCAGATTCAATGGCAACATCAGAAAGAGAATTGGATAAACGCTAGAAGGGGAAAAGGTTCCAGGTCCAAGGGAGGAAAAAAGTCAGCACAGGTACCTTGGTGCAACCACCTATTCTATGGTGCGTCATTCTGCTATTCCAAGAGTATGCGTACAGTAGCTAGGTCACACACCCACCATGTTAATACAAAACACATGAAGGTAAATTAAAACATTGAATTACAGGGTATATGTTTAGAATTGATGTTGGACCTGCTGCTGCCAACAAGACATTAGCTAACATTTTCACTCAAAGAACACCTGACATTCCAATTAAAACTTTCCAAAGAGAATGTAGCGTCTTCACATAAGATACTCAGCAGTATTGTGAAAGGTCAGTCCTACAAGCACCCCATCATTAGCAGTATTTAGTGAACAATTCACTGTGCCAGAATCACAAGGGATGAGTGTGTCACATGGGACAAAACACTAGCTGCAACTGTTTTAGTTTCAGGAGTCTATTACTGAAAATTGCATTTGGGAATGCAAATAGATCCCAAGGTTCGGAAATCGGGATTGAACACAATTGGAGTTATTTCTAATAACTGGAGTTATTTTTAATAACTAATTTATCCTGTTCAAATGCCACAGAACGACACAGAATGTAAGCAAACCAACACACAACTGAATATAACAGAACAGCAAAAAGAAAGGTTTTTTCAAATTATTGAACAATTATTCCAGCAGCATGTACCTCAGGAACTGACTGAAGGTTTTGTAGTTGGTCAGAGTGTGGTAATCTTGCTCTGTGAATTCATAATCCACATCTTCCAAACCCCAATCATCCATTAAGTATGTGGAGGACTTCTGTTCCTGAAGAACATGGATAAAAGAGGGAAACAGATTGTGACCAAGAAATTGGATTACTTGAGTATTCATCCTCCAAGATTCTAGAACTGACAGCTTCTTCATCTCCCCATTCCTTTGAAAGCCTTAATGATTGGTATCTCCTTTGAGTGCCCTCTACCCAAAATGCCACAATCTCCACCACAGTTCAGAATTGATCCCAACTATAAAAGGATCAAACCGTGCGTCACTGGCACACAGTCTGTTCCAATATGACCATCCAGTCAATTGATTGATTGGTTCCCCCCCAAAGGTGACAGGGTTAATGTTGCATCATACATATACATATCGCAGCCTGTGCATGGCCATGGTGGAGACATTAAACAACTCTGCTCCTTGATCCATAGATACAGTCTGATCTGCTGAATATTTCCAGCATTTTCTGCTTTCATTTTCTTCCAGCATACGGCTGCATGAATCTCTTCTGTTCTTTATTGCCTGCTAATGATATAGGTTGGAGGAATTTACAAACTGACACTCAACCTGTTTGGCCAATTTACAAACACACCTTCCGTGGTCATCAAGTCCTGGAGTGGGACTTGAACCTGCAACTTCTCACTAAGACACAGGGATTCTACCTGATCCACAAGACCATCGGAGGTTAGCTCGGAACAACAAATCATTTCTTGATACGCACTTTACAGTTTTCCAAACTCAACACTGCACCGAACAATTTCAGGCAATTGCCACTGCTTCCAGTTTCTTAGACTGCAGCAGCCAAGCAATGGATCTATAGTTGTAATTACTTCTCTGCTTATCTCATTACCATCTTCTTTTCACTTACACCAACGTCTCCATCATCATATTAATCACTCGTGCCTTCCACCCTGTCTCTCACACTCCCTTTTGTCCTTCCCTCACTGTAATTGCTTGAAACCCTGTTACATCTCTAACCTTAACCACTCCCTACAATATCAAACATCTTTGCTCCATCCTGCGGAGGTACAACATGATCTGCTACTTCCGGAATTTTCTGCTTCTATTTCCCCCTATCTTCCGTACCCTTGCTTCCCAAAAAACAAAGACTGCACAGGTTCATTAAAAACCTTGAAGGTCCACAAAGTTTCTCCAAATATCATACTGTCACAAGGTTACACAACCAAGCTGGTCCTTTCCTTTCGCCTGCTGTAAATCAGCAGGGACTCTTTCACATTCCACCAGCTGCTCAGTCCTCACTCCGAGCCCTGACAGCCAGTAACAGCTGGCTACTGCGCACTAGGACCTAGCCCAATGCTGCAGCCACCCACAACCCACACACGTGCACTTTTAAAGAAAGACTGTTCTATAGAAATCAGGTAAATTAACAGAAAGACTTGAACTTACATAGCACCCTTCACAATCTCAGGAATTCCTAAAATACTTTACAACTAATTAAATTCTTGCATGTCGTAATAGCGTTAATTACCTGGAGCTGGGGTAGATCACCCACAAAGATTGTAGCTGATATTCCACCTCAACCCCTCCTTCCCAGGCTATCCTTATGTTCCTCAATTCCCTTACTACTTAAATCTATTGAACTCCCTTGAATACTCTTGTGAATGTAGCATCCATTGACCTCGGGGTTCCAAAAATTCACAACTCTCAGTGAAAACCTTTCCCCTCATCTCAGTCCAAAATGGATAACAGCTTATTTTCAGTTTGTGGCCCTTTGTTGGAGATTCTCTACCCAATGAAAACATCTCATCAGAATCAATTTGGTCAAGCCCCTTAAGAATTTTATATTTTTCAATTAGATTGCACTTCATTTTCCAAAGCTCAGGAAACGTAGGTTTAGTTGACTCAATCTTTCATTTTAGGACAATTTGCTCTTCCCAGGACCTAACCTGGTTAACCCCGCTATGGAGCAAATGGGTTCTTTCTTGGGTAAGGAGACCTCATTAGTGCCCTGTAAGATTGTATGCTTTACTTAGATACTCTGATCGCTTTGTTACCAACGGTGATACACCTTTGCAACATAAATTTAACGAGGATGTTAAAACGATCATCCTCATTTTCAAAACCCTCCAAGGCCTCGCCCATCTCTGCAACCTCCTCCAGTTGCTCAACTCTCCACACTACCTGTGCTCCTCAATATTGTGGCCTCTGGAGAAAGGGGATTTTAATCTGTCCACTGTAGGTGACATTGTCTTCAGCTACTTGGGTGCTAAAGCTTTGGAATTTGCATTCTAAACCCCCACCCCACCCCCAAACCACTCCTCCACTTTTCAGCTGACCCTTAAAAGTACACATGATTGAGAAAAGTTTCTTAGTCGCCTGCCCTGACATCACATGTAAGTCAGGATCAAGTTTTGTTTGATAATACAGTTATATTCACTAAAACACCTTCCAATGTTAAAGTTGTTAAATAAAAGACAAGTGCACACAGCAAAGTCACACAAACAGCAGATTATATAATGACCTGCTAATCTGCTTCTAGTGACATGGACCCAGGACACCAAGAAGACTACAGGTAGGAACTAAGGCTGATACCGCCCTCGTTCTTGCCTGTCCATCCCAAATCCTTACTATGCCAGGGATAGGGTGGCCAATTTTAGATTCTCAAGCCCAAGCATGGACTTCAGGGCAGAAACAGTACCATAGTCTGGAACAAGTTACACACACAAATATACAAAATGATGCAGAGCTTGCAAGCTGTGATCAAACAAAGAACGGAGGATGCTGGAAATCCAAAACACACAAAAAGAAATTGCTGGAGAAATTCGACAGGTCTGACAGCATCTGGTAAAACAGTCAACATTTTGAGTCCAGTGACCCTCCTTCAGAACTGAAAGCTGTTTGGATCGACTTCCAGGAGCAAATCACTTTGTCACCTTGAGCACAAAGTTCATCAACTCTTGTTCTGGATGTCAAACCAAACACAACCAGACCATATCACTTCCTGCAAGGGCCCAGACTTAACCACCAATTAGTAATACAGATGGAGCCTCCTCCGATGGGCTAATAAAAAAAAGACAGTTGCCTCAATCAGTAAACAATAAAAAGTAGTACAAATGCCCTCTTAGGCCAACACTGATAATGGGGAAAGAGGGAAATGTACAGTCCTATCAAAATGAAAGCTCAAATTAAGCAACGAAAGCTCAGAGAACCTTTCTAATGAACTAAACTACGTTAGCAGGGACCCAAACACGTTTTTAATCCTTTTAAGCTCCTAATATCCCCGCTCATAAGGTATCAAAATTCAAGCACACACAAGGTCAGGGAGAAACATCAGCTTCCACAAACAAATGGCTTTCCTGAAAATCAAGTATTACTGAAATATCCCTCAACTAATTTTTAAACAAATGGGGAAATTCACCAGAATGGAAATGATTCGAGATTATGAAAAAGCCCCAGTATCTTCATCTACTGTTCAATTTATCAGCAACTGTCCCAGCAATAAGGTTACAATAGAGCTACATATAACAATTGGTAGACCACATTTGGAGTATTGTGTGCAGTGCTGGTCGCCACAGTATAGGAAGGATGTGATTACACTGTGGAGCATGCAGAGGAGGTTCACGAGGACGTTGCCTGCTGGAGCAATTCAGCTCTGAAGGGAGAGTGGATAGGCTGGGATTGTTTTTCTTAAAAGCAGCAAAGACTGAGGGGGATCCTGATTGAGGTGTGCAAAGTATGAAGGGCACAGACAGGGTAGATAGGGAGAAGCTTTCCCACTAAGCAGAGTGCTCAATAACCAGGCAGCATACTTTTAAGGTAAAGATCAGGTGGTTAAGAGGGGATTTGAGAAATATATATTTTTAAACCAGCCTCTGAGTTGAATTAAACTTCACATAACTGGGCCAATTTTCAACTGCTGTAAAAAGCAGCTGGAGGAAATCGCTCAGATTGTCCCAACGCCAATTTGTGATTCGTAAGGCAGCCCTTGCACTAGGCTGAGCCAGCCATGGTTCAGTGGGGAGCACTCTTGCCTCAATCACAAGGTTGTGGGTTCAAGCCCCTTTCCAGGAGCATCCAACAGAGGGCCACAGTCCCAGTGCAATACTGAGGGAATGCTTCGCTGTCAAAGGTGGTGACCCTCCAATGGGACATTAATTGGAAGCCCCTGTCAGTTTCCTCAAGTGGACTACCCAAATCGCCCGGCCAATATTTATCCCTCTCCAGGCAATGTTATTAATCAATATCCAGCCTTTTATTTCACTGCTGCTTGTGAGAACACAAAGTCTGTACTTGGAAAGTATTTTCCTTAGCTGTAAAATGCTTTGGGCTGACTCAAGGTCGTGAAAGGCACTACATAAATGCAAAGCTTTCTTTTATTTCAAGCCTAGACAGTGGTTAGTTGGCAAGCAACTCGGGAAGGACATGACAGAGAAGTGTGAACATATTCTCAATAAAATATCTTTCCTTTGGCCAAGGCCAGCTTCTTAAAAATCAGAATTTGTGCAGTTTCTGTAACAATAAGACAACTGTATTCTCGTTGCTGATACCATCACTTCCAGGATTTTACCCTGGAACATATTACCTCACAACGACACCCTCAATAAATAGTAGTTGCAACATGGCAACACATCACTCAAACACTGACTTTCACCCTCCAAATAAGCGATGTCTCGTTTCCAACCCCGTAGCAACCTCCCCATCAATTGAAAGTCAAATATTATTTCGTGGATGAGGCAGGAGTGAACTCCGCAACCTCTCGATTGAGATAGGAGCAATTTTACCTTCCATCTCTTCTGAACCATTGTCTCTGCTGTGACCTGCTTTTGATCCCCTCACCTAGAAGCAGTCTGAGCCCACCTGTCCTGCCCATCCTTTCACAACTGTAAACACTTGGGGTATCACCCTGTAATCTATGCTGCACTCACAAAAAAGTACCCAACAAAGAAAGATCTGGTGGTTAACTCTTAACTGCCTTCTGGGCAATTAGGGATGGGTAATAAATGCTGGACTAGTCAGCGATGCCCTCATCCAATGAATGAATAAAAACAAATTTCTCACCCAGATCCCCCAATTACCGCTGGCCTCACTGCAATTTCTCCTCCATCTCCCAATTTCAATATGGCTGCAATCCTTTTTTTTCCCCCCAACTGCCTCAGAGTCCAACTTTCTCTCTCAGTGTCTTCATCTGTAGATCACCCCACATTTGTTACCTCTTTCTTTCGCTTCTTCATTTTGGGCGTCTTGTTCTCTTTCTGTTTCCGTGGTTTCCTTTTTTTCTTCACTTTGGCTGGCTCTTCTTCGGAAAACATTACTTCACGACATTCTTCTTCCTCCTCTTCCTCCTCCTCTTCTTCCTCCTCTTCCTCTGTGAAAATCAAGACAGACTTTCAGGGTTCAACCAAGGGTTAAATTGTGTTAGTCTGGATTCCACACAGGAAAGACATGAAAATAATTTAGTTAAGACAATGATGGTGTGTGTATCAGTTACCAATTACAGATCACAGTCGCTCACTAAGTACAAAAACAATATCCTGGCCTACAAAGACAGAAAAATTCAACAAAGGACAAAAATATTTCAAAGACATTGCTGATCACAAACAACTTGCATTTATTTATATAGCACTTCTATGGCAGCAAAATGTCCCAAGAATTTTACAGGAGCATAATCATATAAAATGACAAAAGAACACACATGGAAAAATGAGAACATGAGCAAAAGATTAGAAAGATATAAAAAAAATGCACACATTACAGAAGTCACTTGACTCAATTAGTGTCTCAATGATCATGCTCCATACAAACTTTTACCCATGATTCTCCATTTAATTCTATTAGCATACGGTTATAAATGTGAGACTTTACAAGACAGTTACGTTTTAATATGTCTCTCAATTTACAACAACACTGAATGTTGCTGCTCAACTGCCACCCAGAAACTGGCCCACTAGATGTAGTTACCATGGTGAAAGAAAGTCATTCTGAAATATATTGAAACACAAGTGACAATTTTAACACCATGACAAACAGAAGGGACAGCTGCTTTTGGAGACAGACACAGATGCACAGAGAGAGAGCGACAGAAAGAATCACTGCTGACTGGAAACTAATGCTGTGAGGAGCAACGTGAACTGCTCTCGTGTTAACTAAGGGAAATGTTTGTAAAAAAAAAAGTTAATTTTCTGTTCAAACCAAAAGGGGAACAGGAGTAATAGAGATGCGGGGAACAAGATGTTACTGAGGTGGGTTTTGCTAGTGAAAGTCATTTCTGAAATACACAGACTGAGTGGAGCAATTTCAGGATTCATTCTGGCAAGGAAGAGAGGGGTGAGCCTGCTGGAGAGCTCGGACTAAGGTGAGATCTAACCTAGCATTGCTAAACATCTCCCAGAAGTATGGCATAAAGCTAAAACATTTTGTACATCATATTTCAATTCTATTCATTAACTGATGCAAAAATACCTTCTCTTTAGTTTGTTATACAAGTTGCCTGTTAAATGAAATATTTGGTCAATGTTTGATTTTAGTTTGGTTCAATAGCCTTGTTAAAATGTGAAATCTTGTCCTTCAGTTATTCCATTTGCCATTTAAAACATTCATCTCTTTAAAATAAATTGCCAGCAATCCCTAAGGGGATAATCTTCTGCTTATTCCTTTCTCCACCAGGTGCTGATCTGGCTTCCTTTTATGGAGATAGGTCCTAAAGAGTGCCTTTAGGTGAGTGGAGCAGTGGAGAGGACTATGGTGGCACGTCCAGTATATGGGGCTTAGGCAGCTGAAAAATCCAAGAATGAAAGTGGCCAGGATTGGACCAGCAGAGATCCTAATGGTTGTAGGACTGGAGGAATGCAGAGATCTCCAACAGTTGTACAGCCTTCTGACTTACTCCCAAGCCTGACATATAAGGATTTGGGACAGAAAACTGAAGCAGAATGTTTTTTATTAAATTGAAGAACTATAACTGTTAACCACAAAAACCAGATCAAATATTAGCCAAATTTACCTATTGAATATACTAATGTGAACAGCAGAGTTAATGCTTATTTTTCTCCAACTCCGTTAGGAACAGTGAGGATCCCAGAATAGACTCTTATGAAATGTTCCTTTAATCACTGGAACCCAGACAGAGCTTTTCCCACTTGATTAACAGGCCCAGCAGGTTTAGTTGTCATTAATTATCTGGGTGGTAATCTTTGTTAACATCTTCACATGTGTAACTTTAACAAATTTCTTGTCACCTAACCAAATGATATCATCTCCTTTATCCTCAAGCACAGGTTCAGTTACCTCCTCAAAAGAACTCCAGCAGGTCCTTACTCTAAGCTAAAATGGTTATAGCACATTCCTCCTTGCATTTTCTGCTGTCCTTAGGTGAACAATGAGTGTGTAATTTCTGATGTCCTTCGCCACCATTTGTTTCGGTGCTTTGAAATTTCAATAATCTGTCACATGTGAACAGGTATGAAGAAAAATGATTAAAGCCACATAATTGTTGTAAAACTTCAGGATTCATAACTGTCCTTTCTGGAATCAAGGCTGAAACCTCCACTCGGTCTGGCTTCCATCAGCCAGAAGCAGAAGCTATGTGGCTGACTGAAGATTAACTCTTGTAAGAAAGAGCAACCCAATACATTTCCGACACTGCAACAGTGTCTGCTTTTCAAAAGTATTCATTTGTTGCACCCAGCTTTGAGACATCCTGAAGTCATAAAATGTGCTGTACAAATGCGAGCTTTATTATCTTTCTAAATACAAACTTTTCATTGTAGAATAAAAGTTAAGGACCACAACAGGTGGTGGTCAAACGACTCTTCGCAGCAAAACGAACAGACAATAAACAACAACTTTATCACACGTCCATTAAAATATAGCCTGATTTGATTATTTTAATGATAGCCCAGTGAAGCCTGGCCAGAGATTGGCTGACTGCCTACAGACCCTACTGTCCTGCATGGTTCAAGATACCACATGTCCTTGAGGCATGCTGGGAGTTCTCCATACAATGTCCTGTCTGGGCCAGATAACCCGGGATCCTCCAGACATATCTCATCAGGTTGATTAAAAATATTCTTAACTCTGAGTAAACCAGGAGGCCATGTGTTCTTCATCATTGCAGCGTTAAATCAAGGCCCTGTCTGCTCTTTCAGAGGGATGTAACAGACTTCTCAAAGAATAAGGAGTTCTCCTCAGTGTTCTGGTCATTATATATCTCTCAACCAACATCGCTACAACAGTTTCTTATTACAGGTTGTTATTATACTACTGTTTGTAAAAGTTTGCTGTGCAAGATTAGCTATATTGCAACATTAACTTGACTTACATTGCGAACATGAAATGGAACGTAAAACCACAAACCTGTCCATCGTACAAACCCAGACCATAGCCTAATCTAATCAGAAAGAGAATTCATTCTATACATTGTTTTTGCACTTTATTTTTGCAACAGTTATCAATATCCTTTGTTGAGATAAATGATCAATAGTGCACATTGTATAACTAAGTGTTACAGAGAGCAAGTTACAGGCTGCAGTTCAATCAAGGTGCTTGGATTCAATACCATGATAGAAGATGGTGCTCATATTCAAAACATTGTAAGTCAGTGTACATTATGTCATATGTTTTACAGTAGATTGCTTTCTTCAAAAGTAAGAGTTGGCAGCGTTCAAAAATGATTCGCTCCCCACCTTTCACACCACACCAGAGTATCCATTAACAGTCTCCAATACTCACGGCTCAGCACTGGATAAGTTAAAAAGTAAAGCAGCCTCTACATTGACTCATTCATGATGAGGAAACAGCATGGGTTAAATGCAGAGTAAAGCTCTACCTAAACTGTCCCATCAAGCAGCCCAGTGTAGGTACAATGTATTTTAGTTAGTCCTCATTAACATAGCTCCTACATGGAAAAATTCATTGTTACAAGCTATGTACAATTGATATTTTTAAATCAATTCCTTCAATGTCATACACAAAAGTTAATACTCATTTTTATACTTTTTTTGGACAAATCCTTTATTGTTTTAAGCTATATTTCCAATGTGAGGAGTAAAGTTCTTTCTCACTTCCAACTGGATGACCCCTTGAATGGTTTATGACCCAAAAATTGATCGACTATCCCCAACAATCTCTGCTGCTCAAGGTTGCACTATGATTATTGATTTTGCTGAAGCTTTCCCACTATCAGAACACAAACCTGATACTTAACTAGATTTTCCAGATGCAGAGTGCTCAGTGATTCTTTGTTTAATTCTAACTGGAAGCTCCAAATCCTCAAGAAATCCACACAAGAAAAAAGGCAGCATGGTCTGATAGGATGAAGGACGGGAGAGAACATCAACAGAGCAACGTGACTCAGGCCATTGGGTAGTCAATAGCAGAAGATGGTACCTAGCTCAAGGTCAGAGTGATGCAGGCAGCCATTTACTGATGGAGTACTGTGATGACAAGCTATTTTGTTACTGTACTATAGCATCAATGATTCACTTAGCAACATATCTAGGAATCATCTGCAACTAACAGCATGGGCTACGTCTTACTGTGATGGACATTTCTCCTACATTTCACTACTGTCCAGTGCATTTGCATCGAACTACATATGGCTAATTTAGAATCCAGGTGTGGCTAACTGACTAACTGGTAAATATAAAGTGAGGATTAAATGCTAGCAATTGGTTATAATGATCCCATTATTCACAGTCAATGAAGGGCTATTGTGGTGCATTGGTAGTGTCCTTACCCCTGCACCAGGCTGTTGTGGCACAGTGATAAAAGTTCCTACCGCCGAACCAGCAGGTCAAGTCTCACCTGCTCCACTGGTATGTAATAAAATTCCAAAACAGGCTGATTAAAAAGGTCTCTCTGCAAGCAAACCTACTTTGAGCCTGTTGATAAAAGATTGTCAGAAAGTAAGAGTGTGTTTTGATTGTTGGATGTGTTTTCCTTGCCTGATTACCTGCTGGAATAGATTGTAACGTGGTTAACTGAAGCAGACATCACTGACAGAGAAACACCAGCAACTCGACAGGAGGGCAATCATCAAGGTTGGTTTAACCAATGATCAATGTTCCAAATGAACACGAGAAAACAAACTGACCAATAAGGAGGGCAAAGGGCAAGGAACATCCAACCATGTTCCAGAGAGACAGCAGAATGGGCACTTGGGCACTGTGTGGGGCAGAAGGAAAGAGAAGCGTGCAAAAGAGAAAAGGCAAAAAGCAAGAGGATGAGAAAGAAGATGAAAGCTGAAACTGAAGAAAAGAGAAACTTAGGTGGTCAGTATTAAAGATAGAAACAATTAACATTTTTAAATATCTCGCAAATCAGTTTAGATTAGATTAGATTAGATTCCCTACAGTATGGAAACAGGCCCTTCAGCCCCACAAGTCCACACCAACCCTCCGAAGAGTAACTGGCCAATCAAATACTTTTGTAGGATAAATTAAAAGTAAGCCTGGATTCCAGCTCATAGTCGTAATCCAAGGGGTAGAGAGTTCATTTCAGTCTCTCCTGTTGACAGTCATTATTAAAAACATAACTGCATTAAAACCAATAAAGTCACTGGCAGACGGTATGGGGGAGGGATGCATATATGGGAGTAAGTGAGCACTGTGCCTTCAGATATTGGGCAGCCCATCACCACTCTCTGTACAGACCCGTGTGAAGAACGGCTGCCCACGACCTGCAAGGGAGCATTTGTCAACAATGCAGGTCGAGGTATTTAAGAATGGGGTTTTTCATTCCTCTCTCAAAGGAATGTTAGTCATATATACGTACAGCATGGAAACAGACGCTTCAGTCCAACTTGCCCATGTCAACCAGACATCCCAACTCAATCCATTTGCCAGCTGGTGCCTCCAGGTGCCATACGATTTGGGAGCATTTAAAACTTGTACATTTGAAAGAGCCACAATGAAACAGAAAAAAATAATTTGCTGTACTAATGATCCTGTGCCAGGTTAGAAAGACGAGCAGAATAGCTCATGGTCAGAGGACAGCAAATGAGATTCAGTCAGTAAACTGTCACCCTGCTGTACAATTTATTATTCCTTGTGCAAAGATAAAAATGCTGTCATGGAATTACTGTCTCAACCGAGATACTGATCCAAGTGTGGAGAGACAAGGGAACTGCCCTCCAATCCATTTCTGAAAATAACGTACAACATCATAAGGCATTGCCTTCACAGCGGGTTGGAGTCTACTTTGAAATTTAAAAACTCTACATTGGGAACTTGACAAAACGCACATGCAAAAAGACATTGTAAACACGCATCACATCAGTCAAAGTGTGGAAGGGTGAGAAGCAGATCATGTGTGGGATGAGGCTGCTCGAGGCATTCACATTTTCTGTCAATGTCATGAAAACATTGCAAACATTCCTTGCTGAAATGCAGCAGGATGACAGTGACAGAACTCACAAGCACAGCATGGCACCTGAAACAATAATTTGCACTAAGTAGGAAAACATCCCACCCAAGGCATTTCATGGGACCATTATCAAAAACAATTTGACATCAAGTCCTACCAGTAGATGTTAGAACAGGTGACCAAATCCTCAGATTTAAAATGCTGGGATTAGAGGCAAGGCAAATGGGTTCAGGCACAGATAGCTGCAGATATGGCTGCCAATGGTAAGGCAATTAAAATCTCCTTAAAATTGGAACAGTTTAGAGATTGTGGAAGGTTTGAGGGAGTGAGGCAGTTATAGAGGTAGGACGGGGCAATGCCATGGATGGGTTTGAGAGGAGGGTGAATTACACACTGATTTTGCAAAGGAGGCTATATGGTCTATCATAAGTGTACCTGTTCTTTGGTAAAACTATTCAAATAATTTGACTTTGCTGCTTCCTCCCTCCAAAAGCCCTGTATTTTCTTTTCCCCAACCCATCCAGCATTTAATCAATTCTCTTGAGAATTTAAAAGAAATAAAGACCTTGCCAGACAGGGAACCAATGTAGGGCAGCAAACAGTCAGGAGTCTCATTTCTGATGGATAGGGAAAGATTCACAGCAGTTCTACAATGCCTTAGTGAGACAGCATCTGGAGCATTATGTCGAGTTTTGGTCTCGTTATTTGAAAGAATTAGAGCTCTTCTGTCATCAGGTCATAAATCACAAGGATGCCATATTTCCCTACCTTTGAGGCAGAATCCTGGATTCAAGTCCCCCCTGCTTCAGAGGTGGGACTTAATACAACTGAACAATCTCATTAAAATTATTGATAACTGTAGAATTGGACTAATACTCATTGGGGATTAGAAAAATGAGAGGTAATTTAATTGAAATATACAAGATCCTGAGGGGACTTGACAGGGTGAATATAATGAGAATGTACCCTCTTGTTGAGATGACTAAAACTAAGAGACACAGGATAAGAATGTTGTGGTAAAAGAGACACTTGTTAAAAACAAAAGTTATTTCACGAGATGTGAGCAGAGACTCACAGGGTGACTATTGTCCATTTCTCAAGAGTCATTCCCATTGCTGTGGGTCTGGAATCACATGCAGGCCAGACCAAGTAAGGATGGCTGACTTCCTATCCCAAAGATCATCCAGTGAGTCAGATGGGTTTCAGCAACAATCGATGTTAGCTCTATGGTCACTATTAGTGAGACTATCTGTCATTGAATTTAAATTTGACCAGTGGGATTTGAACCAATGTCCCCAGTGCATTAGCCTGGTCCTCTGGATTCCTAGTCATGCAACATGACCATTACAATACTGTCTTCCCTTTGGACAAGCTGAGCTGTTTGCTTTGTGCTCACCAGGACACTCTTAGGAATACAAATTTCATGGGGAACAACAATTTATATTGCATGGGAAAGGATTGCTTATCGGTTAACAAGTGGGCTCATGATCAATTGAGGCATTGTTGAAGATAGTGCATCAGGAGGCAGTTATTCCCAAGTTCACAGTCTAAATTCAATGTAGACAAGTTAACGCTGGCAGGTCGAGGTATTTAAGAATGGGGTTTTTCATTCCTCTCTCAAAGGAATGTTAGTCATATATACGTACAGCATGGAAACAGGCGCTTCAGTCCAACTTGCCCATGCCAACCAGACATCCCAACTCAATCCATTTGCCAGCACATGGCCCATATCCCTCTAAACCCTTCCTATTCATATAGCCAAACAGATGTCTTTTAAATGCTGTAATTGCATCAGCATCCACCACTTCCTCTGGCAGCTCATTCCATACATGTACTACCCTCTGCAGGAAAAAGGTTGCCCCTTAGGTCCCTTTTAAACCTTTCCCCTCTCACCCTAAACCTATGCCCTCTAGTTCTGGACTCTCCCACCCAGGGAAAAGACTTTGCCTATTTACACTATCCATGCCCCTCATGATTTTAGAAATGTCTATAAGGTCACCCCTCAGCCTCCGACACTCCAGAGAAAACAGCCCCAGCATATTCAGCCTCTCCCTGTAGCTCAATTCCTCCAACCCTGACAACATCCTTCAATCTTTTCTGAACCCTTTCAAGTTTCATAACATCCTTTCGATAGGAAGAATTTTTAATGCAATGACAGCTGGTTACTAAAGTTATTAAATGCTGAGCTAGATAGATTTTTGATAGACAAGAGAGTCCAAAAGGTTAGGGGCAGACAGGAAAGTGTAGTTGAGACAGTAAACAGATCAACCATGATCTCACTGAATGCCTGCGTAAGCTCAAAGGGCTGAATGGCCTCCCCCGCCCTCAAATGCTACATATAAACTACTGCTTCCTTAATGAATCATGGTACAACAGAAGTACATCTTATGCTCCAGATCTCACACATAAAAAAGGCCTGCAGATCAAATATCAGACTGTTCCCTCAAAGGTTCACGGCAGAAATTTATCATAGAGACAATGGACACTGATGCTAATAACAGTGGTCATGTTGCAGGAAATGCGGCAGCTGAGAGTATGCAGCAAACCTGCACTAACATGATAATGTCCAGATATCTGTCCTAGTGATGATTTGGAGATGCTGGTGTTGGACTGGGGTGTACAAAGTTAAAAATCACACAACACCAGGTTATAGTCCAACAGGTTTATTTGGAAGCACTAGCTTTCGGAGCGACGCTCCTTCATCAGATGGTTATGGAGAAGGAGCAATGCTCCAAAATATACCTATTGAACTATAACCTGGTGCTGTGTGATTTTTAACTTTGTCCTAATCACAGTGGTCAAGGAATAAATATTAACCAGGGCACTAGAGACAATTCCCTTACTCACCTTCAAATAATACATCTCCTCCATCTGACTGGGAGGACAGACATAACTTCAGTTTAAAGGTGCCTTTAAAAGGAGCATTTCTGGTGATGCTCCATTCCCTCAGATATTGGAGTACCAGTTTAGATTTTCTTCTCAAGTCTTCAGGATGGAGAGGTAAAAGCACACCTACCTGACTTACAGGCAAAAAAGCAAATAACTGGACCACAAACATAGCCAGTTAAGGCTATAAAGGAGCTGGATTACACAGGGCAAAATACACCTCAGTCTCAAATTTCTCATTTGTTCCGAGTTAGCTGATCTCAGCCATGGATAGGAGGATTACTACATTTAGTTTTAATGCTCGTGTGATATGGACTGGTGACGAGAGAAAGAGAATGAAGGTAAAAAGATTTAGAGCCAGGTTCCATCTCCCACTGACTATCCTGACAGACAGTTATAGGTGAAAGGATGCCATGTGGAAGGTCTTTGCTCTGTTACAATGCCCATCTGGTCAAACAGCCTGCACAGCTTCACACATGAATAACAGCCATGTAAAACAAGGGTCCTCAGACCACCCAACAAGTTCTGACTGCTTTAGGACAGAAAAGAGTGCTGGAGGTAACCAGTAATTTCAGGAGTCAAATCTGAATTTGTCACAGCACTTCAGAAGACCGACGTCTGCACTGCAGTGTTCTTGCCTGTGGCTGGCTCAAGCAATACTAAATTCTTATTAGAGATTGAAGGGTGTGTTTTGGGAGTTGCTAATTGCACATCTTCCAATCTGTGTGAGAAAAAAAGACTAAGCAGACTCAGTAGAGTTTCACACCTCACTCTCAGTACAACTGGAAAAGCAACAAGAACCTCACACCTCCTTGCAAGTGTTGCGACGTTTTGTTTGTCTGGAGCCAGATTCTGCATGTCAACTAAACAGTCAGGGCACATTGCCATGCCATATCCAAAGAAAATCTCAAAGGCAACTATGGGAACTTGTTAACTGAGTAGCTGAAGCCTCAACTAATATTTAAACTTATCTCCTCTAACAGTTCAGTCGATGTACACAGAAAAACAAAATGCGGATGCTGGAAACCAGAAACAAAAACAGAAATTGCTGGAGTAAGCAGAGTTAACATTTTGGTTCTAGTGACCCTTCTTCTGAACTGATTGTAGCTAGGATTATCCTAAAGGTGGGAAGGAGGAAACAATAGGTGGGGATGAGCCCAGAGAGAGACAGACAGAACAGTTGGACAAATCAAAGGAATGGGTAAAGGTCAGCCTGGGGGAATCAACAGCCGTTAACTAGTAACATTCGTAGCTGACAATGGGATGGCTGTGGTCACAGCCCATGTGATGACAAGGCCTTGTGTCAGGGCTTGGGGTGAACAAATGGGAGGTGGTGCTCAGGGCCTAACCTGAGAGCGTCCCAAAGGCTGCAGAATCCCCAAGTGAAAAATGAGATGCTGCGCTTCCAGCTTGCACGGAGTTTCACTGGAGCACTGCAGCAGGCCTGAACCAGAGATGTTGGCCAGGGAACATAGAGGTGTGCTGAAGTGGCAGGAAGCTCACTCATTCTTACTGACAGGATGTAGGCGTTCTGCAAAGCAGTTGCCAGTCTGCGTTTCATCTCCCCAATGTAGAGAGGACCACATTGTGAGTGGCGAACATGGCAGATTAGATTGCATGGCACATAGGTAAACCACCGTTTCACCTGGAGGGTTTCTGAGGGAGGAAATAAACAGGGTGGTGTTTTACCTGTTTGGGTTGTATAGGATGGTGCCATGTGAAATGGTGCTGGGAGTGAAGGAGGAATGGGCCAGGGTTTCCTGGAGGGAACAGTCCCTGCAGAAGACCTCCAAGGGAAGAAAGGGGAATGTGTGTATGGTGATGGCATCCTGCTAGAGGTGGCAGAAATAGCAGGGAGGCTGAGCACGAGGTCTCGGACACCTCTTCCTATCTCCCCCGGCCCACAGCCCCACCATGGAACACAAGACCATAAGACACAGGAGTGGAAGTAAGGCCATTCGGCCCATTGAGACAACTCCGCCGTTTAATCATAGCTGATGGGCGTTTCTACTCCACACCCGCATTCTCCCCGTAACCCTTAATTCCTTGCGAGATCAAGAATTTATCAATCGCTGCCTTGAAGATATTTAACATCCCGGCCTCCACTGCGCTCCGTGGCAATGAATTCCACATGAGGCTATTGTCCACAATGTCTCATATCGTCTGGTCATCTCCCTACCCCCACTGTCTCCAAGCTGATAGTCCTCCAACCCAACACTGCCCTCTTCGACATCCTTCCCAAAATCCACAAATAGATCTTCCTGGGCAGACCCATTGTTTATGCCAGCAACTGCCCAAAGAACTTATCTCTTCCTCCCTCGCTCAATACTGTCTCCCCTTGTCCAGTCTCTTCCCACTTCCATCCACCATTCTTCTGATGATTTTCATCAGTTTCAGAATTTCCAGTTTGCAGGCTCCAGGCACCTCCTGTTTATCATAGACATGCAATTCCTTCACATGTCCAGAATGGTCTCAGGGCTCTCTGGAAAAGAAGGCCTGAACCGTCCCCAACTGCTACCACCCTCCCCCACCTGGGCACTCACTTTGAACAACAACTTCTTTAACTCCTTTCACTTTCTTCAGGTTGGCCATGGGTACCCAAAGTGCCCCAGTTATGCCCGTCTCTTTGTGGGGAATGCAGAACATGAGTTGTTCCAGTCCTACTCTGGTCCTTACCCACAACTCATTCTCCGCTATATCAATTACATCATCAATGCTGCTTCCCTCTTATCAGAATCAGAAAAGTTTGCCAATTTCACTTCCAAATTCCACCCTGCTCTCACCTTCACCATGTCCATCTCTGACTCCTCCCTTCCCTTCCTCCACACATTTCCATTTCTGGGGATAGGCTGGCTACCAATATACACCACAAATGCACCGACTCCCACAATTACCTCAACTATACATCCTCATACCCTGCTTCCTGGAAAGACTCTATTTTATTCTCCCAGTTTCTCCACCTCCATCACATCTGTTTTGATGATGCCAACTTCTACAAGGGTTCTCTGAAATGTCTATCTTCTTCCTCAACTGAGTACTCCCCAGTACTGTGGCTCTGAGCCACGTCCGACACATCTCCTGCACTTCGGCCCCCATCCCTTCTACAACATCAATACGGTTCCCCGGTCTCACTCACCACCCCATCAGCAACCACAACTAAAGGATCATTAGCGACTATTTCTGCCACCTCCAGAGACACACACATTCCCTTCCCTTTCCTGGTCAGCCTTCCGCAGGGACCTTTCCTTCTGGGACACTCTGGTCCATTTCTCCTCCACTTCCAACACTTGCCCACAGCCCCATGGCCCCTTCCCACGTAATCGCAGAAGGTGCAACACCTGCCCATTTATTTCTTCCCTCCTCACTATCCAAAGTCCCAGACAAACCCTCCAGGTGAAGCAACAATGTACCTGCACCTCACTCAATCTTGTCTACTGTATTCACTGCTCACAATGTGGTCTCCTCTACAATGAGGAGACAAAACATAGACTGGGCGATCACTTTGCAGAACACTTACACCTCTGCACAATAGGCAAGCAGCTCAGGCAGAGCTGTTTGTGGATTTTGAGCAGTCCTGTTTGTGATCCTGAGCTTCCGGTGGCCTACCACATCAAGACGTGGCCGTATTCCCTGGCCAATGTTTCTGTCTCAGGCTTACTGCAGTGTTCCATCAAAGCTCAGCGACAAGCTGGAAGAACAGCATCTAATGTTTCACCTGGGGATTCTGTAGCCTTCAGGACTCAATATCAAGTTCAATAATTTTAGGTCATGAGCACCACCTCCCTATTACATGTCCCTATTACAATCCCTCACACACCAGGCCTCGTCATCACATGAGTTACAACCACAACTATCCCACCATCAGCTACAAATAATTCCGTTTCACAGCATTGATTCCCCAGGCTGATCTTCACCCATTCCTTTGTCTGTCCAACTATTCTTCCCTTTCTCTGGGCTCCATCCCCACCTGCCATTTTCTTCTTCCACCCCCTGCACACAGCCCATCTTCAGCAACCTTTTCCTAGCTATAATCAGTTCTGAAGAAATGTTTCTGGACCCAAAATTTTAATTCTGCTTATTGTCCACACTCGCTGCCAGACCTGCTGAGATTTTCCCAGCAATTTCTGTTTTTGTTGCAGTAGATACACACGGCAAGGTGTGATGAATGTTGACTCTCCTGCTCCTCGGATGCTGCCCGACCTGCTGCGCCTCTCCAGCGCCACACTTTTCAACAAATGGCAAGGTACCTGGCCATGTAGAACAGGAAGATCCTAACACCATCATCTTATCCATTGAAGCAAAAGCCTCAAAGTTAAAATCTTTATCCCAATTTTTAAAAGCTCCTCCAAGGTTTCAGTCCCACCCTCTGTAACCATCTCCCTCAAAGTCCGGTCTTTTGCCCACTGCCTTTGCCAACTGTACCTTCAGCTGGCTAGGTCTTAAACTCTGGTGATCCCTCCAAAAACATCTTCACTCTCTACTCTCTCCTTCTTCAAGACAATCTTTAAAATCTACCTCTGCCACAAATGTACGTCACTTTTTTTTCCACCTGATTACACTCTTGTAAACTGGCACAGAACATTTTAGGTTAAAAGTGCCAGAAAAATATAAATGATTGTTGTTGCATGAATACATTTCATCCAAACAGTAATTCCTCAGGAAGAAAATACACACTAATTGTAATCTATATAATACCGAGCAAAGTAAAATTGTGAAGACTATGATTTGCACAGTGTAGTGGACTCTAAATATTAAAGAAGGCTCCTTGCCAAAACTGCAGCACCATGCTGGAAAGGTATTATTAGAAATCATTAACCAAATTACTCTATTAGCTGCTTGACTTGCCAGGGCCCAGGGATCTACAGACGCTGATTATCCTCTCATTTCTTCCCCAATGGTTGCTATGTCCGAATCCAGCCACTTTAATATTGGAAGGTCATTCAGATCAGAATGATGTCCAACCCTGTTCTCACTCAATATTTTCACATACCTCCTCCCCAAGGGTTGCTGGAGCTCAGGTACACCAGTTCAAAAAGTACTACTGAAACTTCTCTTACCTTTATCACAAGGGGCCTACAATACAAATAGGATGAAATTAACAACAGCTGGTGTATTGCTTTCAATTTTGAGCACCTAAGGATGTCTTAATCTGAAGAGCGTGCAGTGAAAATTCACCAAAATGACACCAGTGCTTAAGTCGGGGGTACCATGAGGACAGTTTATACAAAGTAGGCTCCTCTAGTTACTCCATCTCAACCCTACCGAATCATGTCATTTTAAACTCCTCAGTCAGACTGTCCCATAAGTTTTAAAACTTGAGTGAAGAGGAGCCATCAGAGGAAAGCCAGAACAAGGGGTCATAAAATTAAGGCTAGATTGTTGTGAAGTATAATCAGACTGCAAATGGAAAATTGATCTTCAGTTCTCTAAAAGGCTGTATATACTTGAGGTCATTATAAAATGTGCATGATTGAGACTGATATCATTACCAAAAAAAAATTTATCAAGACATATGCAGCAAAGGCTAGAATATCAAAGTTAGGGCACTGTTCATTCATGATATAATTGAACAATGAAGCAGGATCAAGGGCTTGAATACAATCCAACATTGAACTGAATTGAATTTATTGTCACGAGTACTGAGGCATAGTGAAAAGCTTTGACTTGTGAACAATACAGGCAGATCAGAGAGTTAAGTATCATAGATAAGTAAGTAATAGATAGACAGCGGCAAAAACAAAAACACAGGTACAGGCGAATGTTTAGAGTTTGACAGTCCATTCAGTATTCTAACAACAGTAGGGTAGAAACTGTTTCAAAACCAGCTGGTGCGTGTGTTCAATCTTCTGTACCTTCTCCCCGATGGTAGAGGTTGTAGAAAAGCATTGCCAGAGTGGGATGGATCTTTGAGAACTTTAATGTTTCCTGGTCAATGCCAATGAATCAGCGTTACTCTCCACACAGCCCAAGGGTTCTGAAGCTAAGCCATGAACAACAAAGACTATCCTGACTGGGACCAATTAACTCAGCATAGGGATCCAGTTAAAACTTTAAGCTTAGCATCCTGACCAATGCCAATAGCTAAGAATCAATAATAAAGTATTGGACAAAGTGCAGAAGACAGTGACAAAGTTAATAGTGTGATGTCAGGAGTAGGACAGATTAGCAGAGTCTTATGCTCTTCAGTTTGTGAAAGATGTACATAGGATGTCATGTGAATTAGGAACAGGAGTAGGCCACTTGGCTCCTTGAGCCTGATCCACCATTCAATAAGATCACTGTTGATCTGATTACTTCACATTCCCAATACCATTTTATCCTCTTAAGGATCATCTACTTCTGCCTTCAAAACATTCACAGAGTTTGCTTCCACCATTTTTTGAGAGAGTCCAAAGACACACTACCCTCCAAGTGACCTCAAGTTCTAGATTTTTCCACAAGAGCAATCAGACCCCTCACAATCCCATACATTTCCATCAAGTCACTCTTATTCTTCTAATCTCAGCTGATGCAAACCCAGCCTGTCCAACCTTTCCTAATGAGGTGATTAATGCATTCCAGCTATAATTCTGCTAAACCTCTGAACTGATTCCAACACATTCACATCTTTCCATGAATAAGATGATCAATACTGTATAATGCTCTAGATGTGATCTCACCAATATCCTGTCAAACTGAAGCATAACTACTTCTTTTGTATTCAGTTCCTCTTGCAGTAAACAATAACATTCCCTCTATCAATCTTTTGGTCATTTGTTGCTTTTAAAAACATTTCCTGTTTAATTTTCTAACCTGCCAACAACCTTTGCACAATTATATGTTTTTTTTCCTCAAAGTGATACTGGACTACCTTTAACTGTTTTTTCAGTTAACCTTGGATAGGGTCCTCTCTTTGGAATTCTTTCTTTCACATTGGAATGTATCTATCTTTTGTACACTGAAATATCCCTAAATGACTGTCATTGCACTTGTATTGACCTATTTAAGGGCAGCGCGGTGGCTCAGTGATTAGCATTTCTGCCTCACGGCACCAGGGACCCGACTTCGAGTCCCACCTCAGGCGACAGTCTGTGTGGAGTTTGCACATTCTCCCCATGTCTGCGTGGGTTTCTCTTGGGTGCTCCGGTTTCATTACACATTAACAGCACAGAGGTGGAACGAGTGGAGAGTGTCAAGCTCCTGGGACTTTTCACTTGGATGCACTGGTTACAAACGCTCAACAATATCTCTTCTTCCTCAGGCAGCTGAGGAAACTTGGCATGATGGCGAATACTCTTGTCAACTTGAAAATGTGTACCATCAAGAACATTCTGTCTGGATGTGTCACTACCTGGTATGGCAACTGTACCATCAAGATCGGAGACGGTTACAAAGAGTGGTGAACTCGGCCCGGACAATCACAAAGGCCAACCTCCCATCTACAGAATTCATCTACCAGGCCCACTGTCAAGGAAAGGCTGCCAGCATTCTCAAAGATCCATCCCACCTTGGTAATGCTTTTCTACAACCTTTACCATCAGGGAGAAGATACAGAAGCCCGAACACAGCACGAGCTGGTTTCTAAACAGTTTCTACCCTACTGTTGTTAGAATACTGAATGGACTCACAAACTCTTCACATTCACCTATACCTGTGTTTTTGTTTTTGCTGCTGTTTACCTTATATTTACTTATCTATGCTACTTAACTCTGTGATCTGCCTGTATTGCTTGCAAGACAAAGCTTTTCACTGTGCCTCGGTACATGCGACAATAAATTCAATTCAATTCAATTCCTCCCACAATCCAAAGATGTGCAGGTTAGGTGAATTGGCCATTTGAAATTGCCCATAGTGTTAAGTGCGTTAGTCAGCAGTAAATATAGGGTAGGAGAAAGTGAGGACTGCAGCTGCTGGAGATCAGAGCTGAAAAATGTGTTGCTGGAAAAGCGCAGGTCAGGCAGCATCCAAGGAGCAGGAGAATCGACGTTTCGGGCATAAGCCCTTCTTCAGGAATAGGGTAGGGGAATGTGTCAGGGTGGGTTACTCTTTGGAGCGTTAGTGTGGACTTGATGGGCCAAAGGGCCTGTTTCCATACTGTAGGGAATCGAATCTAATCGAATCCCTTAACCCAATTTGCCAGTTCACTTTAGCCAATTCTGCTTTCATGTCCTCGCAATTGTTCTGAATTAAGAACTTAAAATACTGGTCTCAGTCCCACTCTTGTCTCCTTCAAACTGCATGTAAAATTAACTCATTAAGATTGTTACTATCCAAGGCTGCCTTACTTAGAGATCATTAATAAATACTTTGGAATTGGATAATACAACATCTTTTATAACCTGCTCTCTGGTTGATACCAAAATATGCTGTTCTAAGAAACTAGCCTGACAACATTTTATTAATTCATTTCGGCTACATTTTTCCAGTTTGTGTAGATTAGAATCCTTTTCAGATTTTAAGATGGAAAGATCACATGGTACAGTTGATAGAGCTCCTTGAACAATTATGTGAAGCAAAACTGCTAATAAACTTAAAGAAAACAGAATTTGAAGGCAGAGGTGATTATTCTTGAGACATAACATTGGTCATAGAAGGTTGGCTCCAAGGAGTGCCAAGATGAAGGCCATCGAAGAATTTCCACAACCATCCCCAGAGAAAGAGATGCTTCAATTTTTTTTGGACTAAGCGGATTCTACTGAAAGTTTGTTCCAAGACTTTACTCTGATTAACTATCCTTATCAAATTTGACCTCTTGCCTTAACTATGTTTGTGGCTTGTTAGAAAACTGGTCTCAACATAATTCAGGTACCATTTTCCCAATGGTAGAGCCCTGACATCGCCCAGTACCCCACAGTCTGCCAGCTACTGCCTCACAAACAAACATCCACTTCTATCACATCCGGATTTGAGCCACACATCCAGAGATTACTACCTTTCCAGTTCTCATTCCTAATTTGGTGCCTGGTTCAACGTACTGATGATGCAGTAACACTTTTCTTGTCTTACCAATGGCATTGGCGTCGACATGGACCACAATACCTTCTATCTTACCCTTTCACTGCACATTCCACTCCAGCCCTGAGCAAGCATCTCAAACCCTGACAACACACAGGCAAGGCAACACAGCTCTCATGTTCTTTACAGGCAAGAGTGTCAATCCCCCGACCATACTGCCTATTACCACCTTCATATTCCTTTTCTCTTTCCCCAAACAAATAACTTCCTGTAACATGGTTCCATGCTGGCTAGCCCGTCCACCCTGCATCTCCCATTCGCAACCAAACAAGCTGAAACAACTCCAAACCTGTGGGAGAATTGCAACGGTGAGGCTCCTGCATACTGACCCAAGCAGCAGCTAGATTCATCTATCCCTCATCACTGAACAAATCAAAAGGTCCTATCCTAAGGGATGTGGCAATCTCCTGGTGCAAAATATCCAGGTAACTATTCCCCTTTCCTGGCATGTCACACAGTATCAGCAGCTCAGCCTCCAGTTCATTCACAGCTGAAGCTCATTGAGTCGCAATCACATATTATAGACATTTGCTCTGATCACAACAGTATTCCTGCAAGCCATAACCATGGCCCATTACCAATCCTGCCATCATTTAATTTTAAAAATTACTTAATTATTTAAATTTATTTTCCTTGCCTTCAATCCTGTACTGTTTTAAACCCTGCGAACAGAAAGAGAACTTAACCACTTACCAGATAATCACCAAACAGCTAGCTTTTCCCTTTTAGCAGGGCAATAACCAATTCCTACAGAGTGAAAACATTAGAAAAACCAAAGCAGGATTTCTTTCCACTAATTCCTACACTCACCCAACTCCCAGAATGCTGCTGAGAGTTGCACTGAGACGCCTATATCTATATGTTGTGTTAGTTTAACCCCATGTACAAAAAAACATTTAAGGTTGTTTCTTTAATCAACTAACCAGCTACGGTCTAGTGGAGAGCATATATATTCTGGATGAAATTTAGAATTTAAACAGTTAATTTTACTTCAATGTTTAAAATGTTAAATACAAGAAAAGATAGAATTTTATCAACAGATTAAGATTCTTCTTATTGATAAAACTATCAACATTCTATTCCAAATGGCACTCAGTGGCAAGTTACACCAAGATACAAAGATTAAAATATATGACGGCAGCAGATGAACCTGCCCATCAAAGTCCCCAAATCACCCAGGAAAATTCACTCTCAGTGGCAACAAGGCAAACTTCATCTTTTTTTTAAAAAAGTGGAAAGATTTGTTGGGGAGTTTCTCCTTCAATCTCAGGCCAGCTTTCTCTTACGCTTACCTCTAGTTGGCTCACAGCAGCAAGCACATCAGCAACAGAGGCAGGGGGAGAAGCAATATGTAAACACAGGAGCAAAAGGTAATGTTCCCAGATTTAGCCAGGGCATGGGGCTGCCTTTAGCTCAGGGCTAGGCTAGTTTGGACAAGTTGGGTGTACACTTTAGATGAAGCTGGGTTAGAGAACAGGATTGCCATCAGAAGATCCAGGGATGGAGTTGGGGGCTGCCTTTTGCTGAAGCCAGGATCAAGGTAGGAGTAGGTGGGCAGGAGACTGGCTCTGACTTTGTGGAGTGAAGGGCAATGGAAGAGAACAATTTTAAACCTGCCAACACAGGAGTTCTCAGCTTCCTGGGATTCAAGGAAACTTTAAATTAGAGGCAAGAACTCCACAAAGATGGTACCATAACTATAGATGAAGTAGAAAGAAACCTTAGAGTCCAAGAAAGAAATGCCAGGAACCAAGATTATTAACACATCAACCAATGCAGAAAATCAAGGCCTGTAGGATGCCAAGCTACCCAACCAAAACAAGACAGGATGCAATTGAGACAACTGCCAAACTACAGAGTCTGCAGTCAGACTACACCCCGAATGCAGTGCCAGACTATAACATCTAGTCAGATTAAAACATAATATTGTGCATATTCTGATCTATTAATATTTATTAAGGGAAAAAAAACCTCTCTTCCTTACCCAATCTGGGCCTATATGTCACTTCAGTCTCACGGTGACATGAAATTCTGAAATAGCATCTGAAGTGACCTACAATCCTCTTGACTGAATGAAACACTGCAACAAGTGAAGGCAGCAGCCCATCAGCACCAACTTCCATGTATAAAAGACTTTTAATGTAATAGAACATCCCAAAGTAATAAAACATCTCACAGGAACCTGAAGTAAAGTTAGTCATTAGGCCACACGAGGCAGATTCCAAAAGCTTGGATTTAAGCAACATATTGAAACAGTGAGAGCACTCAGGGATTTGGAAAGCTATCAATTAAGGCACAATTAAAATTGGGGATGCCAGGAGGGCAGAATAGAATTAAATATGAGGATTGTGGGGTTGGTAAGATCTGCAGAGACAGACTTATAAATTCTAGGCAAAAGTGGGTACTGCAAATGCTGGAGATCAGAGTCTAGATTAGAGTGGTGCTAGAAAAGCATAGCAGGTCAGGCAGCATCCGAGAGCAGGAAAATCGACGGTTCGGGCAAAATTCCTGAAGGGCTATTGCCCGAAACGATGATTTTCCTGCTCCTATAAGTTCTGGCCCTACCGAGAAACAGCAATATAAATTGAAAATAAAGCCTTTTAATGAAGAACTGGGTGGCTTCATTGCTGTCCTAACCGTTATTTATATTTCAACCAAAATAATTTTTAAAAACTTTCATTATCAGATTTCTCTTGGTGAAACTTATATGTGTACTTAAAAATATAGCAGTGACACTTCAAAAAAGTTTCGTTGGCTGCTTTAGGAGGTAAAGGATCCTGCGTGGGGCTATATCAATGCACATACTTATCAGAAATTTGTTTCACGTTCTGCTGCAAAGTATGCATGTATGGAGCATCCATGTATTATTGTGTGTCCATGAAATGGGACAGATGACACAAGGTCACACCAAAATAAATCACTCACTGTCAAGATTCACACCTAAAGAATGATCACTTGGGTGAAATGCTAAAAATTGGGGTGGTGGGAAAATCAACAGTAGCCCTCGTTTGAGAGATGTCACCATACTCGGTGCAGGAAAGAATTCAGGGATGAGAGCAGGAAAATAAACTTGGGAAGCAACCCGGCACTGCCTCCTGCCATGCAGTCGGGTGGAGCAGCATTCCTGAAGAAGGGCCTGTGCCCGAAACGTCATTCCTGAAGAAGGGCCTGTGCCCGAAACGTCGAATCTCCTGTTCCCTGGATGCTGCCTGACCTGCTGTGCTGTTCCAGCAATAAAGTTTCAACTTTGATCTCCAGCATCTGCAGACCTCACTTTCTCCCTGGAGCAGCATCAGCACTATGCTCTGGAACAGCTGAGACAAAAGATACAAGTAATTGCTACATGTCAGTACGCCTCAACCTAACCTGTCAGCCATCGGCGACTGACCAATCACCGAGCCAGCCATTCGCCAACGAGCCAATAGGAGGGCAAAGTAGGAGGCGGGGCTCCGGCCGCAAGCAGGGTAGGTTGCGGTCGGCTTTGTGACGTCATAATAGGCCTGCTTTGAATAACATTTTCTCGTCAAGGGAGAGGATGAGGGGCAGCTGACTAGAGGGGGTGAGAAAACAAACCACAAATCATTCAGTGTCGGCCCCAAACTCTCCCACTCCCCAGGAAAAAAGTTTGCTCACATAACTTTTCCCGTTGAAAAAAAAACTTCTCCAGAAATGCAATACAAGAATTGGTAATCAAATGAGACAGTTGGCATTAGAACCCCCTCCTTGAAAACAAATCTGTACATGGAACGTATGAGATATATTAAGTTCCTATAGCTAGTTAAAAACAAATCTATCCAGTAAATCTAACAGTCATCTTTGATGGCAGAAGAGATAAAATTAGGGATCAATAATTTGCATTCCAAGAAAAAAATATCATCCAGAAAGGCAATGCTGCATTTATACTGACCACTGCAAAAAATGCAGCATCTGATTAATTCAAAGTTATTGTGGATAGAAAGCAAAAGCACAGGTTGATGTACTACAGGGAGTAACTCAAAGGTCGCTGGGTATGAACACTGTTTTCTGCAGAGGTCCAGATATGATCTGTAAACACGATCCATTATACAACAAATCAAAATGGATTACGAAAACAGACATGGAAATTTAAAATAAGATTTTAAATGTACAGGATTTAAGCCACGAATATCAAATGATGTTAAATATGGATTCAGAAGGGTTTGGCGAATTATTTTTGGCGCTGTAATAAAATGATTTGATTACGCTGTTTAAACAGCCTCCTTTCCCCATTAGGAAGCGTTTAGAAAGACACGACTCAAAATATCTCTTCTCCTCCCTCCCCCCCCCCGCAAGATTATTAAAACCAAACAATTCGTAATGAATATGCATCAGATCCTTTTCTCGGTCCAGATCCGCGCCATGGGTAGCTTCGAACACAAAGTGTCGCCGGCGGATGCAAGGGAGCGGAGGGGGGAAACCGGAAAAACTTGCGAAATAAGCCGACGAGAAGCCCCCGAAAGGCGGCTTCCCGCGGCCCCCGCTCCCGCTCCTCCTCCTCTTCGTCACACACTTTCTGCAGACACTCCCGGCTTGGCCAAATCCTGAAGTTGCCGGCGTTCGCTGCTAGGCTCTAGGTTCTGTTCAATGTATATATGTTCTCATATGTATTACATATAAAGGGAGTTGCTGCCTGGTTTTCCTCATCTTTTTTTCCACCGACAACTTAAGCATGAAAATTATTATTAATGAGATCTACATCAACACCTACCTGGGGCTCCCTCATCGTTTTCCATCCCGTCCTCCTCATTGCCAAACGATGCCGGCATCATTGAATGTTAAATTAATGTATTTTTTTAAAGAGAGATGGGGAGGGGGGGGGGGGATAAAGCACAGAAAATTCACATATAAAATCCTGAAAGGAGAAGATTTTATCCAGAGGAAGGAAATGCAATTAAGGAATATTTTTAAATTAATAAAAGACAGGAGGAAAAGTCCTTGTTGGATTTTTTGAAAAGGGCAAGAGCCGGATGGAGTGACTATATTGACAGATTTGTCAGGGTGAGGTGGAAAAATGGCCGCCACACACCAACAAAAAAATCTCCTCAGCCCCCCGCCTGAAAAAAATCCAAAAAAAGACAGAAAGAGGGGAGAGAAAAATTGGAACGCACATGCCCAGTTGTGACGTCTCGTCTGGTCGCCCCGGTAACCATGCATCCCATAATGATCGCTAACCTGCTAGTTATGGTTGTGGTTAACCAGGTTTTGGTGCTAGTGGAATCTGCTATGTGGGATAGGGGTTGGTAGTGGAGGGGGGGGGAAGGGAAGAAGTTTTAGTGCCTCTCTCCATTACTGTTAAAATATTCCCTAATTACTTTCAACTTTTAAATTCACATTTACAGATGGTTTAAAAACATACAGTGCACATTGGTGCTGCAAATATTTGTCTTTAAAAGCACAGTGCAACTCCTCATGCTTTGTAACTAATTCAACTCTGATCTGGTTGAACAACTATTTTGCCAAGACATTTAGCAGATCATTGGGGGATTCTTAGAAAATAATGAGACAGCAGGAATCACAAGGCAATATGCATTTCTGTAGGGGGTCTTATTGTCAGTGAAAACCCTCAGTGAGATTATTTTCACTTAATATGTATATATATTCTGCATACATACTCATCATTTCCAAAATATATCCAAGCAACATCATTGGCACCTGGCCTGTTGCAGTTTCAACAGTTTATTGGCTTTTTGTCCAGAATACTCCACATAGTTGACATACAGTCAGTGAGATTAGCAGAATGAATTTGCACCACATTACTAGAAAATATGGTATACACAGAAAACTGTGGTACACAGCCATTGAATTCAATAACCTAACTTTTTTATTCTCTAGAGACAAACATCCAATTATCATTTCAACTCAAATTGCCTGATTTGCAGCTTTTATTGACAATCTATTCCGCAACTCGTTTAGCCATTGCAAGATCATGTACTTCCTTGTTCTGATCTTGCTCAGCTTTAAGTTCATGCCTTCTGATAGTTAAAACTATGTGCCACAGTTAATTTTTAAAAAAACGTTTTTAAAAAAGTACAGCAAATTGTGCACCAAAGTAGTGGGCACATTCTCCACACTTAAATTTCCAGAATATAAAACATACATAAAGAGGAAAAGCTGTGGAAAGCTTCTTAGTTTATACAGGGTTTATAAAAGCAGACATTTGTCCAATTATGCATCACTGCAGGTTCTAAATATTAGATGTGAATCTAAGAGACAATCTTTAGAAATGTTAAAATCTCAAAGCAGGTACAACACAGTAGACAGGTCTTAAATCAGCACAACATACAGCAGCACAGTAAATTCTTACTTTAAAAACTCGTATAATCAGGTATACAGGGTGCAGTGAGAGAAAATACATGATCCAATGCAATAAATAAATTATTTTTTACAATTTGGCTCTGTTCCTTTTACACAACAAACTTAACTTTAACGTTTGTAATTTATGATATTAAGTAGCCCAGTATTGTTCTTTAAGATTTTATAAGACATGGGAATAACAATTCAAAACTGATTTCATTTTTTTTGTTTGTTTTGTTGCATTATCCTTTGATTATAACAAATAAATTGTTTTCACAACACAGTGTATGAATTATTGTGATCAGCAACAAAATATACTGAGTGACTGGATCCTGGTCCTGGATAGTGTCAGTTGTATGTATATACAGAGGCTTTCTTCCACTGTTAGAGGTTCATGGATTTTGCCTATCACCAGTTCGTCTGACTGCTTGTGTTTGACAGGTGGCAACTCTTCCAGGTACATGGTATACAACTTAACTGCCAGTCAGCTCCTGGCAGCAGACCAAGATCAGGGACCATACTCTGAAAAAATTCTTACCGAGGCTTATGACATGCTTTTCTCAGACTGAGCTAACACCTCTAGTGTTTCAATCTGCATTAACCGTTGAGCATTCTTCTTATTATTACCTCAATAGAATTCACCAACAGGTTGCAAATCTGAGGAAATACAAAAGCCAAAGATGCAGGAGTGAGGGAGAAGATCTTTTTGGAAAAGCTCAAAATTTTAATTTTAATTCCAACTTTTCTATTTCCCCTATGTAGAGATGAAAATGGATGTATAAAATGAAAATTGTTACTTGTACTTAAGTATGTTTCCAAGAGGTCATTTGAATTGCACAGGTCATCATAGTCCATAATTTTAATCTTTGGTGGGTGTGCTACTTTGAGCCTAGAGAAATTACCTGGAGTAGTTGGGTATCACTCAGCACCTCCAGAGGATAAGTTGATTAACAACTAAAAAACAATCATCGTGTTGTTTCAGGTCAGTATCAGTGAGTCTGGCATCTGCAAGTAATTAGAATCAACTGAGGACAGCATTTAGCCCCCAGTACACCCACAAGCTAGTTTAACAGCTTCTGGCACTGACCAAAAGATCAAAACATAAACTTTAGGCAATTTTGGCAAGTTATCAGAATGGTTGGTTCCCAAACAATTCCAGTTCAGCATCCAGTTCAAAGTTTAATGGCAACTGATGTTACATCAGCCAACTTTGGTCAGGAAGACCAACCTAACCTCAGTTTAGACTCTTGCATGCAAAACAAGGGCCATTTTGATAAGTTATTAGGACACCTTTGAAATCATTATTGACCTCTTGAAGACAGAGAAAAATAAAGAATATCTAAAGTCCCAGAAGGAAAGCAGGAAAGTGTGTGGAGTAATGCATCATCTATTTATGTAGCATCATTCCAAAATTTGGTTATTTGAACTTGGTTTTTATGGTTGGCAAATTTATTTTGAAAGTTGTGCGTACATGTCCTTGCTGTGGCTTACTACAGAGATAGCATTTGGTTCCCTTTCACACAATGCATGATGTGCAAAAGCAAAGTCCCGGAGAGATTCAAATCCTGCAAGGCCAGTAGGTAACCAGTGTGTGCACTCAAGGGGAAAAGCATGATGTCAAATGCTGCTGCGGTAAAATTCTATAATCTCCTTCAGAGTAAACATGTCTCTGATATGTGTTGTTAATGAAGGTCAACTGATTCTTCTGACCATTGAGATCATTGCAGTGAAACTGGTTTTGGTACACAACCAACATCTATTTTCCAACAGGATCACTGCATAGCCCTTAGGAACAGGAAATCTTTACTTTTCCTAATTCAGGAGCTAAAGATTCTCTTATGTCTTTTGAGAAGAAATCTGCTTTTCTTACCAAGTCTGGCCTAATTGTGATTCCAGACCACAGCAATAAAGTTGACTCTTAACTGTTCTGACTTACATAAAAAAAACTCATACCTAACCCCTCCAAAAAATTGAGTAAAACTGGATTGACCATGCTGCATTAGTCTAGGGACTGGAAACAAAGTTATCCCCTGTCCAATTGACTCTGAAAGGTCTTCCTCATTGGCAGAGGATTTGTGGCACAATTGAAAAAGCTGTATTACAGACTAGTGAAGCAACAGCTTCACAAAGTCTTACTTACTCATAGATCACTTTAGAATAGGTGCTCCACCACCTTCCCTGGGCTACCCAATCCCACAAAAGTAGGTTCACTAAAGGTAGCAACACAGTGGTATACTCATGTCAGTGGCCCAAGGTGTCCTTTGCATTGACTACAAACCCAATGAAGTCTCATTGCATCGGGTAAAACCCAGGCAAGGAAACTGCCCAGTTACCACCTACCATTGTTCATGAATTGGTATTCCTCTACGTTGAACACTTAGAAGATACACTCAGAGTAGCAAGGGATCAGAATATATTCTGACTGGGGAGTGAACAAAAGGCTTCAAGTTCCAATCAGAATGTCTCAGTAGCACCACTATTCATTAAATTGCCCATGTCCAGACTGGACCTGCAGCAGGTGGTGAGAAACTAACAAGAGGGAAAAGCCTACCTCACGCAAGATAATTGTTAAAAGCAGCGATGGCAACAAAAATGAAATATGCTCACAGTGAAATGATGATCTGGAACTGACCACCTGAGCGTGTCGTCAAGACAGACTCAATGATCAAATTCCCTTCTGAAAGCCTCAGTTATCTGAAAAGAAAACATTTGCTGGGCTAAAGTGAAAAGACGGGGTGTAGTAATAGCTGAATTGATCCTTCAAAAGGGAAGCAGACAAGCCATCTGCCAACCTTCAGTGCTGTCAGCATTCTTTAGTGACCTTGACCCCTCTAATCTACATGCTGTCTTTGATCGTACAGTATTTGTAGTATTGACCACCACACAGCCCTTACAGATAGGAATTCCTGTTCATATTGAGGACACCCTTTATTATGAGGTGTGTCACTACCCTCATGTTAAATGGGTTAGATTCAGAACAAATTTAGCAGTTCAGTTTTTTGTAAATTTTTCTCCCCCTAAGAATTTGTAATTAAGAATCTGGATCTGGATATCCTTGTACCTAAGATGGTGCCATAAGCAGTGACTTGTGAACTTTTCACTATGTATTTGAGTACAGGACAATTAAAAAAAAAAATCTAAATCTTTGCATGTGTGAGGCACTTTGGACCTTCAGCAGCATTATATTCTTTGGTTGGGGGTGGAGGGGGTGGGGAGGGGGTAGAAAGGCAGTGGGGGGTAAGTGCCACTTGTACAACCAGCATTTGTCTTAAATCCTGAATTACATCTGAAGTGAGTTACTTGCTCCACCACTTCAGAAGGCAATTAAGAATAAACCACGTTGTTGTCAATCTGGAGTCAAATATGGGTCAGATTAGGTAAAAATGGTACATTACCTCCCCTAAAAAGGATATAGTGAAGCGAATAATTTTCAATGACAATTGATGACAGTTTCATGGTTTTCATTATAGGGACAAGATTTCATTGAACTTAAGTTTAACCAGCTCTTGTGGAGAAGTTTGATTCCATTCCCCAGAGCTTTAATCTGAGCCTCAGGATTATTGTTCCAGTAACATTACCACTACACCATACTCTGAACAAGCTATCCAAATTTTTCACCTTGCACTCATCAGGACAGAATTATATTACCACATTCTAAAAGGAAAATAATTTATACTGTCAATTAGTTGAGTCTGATCATGGAATATGTACCAGACATGTTATTCCCAATTAGGAGAAAGTGAGGATTGCAGATGCTGGAGGTCAGAGTCAAAAGGCTCGAAAAGCACAGCTGGTCTGGCAGCATCAGAGGAGCAGGAGAGTCAACGTTTCATTCCTGATGGAATACTTATGCCCAAAACATTGAGTCTCTTGCTCCTCAGATGCTGCCTGACCTACTGTGCTTTTCCAGTGCCACACTTTTTGACCCCCATGTTATTCCCAATTACTGTTGATACTTTCATGGTGCCCATTGCTGAGAACATTTTTTAAATTTCAGATTTACTTATGACTTTAAATTCCACAAGCTGCTGGGGTAAGGTATGAAACAATGTACCCACAGTATTAAAGACTTAACGGAAATCTAGGTTTGTTCAAAATAATGTATCAGTTGCATGACTCTGTGATCTCTTGCTATAAATTCTGTGTCTTATGATCCTGCTCCACAGATACCTGATGAAGGAGCAGCACTCCGAAAACTAGTACTTCCAAATAAACCTGATGGACTATAACCTTGTGTTGTGAGATTTTTAAAGTTTATCAACCCCAATACCTCCACATCATGCTCATAGCACTAGTCTATGCACCTGGATTTCCACTCCTGTGACATTACCACTATGTTTGAAGGAGGAGATAATGGCACAGTTACCACATTTAAAATGGGCTTTTGACCGGGTGAAGCCACCACACAGGACTGCATGAACGCTAAATACTTAGAAGAAATATTTAAACTGCAGAAGAAACATGCATAAGGTAGAAAGAACTAAGTGATTTCATAAGGATCAAATTAAATCTCTGCATTCTTGAAATATACAATGAATAACAGTGAATAATGAAGTAACTACACAGAAATGACTTTAAAAGCATGTCCAAATTCAACGATGGAGGTGCTCAGCACATCAGTGCAAAAGAATTTTCAATCTTCAACCAGAACTACTGAGTCAGTGATCCATCATTGTCTTCTTTTGAGTTTCCTAGCACAGTTGCCATCCTTCAACTAATTCCATCCACTAAGATTGCCAAGAATTGGCTGAAGGCATTGCATACAGCTAAGACAATGGGCCCCTTATAACATCCCAGCCTTGTGCTCCAAAACCCTGTTCTAGAAATACCGGTAATTACCTCAATGTGAAAAATTGACCAGTTATGTCCTGTTCGCAAAAAGCAGGATAAATGTAATTCAGCCAGTTGGCCTCTCATCAGTCTTCAGTCAAAGTGATGGAGGGAGGTCTTTGACAATTCTGTCAGGGGTCACTTACTCAGCAATAACTATTGACCAAAGTGATTCGATTTCCAATAGGCGCACTCAGTTCCAGATCATACTGTAGCTCAAGTCCAAATGGTCAGATGGGATAGTGATTGCCCTTGACATTAAAACAACATTTAATTGTACATTAAGGAACCCTAACATACTAAAGCAAATAAAAAATAAGGGGGATACTTTCCATTGGTTGGAGCCATACCTATCATAAAGAAAAAAGTTATTGGGGTCAAAACTATTCACCTTTGCCCCAGGTCACAGCAGCAGAAGCACCTCAGCGTGGTATCACGTAACCAACTTCAGTTGTTTCATTAATTACCTCTTTTCTAATGCAAGGTCAGAAGTGGGGAAGTCTGCCAATGAAGTCTGCCAGTGTTACTCAGATACTGAAGTCATCTGTACCTACTTATATCCAGATATGAACTTCCAAGCTTCAGCTGATAAATAGCAAGACAGACTTCTGCAATACAAAGCCTATCTTCAATCAGGGAAAATCTAATTATCTTCCCTTCAGGTGGAAAAGTATTACTGAGTCCCACCCTAACATTTTAAGAGTTCCATTTACCAGAAACTAACTAGACTGTCATACAAACTGCAGCTACTAGACATCACATAATAGATATCCTGTGGACAAATGTTTCCCAAAATCTTCACCACTGTCAGAATATGCTCCTCTTGTTTAGTTAAGCGAAGCAGCCACTTGATTGGCAATTCATCACCTTAAACATTCACTTCCTCCACCAACAGTGCACATTGACAGCAATGTGTGATCTAAATGGCACAACGCAACAACTTGCTTCGCCCATAACTTCCACCTCACCCTCAAATTCACTTGGTCCATCTCAGACACCTCCCTACCCTTTCCTGACCTCTCCTTTTTCCATTTCTGGTGACAGTTTCCAGATGGATGTTTACTACAAACCGGTAACTACCTGGACTACACCCCCTCCCACCTAATATCCTGTCAGAACTCCATCCCATTCCGCCAATTCCTCTGCCGCATCTGGTCGGATAAGGAAACATTCCACTTGCGAGCATCCCAGATGTCCAGCTATTTCAAACGTGCCTTTCCTCCATCTGTCATCCAGAGAGTACTGCTCTAAACCCCCTCCAAATGCAATAAAGAGTCCGCCTTGTCCTCACCTACTACCCCACCAATCTCTGCATCCAACACATCATCCTTAGTCACTTCCACCAACTCCAACTAGACCCTACCACGAACATCTTCCCCTCCCCACCCCTCTGCCTTCTGCGAGGACCATTCCCTTCTACAGTCCTTGGTTTGCGCCACTCACCCCACCGACCCCCCCCCCCCCAATCCCGACCCCCCCGGTACCTTCCCCTGTAACTGAAAAAGATGCAAAACCTGCCGGTAAACCACCTCCCTCACCTCCATCCAGGGCCCCAAACAGTCCTTCCAGGTTAGACAGAGATTCGCTAGCCTCTCTTCCAACCTAGTTTACTGCATCCAGTGCTCCCGACGGGGAGCACTGCACTCTGCATCGGGGAGATCAAACATAAAATTACAGAACGGTTCACCGAGCATCTCAGCCGGGCCCACAGGGGCTGATTGGACCTCCCAGTCACCGCCGATTTAAATTCCTCTTCCCACTCCATTTCTGACATGACTATCCTTGGTCTCCTCCATTGGCACAACAAACCAAACTGCAAATTGGAGGAACCACACCATCTTCCACCGGGGTAGCCTACAGTCCGAAGGACTCAACATTGAGCTCTCCAATTTCAAATAACCTCCCTACTCATCCCCTGACTCCATTCCCAGCTGCACCGCTTCCTCCCTGCCACTAACCGGATTCATTCCTCCTATTGACCAATCAGGTCATGCTCTACCTGTATTCGAAGCTCCTTGGATGCTGCCTGAACTGCTGTGCTCTTCCAGCACTACTAATCCAGAATCTGGTTTCCAGCATCTGCAGTCATTGTTTCTACCTATCCCCACCTTAACTGCAGCTCTCCCTACACCCATCCCACCCCTGAAGAAGGGTTACACCTGAAGCCTGTCAACTTTGGATTCCAGCATCTGCAGCTTTATTGTCTCTAACCAAGACTCCTTCAACAGCACCTTCCAATCATCATTGAAACCCAACAGTGTGGAAATGTTTTGTCCAACAAGTCCATACAGACCCTCTGAAGAGTATCCCACCCAGATCCATTCCCCTACCCTATTATTTTACATTTCCCATGAATAATGCACCTAACTTACACATCCCTGAATACTATGGGCAATTTAGCATGGCAAATTCACAAAACATGCACAATCTTTGGACTGTGGGAGGAAACCAGAACACCTGGAGAAAACCCACACAGACACAGGGATAATGTACAAACTCCACACAGACAGTCACCCAAGGCTGGAATTGAACCCGGGTCCCTGATACTGAGAGGAAACAGTGCTGACCAATGAGCCACCGTGCTGCCCACAGGGTTCAATCTTGAACAACCAGAGGGGAAAAAAAAATACATGGAAACATCACTTCCACAAGTTCCTCCCCACTTCTCACTATCTTGACTGAAACTACATCACTATGCCATCACTAGATCAAAATCTTGAAATCCCTTCCTAGTAACACTATGGACTGCAGCAATTTGAGGCAGTAGCTCCCGCCAAATACCAACCAAATCTCAGATGGCGATGAAACAGACTATAGCCAGGAGGTGGAAGACTGGAAAAAATGGTGCATTGAGAACAACCTAGCTCTTAATGCCAGCAAAACAAAGGAACTCATTATTGACTTTCAGCAGGATGTTACTCATGCCCCTCTACACATTAACAGCACAGAGGTGGAACAGATGGAGTGTGTCAAGCTCCTGGGAGTGGTCATCCACAACAAGCTTTCTTGGACTCTTCATGTGGACGCACTGATAACAAAGGTGGAAGTGAGCACTGCAGCTGCTGGAATCAGAGTCTAGATTAGAGTAGTGCTGGAAAAGCACATGGACACCACCCATGCCCTCCACCTGCTCCATGATTTTCGCTTCCCCGGTCCCCAGCGCCTTATTTTCACCATGGACATCCAGTCGCTGTACACCTCCATCCCCCATCACGAAGGACTCAAAGCCCTCCGCTTCTTTCTTTCCCGCCGTACCGACCAGTACCCTTCCACTGACACCCTCCTTCGACTGACTGAACTGGTCCTCACCCTGAACAACTTCTCTTTCCAATCCTCCCACTTCCTCCAAACGAAAGGAGTAGCCATGGGCACCCGCATGGGCCCCAGCTATGCCTGCCTCTTCGTAGGATATGTGGAACAATCCATCTTCCGCAACTACACTGGCCCCACCCCCCACCTTTTCCTCCGCTACATCGATGACTGTATCGGCGCCGCCTCGTGCTCCCACAAGGAGGTTGAACAGTTCATCCACTTCACCAACACCTTCCACCCCGACCTCAAATTCACCTGGACAGTCTCAGATTCCTCCCTCCCCTTCCTCGACCTTTCTATTTCTATCTCAGGCGACCGAATCAACACGGGCATCTACTACAAACCGACCAACTCCCACAGCTACCTGGACTACACCTCCTCCCATCCTGCCCCCTGTAAAAACGCCATCCCATTCTCCCAATTCCTTCGACTCCGCCGCATCTGCTCCCAGGAGGACCAGTTCCAAAAACGCACAACCCAGATGGCCTCCATCTTCAAGGACCGCAATTTCCCCCTCAACGTGGTCGACGATGCCCTCCACCGCATCTCTTCCACTTCCCGCTCCTCCGCCCTTGAGCCCTGCCCTCCAACCGCCACCAGGACAGAACCCCACTGGTCCTCACCTACCACCCCACCAATCTCCATGTTCAGCACATCATCTGCCGTCATTTCCGCCACCTCTAAACGGATCCCACCACCAAGGATATATTTCCCTCCCCTCCCCTATCAGCATTCCGTAAAGACCACTCCCTCCGTGACTCCCTCGTCAGGTCCACACCCCCCACCAACCCAACCTCCACTCCCGGCACCTTCCCCTGCAACCGCAGGAGGTGCAAGACTTGCGCCCACACCTCCCCCCTCACCTCCCTCCAAGGCCCCAAAGGAAACTTCCATATCCGCCACAGATTCACCTGCACCTCCACACACCATCTATTGCATCCTCTGCACCCGATGTGGCTTCCTCTATATTGGGGAGACAGGCCGCCTACTTGCGGAGCGTTTTAGAGAACACCTCTGGGACACCCGGACCAACCAACCCAACCACCCTGTGGCTCAACATTTCAATTCCCCCTCCCACTCCACCAAGGATATGCAGGTCTTTGGACTCCTCCATCACCAGACCACAACAAAACGACGGTTGGAGGAAGAGCGCCTCATCTTCCGCCTAGGAACCCTCCAACCACAAGGGATGAACTCGGATTTCACCAGTTTCCTCATTTCCCCTCCCCCACCTTGTCTCAGTCTAATCCATCGAATTCAGCACCGCCTTCCTAACCTGCAATCTTCTTCCCGACCTCTCCGCCCCCACCCCAGTCTGACCTATCACCCTCACCTTGACCTCTTTCCACCTATCACATTTCCGACGCCCCGCCCCCAAGTCCCTCCTCCCTACCTTTTATCTTAGCCTGCTGGACAAACTTTCCTCATTCCTGAAGAAGGGCTTATGCCCGAAACGTCGATTCTCTTGTTCCCTGGATGCTGCCTGACCTGCTGTGCTTTTCCAGCAACACATTTTCAGCGAAAAGCACAGCAGGTCAGGCAGCATCCGAGAAGCAGGAAAATCACATTTCGGGAAAAGTCCTTCATCAGGAAGTTGCCCGAAACGTCAATTTTCTTGTTCCTTGGATGCTTCCCAACCTGCTGTACTTTTCCAGCACCACTCTAGTCTAGGCACTTGTTACAAAGGCCCAACAACGTATCTTCTTCCTCAGGCAGCTGAGGAAATTTGGCATGACTGTGAATACCCTTCCCAACTTTTATAGGTGCGCCATCAAGAGCATTCTATCTGGATGTGTCACTACCTGGTATGACAACCGCACCATTCAAGATCGGAGACTGTTACAAAGAGTGGTGAACTTGGCCTGGACAATCACAAAGGCCAACCTCTCATCTATAGAATCCATCTACCAGGCCCACTGTCAAGGAAAGGCCGCCAGCATTCTCAAAGATCCATCCCACGTTGGCAATGTTTGTCTACAACCTCTACCATCAGGGAGAAGGTACAGAAGCCTGAACACACGCACAAGCCTGTCTCAAAAGTTTCTACCCTACTGTTGTTAGAATACTGAATGGACTAAAACTCATAACATTCACCTGTACCTGTGTTTTTGCTACTGTTTACCTATTACTTACTTATCTATACTACTTAACTCTGTGATCTGCCTGCATTGCTCGCAAAGCTTTTCACTGTGCCTCGGTACTCATGACAATAAATTCAATTTGATTCGATTCTATTCCTGTTTGGGGCATGTAAGATAGACAATAGCAGTCTTGGTAGCAACTCCCATTCAAAGAACAGAAATTCTCTGATTACAAAGTCTCAAAATTCAGGTTTCTTTTTGGTTCAGACAGAATTCCTCATTAGCTAAATTACCGGAACCTTTGTGGCACTAACTACCCAAAAGGGGCTATTTCAGAAACACCGAAAGAAACTTGCAGCAATAAGAGGATAAAAAATGAGTAACAAATGGGAAATTGAATGGAACACTGAAACCATACAAAGGCATCTTCAACAGAAAACTGGGAATCAAGAGAAAAACTAGCCATAAAACCTCACACAATGATATTTGGAATTGATGGAGCTTATAACAAAAACTGAAGCCTGGATAACAGTAAGGAAAATTGAGGCAATGTTGTCCATACAAATAGAATTTGCCAGAACAAAAAACATTTAACCTAGATTCTAAGTAGAATTAGATGCTGTAAATTGATGTAAAAAGGTTCAAACAGAAAGCAGGTGTTCTCTTTTTCGTCTGTTTGGAAGTTACCAATTCTCAACTTAGTTGCTCTTTCCCATTGTGTTGAATATCTGTTCCTTTTAAACGTATTCTTTGCTTTAAGAACAGGATACCAAAATGTCCCGAGTGATAAACTTTCAGCATTCTATGAAGCAAGCTAGCTTATGGGAAAATTGGCAGGGCAACTCAAAATACAATTGGCTTGAGTTAATATACAATATGTTGAGCGTTAATATACAACAGGGATGTATCCACCTCTTCCACCATTATTTCTAGGCCACATCCAATTTCTCACAAGAAGTCACTTAGCATCAGACAAGCAAAAGGCAAAGATTTAGAAATCAAACCAAGGATGCATATTTAAACATAGAAAATAGCAGGAGGCCACTTGGCCCTTCAAGCCTGCTTAGCCATTCAATATGATCATGGCTGATCATCCAATTCAGTACCCTATTCTCACTTTCTCCCCATAACCTTTGATTCCTTTAACCCTTATAACTATCCAATCCCTCCCTCAGAAATGCAAATTGCTCCATGATGTTTTTATTACACCAGAGATGTCACAGGATCAGTATTTTGAGGGAACAAATATTCAAATTCTCACTTCGTAACTGTCAGTTGAGGTAACACTACATGACTCAGACCAATCAAATTAATGAAAAGTAAGTGAATTATACAAGATATACTGTAGTGTAAAAATTATAGCCCGACGTAGGGAGAAAGAAAAAGCTATCTTCCAAGATTTTAATGCACTTTTGTTTTATGAAAGGCCAGAGACTTGAAACGTTGATCCATTGCTCTCCATAACGTTGCCTGACTGATGTGCTTTTCCAGCACTTGTTCCTGTTTCAGATTCCCAATCTCTGCAGTATTTTGTTTGTTTCAATAATTAATAAGCCCGATTTAGTCTTCAGTCTGTACCGAGATACATTGTCAACTGAGCTAAAAGTAGTGGCAACTTATTTCAACTCCTGGACTAGGAAATCAGTGAGGGCTCCTTCTCATTGTTGACCGGTAACACCTGCAAGTAGACATCAGGTTCAGGTATGTATTAAGTAGCCTGGTGAAACTCAATCTATAATGCAAGAATAATCACACTTACACAGCGCAATTAACAGTAAAACTTTGCAAGGGATTCATGGGACTGTAATTTGTAACAAAGACACTGATGCATCAGAGCCAAACACTTGGACAAATACAAGTTTTAGCGCATCATAAGGAAAGATGGGAGGGTTTAGGAAGAGAGATCTATATCTAAGGAGGGTTGAAGGATTGGCCAATGGTAGGGAAGGAAACCAGGATGCACAATGTACTGAACGGAAGGAACACAGATCTTGGAGAATTTTAGAAGTGGAGGATACTACAAACAGTTGAAGGCCAAAGAGGGAGATGTAGACACCAGAATGAAATAAAAAAAATTAATAATTTGAACAGTATGAATTGCCAGTAGATCAAGAAACCAGAAATCGATACCAGTGGAGCTCGAGTTAAAATTTACAAAAGTGGAGGGAAAATCAAAATTACAGAAGCACATTTACAAAAATGTATTCACATTAATATTCCAAATTAAAACCTATTGTTGTACAATCCTGTGTGAATAAAAACATAACGCACAGATGTGTCTTTCTTTTTTGTCAATTTTATTGAAGATAATTTGTACAAAAGTTCAGACTAGCCATATGGTTAGTCTTCATCCTCCTCCTCCTCTTCATCCTGATTGATCTGGAAGTACCGGAGCTCGTAGCTCTCTTTGCTATTTGCAACCACGCGAAGCCAGTCACGCAGGTTATTTTTCTTGAGGTACTTCTTGGTGAGGTATTTCAAGTACCTGTAAAACAAAAAGACGACCAGTTCAAAAGATAACACCAGGGTTAACCGACAGGTTAGACTTCCTGACATTGTCTTACTCCTATTCCTCGGCTCCCTGACCTCAAAACATATTCCACTGGCCCCAAAGCCTTTCAAAATCTAAACATGGCAACTGTACCATTTAAGATCGGAGGTGGTTACATAGAGTGGTGAATTCAGCCCTGACAATCACAAAGGCCAACCTCCATATAGGCCTGCTGTCAAGGTAAGGCCGCCAGCATTCTCAAAAATCCATCTCACCCTGGCAATATTTTTCTACAACCTCTACCACTGGGAAGAAGGTACAGAAGCCTAAAAACACACGCATCAGCCAGTTTCGAAACAGTTTCTACCCTACTGTTGTTAGAATACCGAATGGACTCAAACTCCTGACATTCGCCTGTACCTGTGTTTTTGTTTTTACCACTGTTTACCTATTATTTACTTATCTATGCTATTTAACTCTGTGATCTGCCTGTATTGCTCGCAAGACAAAGCTTTTCACTGTGCCTCAGTACACATGACAACAAATTCAATTCAATCCGAACACTGAAACGATTGAAAAGGAAGCTATGTTCATTTGTCCCATATTGATTCTCAGCCTTTCACACCTTTACGATGTGAAATCTAACACCAGACACTAACAGCCAAGCTTAAAGGGTAAAGGTTGCCCCCTGATTGCAAACAAGTTCCATTCTTGAAGCCATTGGCTAGTCGATTTGTCCACAAGTCAGGACACAATGCAGAGCAATAGAAAAGAGCCTTAACTACAGAAAACGCTTTTTACTCAGATCTTTAAAATTACACCTCCTGTGTTACCATGGAACCCAACAGCTGTGACATTGACCATTGAGATTTCTCTAGCTCTTGTCCAGATGGGTCCAGATATCTGTGCTGAGGGGTACAAATCAACATCCTTTCAGACTGGAGGCCCTTGACCAGTGGTGTGCCCCAAGGATTGGCATTAGGTCCACTGCTTTGAATGTAAGCGGTATGGTTAGTAAGCTTGCAAACGATACCAAAATTGGTGCGGACAACAAAGGTGGTTACCTCGGAATAAAACAGGATCCTGATCAGATGAGCCGAAGAGTGGCAGATGGAGCTCAATATAAGTAAATGCAAGGTGTTACATTTAGGTGGCGCAAATCAGGACAGGACTTATACACTTAATAGTAAGGTCCTGGGCAATGTTGCCAAACAAAGAGACTTTGGAGTGCAAGTTCATAGTTCTTTGGAAGTAAAGTTACAGTTAGACAAGGTAGTGAAGGTGGCATTTGATGCACTTGCCTTTATTTATCAGTGCATTGAGTATGAGTTGAGGGATCATGTGGGCTGTACAGGATATTGGTTAGATCATTTTTGGAATACTGCATTCACCTCTGGTCGCACTGCTACAGGAAACTTGAAAGGGCTCAGAAAAGATTTAGAAGGATGTTGCCAGGGTCGGATGGTATGAGCTATAGGGAGTGGCTGAATAGGTTGGGGTTATTTTCCCTGAAGTGTCAGAAACTGAGGGGTGACCTTAGAGGTTTATAAAATCATGAGGGGCATAAATAGAGTGAATGGTCATGTTCTTCCTCCAGGGCAGGGGAGTCATAACTGGAGGGGATAGTTTTAAGGTGAGAGGGGAAAGATTTAAAACAGGCCTAAAGGGCAACTTTTTCCATACAAAGGGTGGTATGTGCATGGAATGAGCTGCCTGAGGAAGAGGAGGACATGGGTACAAATACAACATTTTAAAGGCATGTGCATGGGTATATAAATCGTAACTGTTTAGGGGGATATGGCCCATAATTAATCTAGTCCCATTTGTCAGTTTAAGGATATCTGGTTGGCATGGACGAGTTGGACAACCAAGACGTACAACTCTATGACTCTATGATCCAGTGTTTATTTTTTCAATGTAATTAAATAACTCCTTCAAACTAGTACTGTACAAATAAGTTCTCCATTTTGAGGGGAGGGTTCCAGCTTTTAAATAGAGGAACCTCGATTATCCGGATACCAATTATCCAAAAATCGGATTATTCAAAAGAGATCTCGAGGTCCCAATAGAAACATTACATCACAGACGTATTTCCAACAGTGACCGCATCTTTTGTCTACAGTGATTAAACAGGGACAGTCTCCAAATGACTGACCTCCTACCCTCCCTCTCTCACCCTACACATTCCCTGGAGTTCTGCAGAGGGGTGTACCCTAAAACTCTCCTCCCCTCTCCTCCTTCCCACCCCCCCCTCCAATGCATCCAAGAGATACAGCCTCAACTAATCCTTGTGGCAATAAGTTTCACATTTCTTGAAAAATTTATCTAAAATTCCCTACTGAATTTAAAGCAACTTATGGTCCTTAGTTCTAACTGCAGCCACAGCTATTAAATCTTTCCATTATCCTGAAGACCTCCATCAGAGAAAAAGAACCCCAGCTGATCAATCTTTCTCAATCAGCACAACCTTTTAGTTCAGATATAATTCAATAAATCCTTTATTGTTCCTTTTCCAATACTTTTAGGTCTGTTTTGAGAGATACAGTCCAGGCCTCTGCATTGTACTCTACATGTGCTCAAGCTAGGCTCCATACAAGTTTAAAAAAACATCTTTACTTTTCATTTCTATTCCTATATGCTCTTTATTGTGCATTAACTTTTATCACTATCTTAGCAATTTGTACATCTGCATGTCCAGATTCCCCCCCCCCCGTTCCTCTACCCAGGTTAAGTACTTGTTTTTCCAATAAATATGTGATCACTTTCTTCCCCCTCCTGAAATGAGCTACTCCATTCACCAATGCCCACCCCCACCTTCACACCCCAATATTATTTACACTTCCTACTTTAGGATTATTCACAAATATTAAAACTGTGCCTTTGTTTTCAGAGCCCAGTGAGTAGTAGTGGTCCAGCAGTTTCCAACATTCGGCACCCAAATAACCAACGTTACTCAGTTCAATGTCCACAAACATAAAGACCCAAATATTAAAGGTGTCTGCAAAAGAACTTATCCTTGTAATACATCACACATTCACATCATGCTTTCCTTGTCTGACTCACCTCTTAGAAAATGGAACCTCAGAGGTAACAGTGATCTTACTCTTGTTCCTCTCAATGGTTACCACATTGCCTAGGTTTCCAGCTTTACCATTCACTTTGATGCGTTCCTGCAGGAACTGCTCCTGTAAGACAAATAATTAATGAGTATAGGGTAAATTTTCAATCATGCACGTGTAGCTGGACTAGCAGTGTACCTTTTGTATTAACAATGTTGTTACCAAATGGGAAAGAGCACAGTCTGGTTTATCAATGAGCTATATGGAATGTAGGGAAACTCTCAATTGCTACCCAATGAAGCTTAATGGAAAGCAGACAGCGTGCAGGTTAAGCAAAACCTGAATAGGATTTAGCTTTGATTGACCAGGCAAGAGTGGCTAACATTATACCCAAGCATGAAAACTGGATAAAGTACTCGAACATGTACACTCGCAAAGGGTCTTCAACAAACTAAAACAAAGGACAATGATTAAAACTATTTTATAATGTAATTTTCGACAAGGCAATATTAGAAAATTCAGTTTAAAAAACTCCAGAAACATCCAACTTGACAAATCTGGATGCGATACAGACACTGTGCCTAATGGTGCTATTACATCCAGCACTGGCACACTATCATTGCAACACCATATACAAAGATGCAAATCGGTGTTTCAGTTCGTCAGGTCACAGGAAGCAATTCTGTCACTTGAAATTTGATGAAGTGGGAGAAATACTTGTTTCTTTCCCAGTAACTTGGCTTTATTTTCAAGAGTCTGTATAAATATAAAGAGCTGTTACTGCTTCCCATTGGATTATGAGACAGCTAAGTTTCAGACCTAGGTTCCAGTTCTGATAACACTGCAGTGAAATAAAGATAGTTACAGGTCAGTCAGTAGCCAGTGGGAATGAACTTAGAACATCACAGCGCAGTACAGACCCTTCATCCCTCGATGTTGCGCCGACCTGTCATACCAATCTGAAGCCCATCTAACCTACACTATTCCATGTACGTCCATATGGTGAATGAGGAACATTAAAAAGCAGCAGAACAGGTCAAAACACCCCTCAAGCCTGCTCTGCTATAGAAGACTGTGGCTGAACTTCAGCATAAACTCTACTTTCCCATAATATCACCATTTAGAGAATCACAAGAAATTCTAGCACCATAAACTGCATTGATCGGCACGCGGTTTTCTGCAGTTAAACTGCAGCTCCCAAGAAGCTGGACTGAATTGCAATATGCACGATAGGAGTTAGAAGCAGCAATTCTGAGCAGCAATCAATCATGCAATCAGATGGGCCACAGGTATTGTTTTAGCAAATTACTTTTTAATCAGAAAAATATAAACAATTTATCTTGAAAACAATTTTTGAAAAATTCAATTTGGCCTCATGAGCAGCACTGTTCAGTAAAATGTTAGGCAGCCAGCTGTATACTGTACTGTACTGCACAGCTTTAATTAGATTAGAACTTGGAGATTGTTCCTGCCATACACCAATTTTCTCATCACAGCACAAAACTATATTTTCAGCAATCCTTTTGATTTTATTCACCTGACTTACATATTCTGATTACTTGAGAAACATATTACTTGTTACCAGCAGATGCTGACGATTTGAAAAACATTAATGGTTTACCTACTACATGCACATTGGGTCAACTCTTATTAGCCACAAAAGGGATAAAATCCTGAATTTCTGAACCACAAAAGAGAGGACCACGATTAACCAAGTTTGCTCAGATAGTGAGCCAAAAACATCAACCTCAAATACATTCCCTTATACTGTTCTTCCTCATCTTGAGCATAAAGACTCACAAAATTAAAACCCTCATGTCAGAAGCAGGATTCATTTTAAAGGAAGGCACTCCAAACTGTCCTCTTATGAAATGTCACAGAAGGGAGTTCCAAATGAAAAAAAGCACAATACTCCATTGTACAAGAGAAAGCTCTTGAAGTTAAACCAAAATCACTCAATTATTTCCAAATGTTTTGCTCAAGCAACACCACCAGTGGATAAATGCACTCTGATATACCACTGCGCAAAGTCTTAAAATTCTATTGGTGGTGCTCTTCCAAATATGCCGTGACTCACTCAGTCAGTGCGGAAGAGGAAGGGGAATCAGGATTCAAAAACTCCTAAAATCAATCTGCATAGTAGGGAAGGGCATAGTCAATTAAAGTCACCAAACGGCCCAGACTTACAGGCGCTGATTAGATATCCCTGTTTCAAACCACACAAAGGAGGAGGAAAGAACTTCACCTCACTCAATCAAGGTGATCTCAAAGTTGGCCAAAATGCATTCCATATGGACATTATTGGTGGCTAATGGCGCAGATATAAGATATGTATATCCCAGCACCACACAAACAAATGTGTAAGTGCACACAAGAGGAAGCCAAAGGATCATATCAAGCTGTGACGGATCATCTGTGCTCTGTGGTGACAAAAAGCACCTCAAAAGCCACATTTAGGCTGCACGTGAATACTATTTTGTGACAGAAAATAGGCAATAAACAACAGTCCCCATCTCAACCACCCTGCCAATTCACAGAACAGGCAACCCTTTATGACAACTCCTCCTCTGAAATCCTCCAAACTGGTTTCCATGAGAGCAGCAATTTAGATTTGAGAAAAATGGAAAAAGACAATGACTGCGATACATTACTCTCTTCAGCTTTGGACATGATCCAAACATCCCAACGTCTGCACTCAATTTCACTCATGCCAATAAAATCACTAACGACATCTCTTTCCACCTCGCAGTCAGCATGGAAACTTCCAAGATTCATCCATAGCCCTGTCCTCTTCCTCGTCTGCATGCGGCCTCTTGGTGACTTCAACAATGACAGGACCAACCTCCATATGTTTATTGCTGGTACACAGATCCATTTCACAAGTTCCATGGTCTCACTGCTGCAAATCATATCCAAAATCTAGTCCTACTTGCCCCAGATAACCACCAGGAAGATTAAAGTCATTGTCCACAGTGCTAACACAAACACTGCAATCATACCGATACCAGCCCTCTTCAGACTCTTCCTTGTAAACAACTTTAACACATCATTCTACAAGTTAAGCATTCAACACAATACTTTCTCCATCACAAGGTAATGCTGTCCACATACATAACTGCCAATCATACAGATCTATGTTCAACGTTCTATTCTCATGTCATCTCTAGACCTAACGCGGAAGTGCCAGTGTTGGACTGGGGTGGACAAAATGAAAAATCACTGGGTTTAGTCCAAGCAGTTTCAAATAAACCTAAAACCCAATGTGGTGTGATTTTTGACCGCTGGACATGATAAATCAAATGCTCATGTAGCCAACTGCCCACCTTCCAAACCTACACTGTCAGAATCGATCACAATTCATGAACCCACATCCTTGCTAACCCAGTGCCTTAAAACTTACCATATCATTTTCATATTTAATCACTTCAGTCCTTGCCTACAAATATCTTTGTTTCATTTTTAAAAACTTATTCATTTGAGAGATGTGGGCGTCGCTAGCTGGCCAGTATTTATTGTCCATCCCTAAGTGTCCTTGAGGAAGTGGTGAACTGCCTTTTGGAACCGCTGCAGTCCACCTGCTGTATGTTGATACACAATGCTATAAGGGAGGGAATTCCAGGACTTTGACCCAGCAACAGTGAAGGAACAGCGATATATTTCCAAGTAAGGATGGTGAATGGCTTGGAGAGGAACTTATAGGTCATGGTGTTCCCACATATCTGCTGTCCTTGTCCCTCTGGATGGAAATAGCCGTGGATTTGGAAGATGCTGTCGGAGGATCTTTGGTGAATTCCTGCAGTGCATCTTACACACTGCTGCCACTGAGTGCCGGTAGTGGATCTGCATGGGTTTCATACTCTCCCAGCATCCCCATTGCACAAAACACTGGATCAAACATTTGCTCGACTCCTGGACACCACCATGGGCTTAATGACTAACTTCTATATACTTTTATGTAACACGCTTGGATGTTTCCATAACAAAAGTATGCAAAGCTATTGTTCTGAAGTAGCATATAGCACTCAAATTACCATGACGATACAAACGTGTGTCAGATATGACAGCATACTGATTACTACACGGCTGGACTACAAATCTAGAGGCCTGCACCAACAATCCAAACATGAATTCCAACTCCATCATGGCAGATAGAAATTGTAAAACCAGTTATGAACTAAATCTGTAGTAATGGCTAATATCAGAAATGGTCAACATGATATAAGTAGATTCTTCTAAAAATCCATCTGCTACACTAATGCAGGAAAAGAAATCTATCATGGTTTTCTAGTCTGTGCCTGTATGCACTAAAGCAATATGCTTGATCCTTAAATACCCTCTGACACGCACAGCTAGCCACTCACTTCATAATAAAAACACCATTTGAAAGATTAGAATTGACACTTCGACTACAGTGCACAACTTTGCCAGGGCTTCTTAGACAGCAACTCATTTTGTGCTGCAGCACATTCGAAATTCCCAATAAGTCACATGATAGCATGACTGACAATTAAAACTGTATTACTGCTCCATTATCACCCAATGGGTCATAACCCTGAAACTCCCTACCCAACAGCAGTGTGTGTAACTTCATCGCACTTACTGCAGTGGTTCAAGAAGACAGTTTTCCCATCTTCACCAATCCACCACCTAAAAGTACAGTCAAATATTAAGTGCTATCAGCAAAGCTAGTGAATAGATTTTAAAAAGGCAACATAGTTTACAATCATCACAGCGTGGAGAACAATTCTGATTCTATAACAATGCCCAGAATCTGTCCACCATAGATCTGAAAAACAGAAGCGTGAAGAAAAACAGGCACCACTTTCTATTTAGAAAGCGGGCCCAGATTCAATTTGGCACAGGAATACTGGACAACTGGAAAGCACATTAGAATGTCTATTCTCAAAGCATATTGACACCAATACGCTAATTAGTGACATCACTGCATGAATTAAACAGTTATGTCAACATGCAAATATTTTCCAACCATCCACACAAGCATAAGCAGTACCATGTAGAGATTTTATGTTATGGGTGTCACATTACACCACAGCATTGGCAATTAACCACAACTACAGCCAAAAATGACTAAAGGATGCTCCATGTCCCGTATATCTTCTGTACAGGAGAACCTCAATTATCTGAATGACATGGGCGTGGAATATTTTGTTTGGATAATCAAATGTTTGGATAATCGAATGCCTGATAGCACAGTTTAGCCAAGCATCGGGACCTTGCCCAGATAATCCAAAATTTGGATAATCGAAAGCCAGATAATCATGGTTCCTCTGTTATTGTAGCCAGCAAGAAGTGACCAGGAATATCGCCAACTCACCCAAAGTTGCCACAGTCCTGTTGTGTACAATTACAAAAGTGGGTTACACTGCAGTCAGGTTTAATTTATTGAAAAGACCCAGATAATACTAGATAAACTTACAAAATTGGAGGCGTCCATGATGCCATCTTCTACTGGATGCGTGCAGTCCAAGGTGAACTTCAGCACTTGCTTCTTCTTCTTGCCTCTTGTCAGAAGCTTCTTCTGCAAAGCAAAAGGTGAAGACAATGGGTTATGGGTCATGGGGAGTGCTCAGGGCAGGAAGAAAAGGGGGGAGACAGACAGAGAGAGAGACACAGACAGACAGACACAGAGAGAGAGAGACAGGTGCAGAGAGAGAGATAGACAGGTAGGTGCAGAGAGAGAGAGACAGACATGCAGGCAGGCGCAGAGAGACAGACAGGCGCAGAGAGAGAGAGACAGACAGGCGTAGAGAGAGAGAGAGACAGGCAGGCGCACAGAGAGAGAGAGAGACAGACAGGCAGAGAGAGAGACAGACAGGCGCAGAGAGACAGAGAGACGCAGAGAGAGAGAGAGACAGGCAGGCGCAGAGAGAGAGAGAGACAGACAGGCGGGCGCAGAGAGAGAGAGAATCAGACAGGCAGGCGCAGAGAGAGAGAGACAGACAGGCAGGCGCAGAGAGAGAGAGAGACAGACAGGCAGGCGCAGAGAGAGAGAGAGACTGGCAGGCAGGCGCAGAGAGAGACAGACAGGCGCAGAGAGAGAGAGACAGGCAGGCGCAGAGAGAGAGAGACAGGCAGGCGCAGAGAGAGAGAGAGACAGACAGGCAGGCGCAGAGAGAGAGAGAGACAGGCAGGCGCAGAGAGAGAGAGAGAGAGAGATAGGCAGGCAGGCGCAGAGAGAGACAGACAGGCAGGCGCAGGACTGGTTCTAGAGTAGCCCATTGGACGGGAACTGGCAAGACATTGCATCGTGGAAGGCTTCACAGTCGACCCAAATGCAGCTTCTTTTTTTCGAAGTGGGTGGGGGAGGAGAGATAGTGTGAAAGGGAGAAGGGGGAAAACGGAAGTACCAAAGTCATTAGGATTAATACAAAAACCAAAAAAAAGGCATACTGCAATCACGCTCACCAAATGGCCGAATGATACAGCAGTAACAGAGTATTCAATCGAACATGTTGTGAAACTGCAGCTTAGTTAAAGAAATGCGGCGTTCTGAATCCGAAAGTCAGTGGCAGGGTCGAAACCATCATTTAATAAGAAAATTTACTTTATATTTTATTGATTTTTAAACAGAAAAGTTTTTAAACTTTGACAAACACGTGCAACACACGCGCGGAGAGCTTCGGAGGGCCTTTCCACTTGGGGTGGGGTGAGCACAGACGATGCCTCCGGGGTCAGCCTCAAAGGCAGAAAGTTGTGGAGCTTCGGGGACACAGAGCTCGAAACTGGTCTCCACTCCCACCCGGAGGCCGTGGCCCAGAGCTCGGGCCTGCTCCCGCCGGTCTCCCCACATACACGCCGTCAGCGGTGGAAGGACAAGAACCGACCATTCCAAACACATCGCCGTGAAAGGACCAAAGCCCCACAACTGCGAGGACCGGTACAAAGCACGCAAACCCCCTCTGGGGAAGCTCAGGTATGAACAGCGCGGTCGGACTCACCGCAGGAGCCATGTCTGCACAAGATGGCGGTACGAAAAGAGAGAAAGATCACGCCGCGCCTGCGTAATACGTTATCGCTCGTCATCGCGGAACTGGCCACTCACAGCGTAGAGAAGAACGCATGCGTATTACCAACCGGGCAAAACAGACCACAGCTCAGAGCAACGCACATGCGTATTACCATATCGGCAAGACCAATCGAAATACAGAGAGAGGCGCATGCGTCTTGACATGTCACTAGAAAACCAATGATAGAACAGACACGATTCGCATGCGCATTACTGCTTGGGTGTTCAATCTGTTGTGCTGTGTTCCGTGCTAGGGGGCCGGGCTGGGAGAAGCGAATTCCACCTTTGCGTTATCCATTGATAAGCCTGCTTTTAAAGAAACAGGCACCAGAATCAAAGAATTAGAAAATAATTCAAGGCGTAGGAAGCCATTTGGCCCATCTCTGCCAGTACAAAAGCACAATACTGTAGTCGACGAAGAATTGAAAGTTGAAAACAGATAATCAAGAATCTGTGACCTTTCATTCTTTAGCCATAGTATTCCATTGTTGTCACTCCATGGTCTTCCAGCCTCCTGCTTGTGTACCCAATGTTCTTTACCCATAGTCCAGCAATTTTCAAAAAAAGTACAAGTATTTATCCAATTCTGTTTTGAAATTATTATTCATTGTAATTTTTTCATGGAATGTGGGTGCTATCGCCTAAAAAAGCAATTGTAACCGATCCCTAGTTGTCATTTGAGGAGGTGGCAATGTGCTGCTTTCTTAAACCATTGCACTCCATTTGGTGTAAGTACCCACACAAGCTGTTAGGAAGGATTTTTGCCTTCAGTGAAGAAACACCAATGTAGTTCTATGTCAATATGTTGCATGGCTTGGACAGGAACTTGCAGGTTGTCATGTACCCGTACAGCTGGTGCCATTGTTTACAGTATATCACAGGTTTAGAAGTTGCTTTTCAAGAAGCCTTAGTAATTCAGTGAACAACAAGAAGTTCTAATGGACCAATTCTGATCCTGGTCAACTTGAGGTCTTACCTACAGATGATTCTATATCGGCGATGTATGTAATGTGTTGGTTTTATGTGGATAGCAAGGTAATTTTAGATCATATCTTTGGGAATGTGACTGGAATCCATTTGGTTCACATGGCCCAATCAGCAGAGTAACTACTAACAAAATAACACTGAATGAAAAATTCTCATCACATTGTTGAGCTCAACACTTCAACTCCCCCTCCCACTCCACCAAGGACATGCAGGTCCTTGGACTCCTCCACCGCCAGACCATAGCAACACGACGGCTGGAGGAAGAGCACCTCATCTTCCGCCTAGGAACCCTCCAACCACAAAGGATGAACTCAGATTTCTCCAGTTTCCTCATTTCCCCTCCCCCCACCTTGTCTCAGTTCCAACCCTCGAACTCAGCACTGCCTTCCTAACCTGCAATCTTCTTCCTGACCTCTCCGCCCCCAACCCCACTCCGGCCTATCATCCTCACCTTGACCTCCTTCCACCTATCGCATTTCCAACGCCCCTCCCCCAAGTCCCTCCTCCCTACCTTTTATCTTAGCCTGCTGGACACACTTTCCTCATTCCTGAAGAAGGGCTCATGCCTGAAACGTTGATTCTCCTGCTCCTTGGATGCTGCCTGACCTGCTGCGCTTTTCCAGCAACACATTTTCAACTGATATCTGTGCCACTGTGAATTTACTTCTTTGGTCTATACAGTCAAATGCACAAAACATTTAATGTAGTAGTTTAAAGTGTCCCTACAATGATCCAGTAACAAAGAGCACTTATATCAGGCATTCAATGAAGGAAAACATTCTAAGGTGAAACAGGAATGTAATCAGACAAATTGCACATCAAGCAAATGGAGCAGCAATTACAACAAGTAACTAAGCTTCATCAAAGTGGATTTCAATGATGGACTCAAAGAAGAGAGTGGTAGTGATGAGGTGAATTCCAGAACTTAGGTCTAGATGGCTGCAGCCTTGGCCTCAACTAATAGGACAAAGAAAGGCACAGATGAACAAGAGGTCAGAACCAGAAGAATTCAGAGATCCAAAGGGGTTTTTGGGTTGTATGGATGTGCACTGACACAGCAACCCTGAATGTTACATAATGTAGCAATGAATTTGAGCACATGCAACATTCTGTGAAGGTGTTCACTTGCTCAGCCGCACAACAATCTTGAAGGGAGAACACAGTGCAGTAAACAGACAGTCCACAATAAAGAGAAATTGAAAGAAAGATTTACTGGAGGAATGGCACTGATAAGGACGAAGGGATGCCATGAAGGGATGTGAACACTACTTAAGCCATTGGTAGACCGTGAGTCAATGCAGATCAGCATTCACAAGGGATGAAGGGTACTTAGTGCAACTTAGGCAATGGAACCAGAGTTTTTTCCATAAGAGTAGAACAGAGTTTATTTGTCATTTCTACCATATATAACTGATACGGTAAACAATGAGACAGCGTTCCTCCAGGTCCAAGATGCTAATAGACAAAACAAACTACACGATCATACAAAGGGTGGCATAAAGTGCATATGAAGTGCAAAACATGCAAATTACAGTGTAATAAAAGAATGATAATTAATAGACATTGTTATAGCAGCAATTCAAAGTTGTGTAAAGAATGAGTTGATATTTTTATAGTGTAGACAATATGGAGGCTGACTATTGTGGGGAGGCAATGGCCTAGTGGTATTATAGTTGAACTGTTAATCCAGAGCCCCAAGCAACATTCTGGGTTCAAATCCTGCCATGGCAGATGGTGAAATTTGAATTCAATAAATATCTGGAATCAATCATCTAATGATGACCATTAATCCATTTTATAAGGTGGCTCTATGGTTAGCACTGCTGCCTCACAGCACCAGGTACCCGGGTTCGATTCCAGCCTCGGGCGACTGTCTGTGTGGAGTTTGCACATTCTCCCCGTGTCTGTGTAGGTTTCCTCCGGGTGCTCCGGTTTCCTCCCACAAACCAAAGATGTGCAGGTCAGGTGAATTGGCCATCCCAATTTGCCCATAGTCAGAGGGAAATGGGTCTGGGTAGGTTACTCTTCAGTGGGTTGGTGTGGACTTGTTGGGCCGAAGGGCCTGTTTCCACACTATAGGGAATCTAATCTAATCTCAAAGGAGCATTGGAATAGTCAAATCTGGAGATAACAAATACATGAAAGAATATTTCAACAATAGATGCGATGGGGCAGTTGCAGAGATAGATGATATTATGGAAATAGATGATCTTTTTAATGAAACAGATATGCATTTGAAAGTTCAGCTCAGGATCAAATGTGACATTGAGGATATGAGCTACCTGTTTCAGCCTGAGATAGCATCCAGAGATTGAGATGGAATCATTTAAGCTTAAATGCTGGACATGCAGTCTGACAATACAGAGGCAGTGGAGGGGTTGAGAGAGGTGTTGAAGAGGTAGAGCTGGGTATTGTTCATGTACCTGTGAAAAGGAACCTGACTTCATGGCTTCAGGTGAAGTTGCTTAGAGGTAGCATGTGCAACAGAAATAGGAAGAAATACTCAGAGAAAACCTTGGGGAATTCAAAGTAACAGAAGCAGAAAAATAAATCTTTGCAGGAAATTATCTGGCTATGACTGAATAGATAAATTATGGAGACAGGCAAGGTCTGTCCCACCCAGCTCAATTACATTGGAGAGGCTTGGGAGGAGGGCAGTGTGGTCCACCTGTCAAAGACTGTGGAGAGATGCAGAAAGATGATGGTAGCTGGTTTATTATGGTAATTGTCACAAAGAATGTGGCTTTGATTAGTTTATTTTCAGTGCTGTGGCAGAGGTGGAAAGTTGTTTAGAATTGTAGGAAAAATGTTTGAGACATGTAAAGTGAAATGAAAAAAACGTTTCTTCATACATAGTAATAAAATTCACCATCATTTCTGCAGTAGCACTTTGCTGAAATAAAACATACGAGGGGAAAAAAAAACAGAAGGCCAAATCCCAAACCAATCTCCAGACTGCTGATAATCCAGGAACTTTCCAGTGAAGGACACAAGTTCATGAGTCCCTGACGTCATTGGGCAGCTGCTTTCTAAAAGAGCTCAAAGATTTCTCTCATACCAGCCCAAGGCCAGAGAGACAGAATCAAGGTAAGGAGAACACAACCGAGTCCCAGATAACATCTCCAGCTCCTCTTATTAAAATCACTAATGTCTGGTGTTGTAATAAAATGTGCTGTGTGATGTGAGATGGATGAGTGTCGTTTCAGTTTGTGATGTTTGTACTTGCTTGGAGATCTGTTGGTTGTTTCTTTCAGTGAGCCTGTTTTTAGCATTGGAATATAGCACAGTAAAATATTGCTGTGAGAATAAGGTTCACAAGTATATCTTTAGAATATTACTAAATTGAAGCAGAATTCAGACGTTTAGTTAATTTCCATTTCTCGCAAATGATGATTGAAACAAACTATTGGGCTTATTGCATGCTGAATATTTACTGCATACACTGATGTGTTTTATAATATTACAATTAATAAAGCACATCATTATAATCTGACTAACATTTGTGAAGTAATTATTAAACAGCATCATTCTCAAAAAATTCTCACTAATGGAGCCATGAAATAATTCAATTGCAATTTTACTTTTTTAAAAATAATGCAGATAACTTTAAAAATATAAATCATAATTTTTTTAAAAATTGATGACATTCCCATGATACATGAAAAATTACATCTGTGCATACTTCCTGTCAATCTTTTCCATTAAGGGTTCTTATGTCCCTATTTATAAGAGAAAGTACCTATATAAACAGTCACACTGTATTGACATCATTCCACCAATGGAGATACGGTACTGCAATGCCACTACTGGTTGGAGGGAACAATTAGAGCAGGATAAGTTTATATAAGTAGTTTTTCTTATAAATGTTGACAAATTAATTTATAATAAAACATAGAAACAAAGATCATGTATGATTTTAGACTGGGATTGAATTACTATGGAGAGGCATGGCTGAGTAGTATTAATGCCTTCTCTCAATCTCAATATGTAAATCCTGCCATAGGGGATGCTGGAATTTGAATTGAATAAAAATCTAGAAATACGAGTCTAATGGTGATCATGAAACCACTGTTAGCTGTTGGAAAAAGCCCATCTGGTTCACAAATGCCCTTTAGTGGAGGAAATCAGCCTTCCTTACCTGATCTGGTCTACATGTAACTTCAGACCCACAGCAATGTGGCTGACTGCTAATTACCATCTGGGCAATTAGGAATGGGTAGTAAATGCTGGCCTTATCAATGATGCCCACGATGTGCCCACATCCTGTGAATGTCAAATAAAAATGATAGCAGAGAAACAGGCTGTTCAGCCCGCCAAGTCCCTACTGGTATTTACATTTCCATACAAGGTTCCTTCAGCCCTCTTCATTATCACCCCAGCAGCACACTCACACAATTCCTACTTAGTCAGGTGTTTATCCAGTTTCCCTTCAGTCCATCTATTATTTTAATCCATCAAATATCCAAATAAAAGCAAAATACTGGATGTTGAAAATATGAAACAAACACAGAGAATACTGGAGAAACTCAGCAAGTCTGGCAACAAGTGTGGAGAGAGAAACACTTAATGTTTTGAGTCCTGTATGACTTCCAATTCTGAGGAAGAGTCACACTGGACCTGAAACATTAACTGTATTTCTCTCACCATAGATGCTGCCAAACTTTCAGAGTTTCTCCAGTATTTTCTGTGTTTCTTTTTATCTAACATCCAGCTATTTGCCTCAATCTTTCTTGTGATGGCAAGTTCCACATACTAATCATTCTGTTGAGTAGAGAGGGTTCTCCTGCATTTCTTATTGGAATTATTAGGAACTCCTGTATTAATAGTTTCTAGATTTGAACTCACTACTATTGGAAACATTCTCTCTACTTCTACCCTATCATAATTTGTGGGCGGCACGGTGGCACAGTGGTTAGCACTGCTGCCTCACAGCGCCAGAGACCCGGGTTCAATTCCCGACTCAGGCGACTGACTGTGTGGAGTTTGCACATTCTCCCCGTGTCTGTGTGGGTTTCCTCCGGGTGCTCCGGTTTCCTCCCACAGTCCAAAGATGTGCAGGTCAGGTGAATTGGCCATGCTAAATTGCCCGTAGTGTTAGGTAAAAAGGGGTACATGTAGCGGTATGGGTGGGTTGCGCTTCGGCGGGTCGGTGTGGACTTGTTGGGCTGAAGGGCCTGTTTCCACACTGTAAGTAATCTAATCTAATTTCATATGCCAGGTCAATCCTCAGTCTCCTCTTTTCCAGAGGACAAAAGAGGCCTGCTCAGTTATTCTTGAGAAGCATATTTTCTCATGGGCATGGGCGTTGCAGGCAGGGCAGCATTTATTGACTGTCCCAGTTGCCCTTAAGTAGGTGGTGGTGAGTTGCCTTCTTGAACCGCTGCAGTCCACCTGCTGTGGTTGACCCACAATGCTGTTAGGGATGGAATTCCAGGATTTTGACTCAGCAATACTGAAGGAATGGTCATATATTTCCAAGTCAGGATGGTAGATAGTACACACAGCTGCTACTGAGCGTCAGTGGTGGAGGAGTGGATGTTGTGCCAATCAAACAGGCTGTTTTGTCCTGATGGTGTCAAATTTCTTAAGTGTTGTTGGAACTGCACCCATCTGGTCAAGTGTTAGTATTCCATCACACTCCTGACTTGTGCTTGTCAATGATGGACAGACTTTGGGGAGTCAGGAGGTGAGTTACTTGCCGCAGTATTCCTAGCCTCTGACCACCTCTTGTAGCCACAGTGTTTATGTGGCGAGTTGAATTTATGGTCAGTGGTAACCATAAATAAACCAGGATGTTGATAGTGAGGGATTCAGTGATAGTAACACCATTGAATAACAAGGGTGATGAACAGATTGTCACTTATTGGAGATGACTATTGCCTGGTATTTGTGTGGCATAAATGCTACTTGCTACCTGTCAGCCCAAGCCTGGATCTTGTTGCATCTGAATATGGATTGCTTCAGTATCTGAGATGGAGCTGAAAATGTGTTGCTGGAAAAGTGCAGCAGGTCAGGCAGCATCCAAGGAGCAGGAGAATCGACGTTTCGGGCATGAGCTCTTCTTCAGTATCTGAGATGTCATGAATGATACTGAACATTCTGCAATCATTGGTGAAAATCCCCACTTCTGACCTTATGATGGACAGAGGGTTACTGATAAAGCAGCTGAAGATGACTGGGCCTGAGGAACTACACTGAGGAATTCGCGCAGAGATGTCCTGGAGCTGAGGTGATTGACTTCCAACAACCACATTCACCTTCCTACCTGCCAGTTATGACTCCAGCCTGTGGAGTGTTTGCCCCCGGATTCCCATTGATTCCAGCTTTGCTCAGGCCCCTTGATGCTACACTAACAGGTGAGATGCAGGAAGCTTGGAGTATGGCTTAACTTGGTGCCACTATTTAAGAAAGGTAGTAAGGAAAAGCCAGAGAACAGGTGAGCCTGACATTGGTGGTGGGCAAGTTGTTGGAGGGAATCCTGAGGGACAGATTTACATTTATTTGCAAAGGGAAGACTGATTAGGGATATTCATGGCTTTGTGCATGATAAATCATGCCTCTTGATTGAGTTTTTTGAAGAAGTATTGAAGAGAATTGATGAGGGCAGGGCAGTAGACGTGATCTATATAGATTTCAGTTAAGTGTTCGACAAGATTCCTCATGGTGGACTAATTAGCAAGGTAAAATCTCATGGAATACAGGGAAAATTAGCCATTTGGCTACAAAACTGGCTCGAGGATAGAAGACAGAGGGTGGTGCTGGAGGGATGTCTTACAGACTGGAGGCCTGTGATCAGTGGAGTGCCACAAGGATCAGTGCTGGGTCCACTGCTTTTCGTCATTTATATAAGTGATTTGGATTGACCATAAGAGGTATCATTAGTAAGTTTGCAAATGATACCAAAATTTGAGGTGTAGTGGATAGCGAAGAAGGTTACTTCAGAGTACAATGGAATCTTGATCAGATGGGCTAATGGGCTGAGGAGTGGGAGATTGAGTTTAATTTAGATAAATGTGAGATGCTGCATTTTGGAAAGGCAAATCAGGGCAGGACTCAAGCACTTATGGAAATGTCCTGGGAAGTATTGATGAACAAAGAGACCTGCGAGTGCAGGTTCATAGTTCCTTTAAAGTGGAGTCGCATATAGATAGGATAGTGAAGAACATGTTTGGTATGCTTTCCTTTACTGGTCAGAGCATTGAGTATGTTGCCTGTACAGGACATTGGCTGGGCCACTTTTGGAATATTGTGCGCAGTTCTGGTCTCCTCCTATTGAAAGGATGTTGTGAAACTTGAAAGGGTTCAGAAAAGATTTACAAGAATGTTGCCAGTGTTGGAGGATCTGAGCTACAGCGAGAGGCTGAATAGGCTGGGGCTGCTTTCCCTGGAGCATCGGAGGCTGAGATGTTACCTTATAGAGGTTTATAAAATCTTGAGGGGCATGAATAGGGTAAATGGACTAGGTTTTTTCCCCTGGGGTGGGGGAGTCCAGAACTAGAGGGCATAGGTTTAGAGTGAGAGGGGAAAAATATAAAAAAGACCTAAGGTGCAACTTTTTCACACAGAGGGTGATGGATGTATGGAATGAGCTCCCAGAGAGGTGGTGGAGGTTGGCACAATTATAACATTTAAAAGACACTTGGATGGGTGTGTGAATATGAAGAGTTTAGAGAGATATGGGCCAAGTGATGCCAAATGGGACTAGATTAGTTTAGGTCCTAAACTTTAGGATATCTGGTTGGCATGGATGAGTTGGACCGAAGTGTCTGTTTCCATGCTGTACATCTCTATGACTGTGTGAATGTGGCCTTGATGTCAAGGGCTGTCACTCTCACCTCCCCTCTGGAATTCAGCTCTTTTGCTCATATTTGAAAGCAAGGCTGTTATGAGATCAGGAGCTGAGTGACCCTGGCAGAACACAAAATAGATGTCACTGAGCAGGTTATTGCTGAGCAGGTGTTGCTTTATCCTAATAATCTATTGTGAACCTCCTCAATGCCTCTGTATCTTTGTTGTAAAGAGTAGACAAAGTAATCCATATATGGTTGAACATTCTAAATCTGTTTACCTTACTCCAATTTCTCCCATTTTCTATTCATTTTCACATGAAGTCTATGTTTGATCCTGTCTGTTTGTGTGTACCTCCATGGAGATCAACTAGTTTTCCTATAAATACACACTCAAGTAAATGTATTACCTCATGAGAGTTTAATCTAAGCTGGTATTTGAGTATTGCTGAAAAGAGACACATTTGATTAATCTTTCTGTTTTGTAATCGTCACAGTTGAAGGGGAAATCATACATTGTACTGGATAAGAGGAGCCAAACAATCATCAATCTCTACTCGTGCAGAATGAATGTTAGTTTTCCCCGGAATTAGTATTCTTGCAAATTGTCCTGATAAGTACAAGACAGAAAGCTTTAATAAAATGTCCTTTTCAGTAGTATTCAGGTTCTGTAGTACTAAGCCAGAGTAGTAGGAAGGGTCTTGGCTGGACAAGTTTTCCCCTTCAATCACCCGTCGCTGGCCCCTTGCTGGAAAGGATATGTGTGATATTTAATTGAAAAGAAGATCAGGACTGTGTCCAGTGTCCTCTTTCCCGCACGGTGACAATAACCGGCAACAGTCATTGTCAAACTTCCGTGTTGAGAAAGTTGACTGTAATTCAGCACGGAGTAAGTATCCCCTATTCCAAAGCCTGTTTGAGTAATACCGAATCATATGGAGTGGAGCAGTGTAGGACAGGGCTGGGTCGAGAGAACAGTCCAGATATAGGGGAAGGTTGGATGTGGTGGGGAAATGGGAATAAATGTGTAAGGAAAAGTCAGGTGCACAATGAAATTGGATATTGGAAAGAGTCAAATCTAGAGCAGGGTTGTGTATGGTGGGTTGGGATTTGTAGAGGGTTGGGTGTAGGAAAGATTAGGTCTAGGACAGGGTCAGGTATGAAGGAACATCAGGTATAGAATAATGTCAGGTATGTCGGATGGACGGATTTAAGACAGGCTCAAATGTAGGAATGGGTTCGGGTATATAGGAGGGCTGGGTGTAGGATTGGGTCAGTGCTAAGAGAGAGTTGGGTATAGGGGAATTTCAGGCGTAGGGGATGTAGTCAGCTATATGAAGGTTAGATGGGATTGGATGTAGGAAGGCATTGGGTAAAGGATGGGATTGGTGAGAAGATGACGTAGAGTTATTGTCAAGGATTAGTAATCCAGAGGCCTCGGTTTAAAATCCAATATGGCAACTGTAGAAATTTAATTCAATTAATAAAACTGGAGTTGAAAGCTAATGTGAGTAATGATGATGATGAAACAATCATCATCTTACATCATTGTTGTTAAAATCCATCTGGCTCACCAATGTCCATAAGGGAAGGAACACTGCCATCCTCACCTCATCAGGCCTACTCATGACTTCAGACTCATAACTTCAGATCCTTAGCTGACCTCAGAATTGGTCTAGCAAACCATTCACTTCAGGGGCAATTAGAAATGGGCAACAAAAGCCCAGTGAATCCCATGAAAAAGAATAAATAAAACAGTGGGACAGGGTGTGAAACAGGTTTGGGTGTTGGGGAAAGGTGATACATCATTTACGTCTATGCTTTGAAACAATGAGTGATCCCAGAAATTCTATTGCAGATGTCTGGGGGTATCTTTTCTCCCTTGGATAACCTGTACGATTTGGATAATGCAAACTGTCACCCTCTGGTCTGCCACCTCTGCTATGAGCAATATGAACACCCCTGCCTCCTGGATTGCTACCACACCTTTTGCGCCACCTGCCTGCGGGGCAGAGCTTCGGAAGGACGTCTCTCCTGCCCCCTTTGTGGGTAAGAAACATGAAAATGACAGCACAGTTCGCAATTGTTTCCATTTCAAACAAAACTTGCATAGTTCTCTTGAAACTCACTCTGTGAATATTCAGTCCTGTGTGGCACTGAAATGAAGGTTTACATTTATACTTTCACAACTTTCACAAACGTATTACAGACCTTTTACAGTGGGTAAACCCTCTCAAGTGTAGTCACTGTCAGTTTGAGAGTCTTACCAGCAGCCATGTGATTATGCCTAGATAATTTATTTCTAGTGAGAAATGAATATTAGCCAGGGCACTACGGGGAACTCGCATACTGTTCCTCAAAATAATGTTGTGAGATTTATTTACTTCTGTCTAAGAGGCGGACTGGGTTTCAATGTCTCATCTGAAAGAAGACACTTCCAACATGGAGGCATTCCCTCAGTAGTGCACTGGAGTGTTAGACTGGATTCTGTACTCAGGTTTTCAGAGTGGGATGCCTGAGGTGGGAGTTTTCAGAGCTGGGAATGTTGCCGTTGAGCCCTGAGAGAAGATCCACTCAGTCATATGGGGCACGGAGGTCATGGGGCTGACACCCAGTTGTATCACTGTGCTGTGGGGGTAGAGGAAACAGAAGGGTGGGGTGGAGGCGACTACCGATCCAAGCAAGAAAAGGAAAAGGATTTCTGCAGGGAGCCCAACTGGCAGAGGTCAGGCATGAGCAGGAATGCATTCACCTGTGCCTTGTGTTAGCAGCCCTCCTGGGGTGTTATAACATGTTACCTGGAGACAGGAATCCCATAGGATCGATTGGAATGTCTATTTTACAGCCCATTCAGTGACCCACAGAGAGTAAAATCAAGTGGGAAGTCAAACTCCAATCCCCAGTTTCTTACAGGGGAAAGTCAGATCGATGTCAGTGTCCACACAGGCTGAGGTGGAGAAGGTGGGTGGTGGCTGTTAAACAGCACCTTCAGTACAGGAGGAGAGATAAAGACACATTCCTCCTCTTTTAGATCTAAACTTGCTGAAATCATCCAGTTATCAGCCATTCAACCCTAATGAAGGGAAAGTATCAATCACATTGTCAAGCAGCTGCACAATAGAAGGCAGGCTACTTTTAGAAAGATTGGAATGTGAGGCAAGTCAGGTTCATCAGAGAGAGATAGCAAAGGCATCCAATCCCCGTGACAATAAATAAAGGGTTTGCTAAACTAAGAACACCGTGAACTCCAGCACTGACCAATTAAAGGATAGCTGTACAGTCCCATCCACCACCAACTCTCCAAACCCCGCCTTCAACATCCAAGAAAAATATAAACAGAAATAAATGTTTGTTGTTCAAGAGCCCTGGTGTTTGTGTCTTTTGGGTTGTGACCCCGTGAGATATTTACAAGGTGATCTGATACTCCAGTCAGTTTTTAATTTTAGATCTGACATTATAAAAATCTAAACTCATGGGATTAAAAAAAAACATGTTGGTGAACAAATGATTTATTTCAGGAATTGAATATACTTTTTTAAATAATTTCCAAAGTGGTGCCAAATTCATTGTTTTGCGAACACAGTTCGACAATGGGTATTATCATGAAGGTCAGTGAGCTGAGGCCAGGAGCTGGGCCAGTGTGCAGCGTAGGCATAGCTCAGGGCAGCTGGAGCCCTTTCTCATGAAATTCAATCCCCCATAGGTGACAGACTGACTGTGTGTCTTTTTTAGTCGCTCTGCTGCCTCCCTCCCCAACCTGGTGTACAATTTTGACCCTGCAAGATCCTCCAGTAAACACTGATTGCACTCAATAGTCCGGCAATACTGTCAATACTGTCCAGTATTTGGGACATTTTAGTGGTGGGAGGGGTGTGGAGTCTGCAAGGAGGTTGGAAGGGGGGAAGCAGAGTTGGGGAGACCACACAAGACGTAACCTGGATGATTTAATCTGTGGAGGATCAGACATGAGGCTGGATATCACAGACGATCACAGGTGAGAGTTCTCATTTCTTTCTGCAATGTTACTTCCAGCGTTGTAGATTGTTGTTTTGATGAACCTGCTGTTTGACAGTGGTTAGCCAATGAGCTGGATGGGATTTGTTCATGTTGTAACTGAATAGGGGACATAGACTCGATTTTCGTTCAACGTCAGTGTCACATCCTTGATCACAGGTTTGAAATGGGGTGAGGGAGAAAATATGGAATGGATTGGTAGGAATTGATGGAAATAAGTACCTAGCCTCCTCCAACAATTACAAAACACCAAGGAGCCATCCACACAAACATTAGTTTCCAACACAGTGCATTGACAATTATTCTTCCCCAAAGCAATCCTACAACAGATTAATCTGCCTAAGGAAATAGTCACAGCCCTATCACTCAAACTCTTCAAAGCCCATCTTTAGATTCTATCTATTTATAAGTTTTCATTATCAAAATGATCATCGCAGCAGCTCACGCTTGGTTTAATTATTGCTGTCCGTACAATTCAGAATATTAGTCTGTGATGTTGACACAAGTAAAACAGAAATACGTTGTCATTCTGACTAGCATGATGACTAGTAAAGGGACCACTTCAATTCACTTCAATATTTCAGTTGTTGTTCAGTGGTAACAGTTTCTCTGTTTGAGGTCATAGCTTCACTCCAGAAAATGCAACCCACAATCCAGACTGAGCACAACAGGGCAATACTGAGTAAATGATGCGCTATTGGCTGTCATCCTTTAAAGGAGATGTTAAGCTGAGGCTTTGCCTGCCTGCTGTAGTGGAAAGAAAAGATCTCACAAAGCTGTTTGTATTCCAGACGTCTGTCGATTGTGAAGGGCACCAGTGGGCTCCCAAAGGTAGATCGCTTGCTGAAGTTCCTGGTCGACAGCTCAGCTGACAATGAAGAGATTGTGCAGTGTGCAAACTGTGACTTTGAGTGCAAGAAACAGGTAACTGGGAGGTCCTGTGAAACCACTGAGAGGGCTCAAAGAGGTTGGGCAGAATGGAATTCTGGGGTTTTCACTCCTCCTGTCCTGCAGACATCGTCTATTTCATGGTACAGTGCTATATTGGCACCAGCTAACATTGCTTAAGGAGCCACGTGCAAACCTAGAACCTGAACCTTTATTCAGTTGTGGGCTACATCATACTGACATAATCTTTCAACCAGATTCAATATAGCAGAGGTGAGATCAATGGTCATCCTTCAAATACTTCACTGTTCATTCTAGCTAATGGAGCGTAGACTAGGATTAACCACACATTGGGAACTCAATCTGCTGAACTTGATGCTGTAGGCTCAATTCCACAGTCTGTGCTGAGTTGGCTCTTCTCAGTTTTGACAGGAAAAACATTACTATTGAGATATCCTTCACTGGATCAGGAGACTGGGGACCTCTGTGCTCACTGATCCTCATTAGTTCCAGTCCAGCAACGCCTTGATTTTAAATTCTTCTAGTCCTGTAACCTTCCAAGTTCTCTGTGTTCCTCATTCCTGACCTCAAATCCATCCACAACTTGCTTCCCTTTACTGTTGGCAGCTGTGTCTTCAGCTGTGCAGGTCCCGAGCTCCAGGGTTCTCTTCCTAAAACAATACTCTCTCCCTCCTCTTAAAGAATACTTTAATAAAACCTGTGTCTTTAATCAGTCTTTTGATCAGCTGTCCTATTACATCTATATAGATCAGTGTTAACTTTTACTACATTAAAGAAGCTAAAGAAATCACAGTTGATTTTGTGAAGTGAGAATATTTGGTAGTAAAACTTTGATTATTACTCAGTAACTCCTCATACATGTGGTACGCACAGCAGAACTGGTCTCCCCAACCGATGCCTTAGCTCAGCTTACAGAAAAATTTTGTGTGTGTGTGTGTATACACACAATATATTTTCCAAGCTAACCCTCAGCAATTAGCTCCTTGTAGTGTCTGATGCTCTCACTTTGCCTCTTGCAGGACGCCGCTGCCATGTTTTACTGCAACACGTGTAACCAGCCACTCTGCAGCACCTGTCGTGAAGACACACACAGAGCAAAAATGTTTGCCCGCCATGAGATTGTAACTCTGGCCAAACGCACCAAGGCGCTGCATAAGAAATGCTGTAAGGATCCCCAGTCCCAGGCTCGGAAAGCTGCAAACTCATTACAAATCAATTGGCCTGTTTCCACACCGTAGGGATTCTATAAATTCTATAAATTGTTGACAATGAAATTAAAATGGGATGGGGCTGGGTATGGAGTTGTAGAAATGGATAATCCACAAGTCGTAGATTAATAACACAGGCAATGAGCATTCAAACCTGGTTTAATTTTGGCTTTAAACATTGAAATTAGCATACTGGTGTTGGATTATTGTAAAAATTTACTTGGTTGATAAAATCATCATCCAACTAGTTGGGTTTGCAAACACCTGATTCCATTCTTACCTATCGAGTTGTAGCCAAAGATTCACATTTGAGCCTTTTCTGCCCATGCCTGAACAGTTTCCGCTTGTGTTCCCCCAAAGTTTCTTGGCTTTTTTTTTGTTCTTTAGGCTTAACTTCATCTGCAAGCTCCCCCATGGTGACATTGTCCAAAACATGCCAGTTCCTACATGTACACTGACAACACCAAGCTCTACCTCACCACCATTTCTCCCAACTCTCCGCCGTCTCTAAATTATCAGTCAGCTTAAGCAACATTCTGTAATTTTTCTTTCAGTTTATTTCAATTAAATATTGAGAAGACAAATTATGTTTGTTCCCTGTCAAACTCAATTCTTTTATAGTCAACTTCATTCTCCTCCCTGTTGTAGTCTCGCAACATAAGGTATGAATAGAATCAGATTGTACAGGAATAGAATATCAAAGTGGTTAAAAAAGATAGTTATGATCTCACTGAATGACGGAGTAAACTTGAGGAGTCTTATAACCTAATCCTGCTCCTATTAACATGTTCTTATGTTTCCCTCTTGTCTCTTTAGCTCTTCACGAGGAACCGTACATCATGTTTTCCACAGAGAAGAAGTCCATGCTCTGTATCAACTGCTTTCGGGACATGCAAGTGTGAGTCAGGCATTTGTGGACTAGGACCCACAGAATGTACAGCACAAAAACAAGCAATTCAATCCCATACAAATATCCAACTGGTCCCGTTTGCTGGTTGAGACAAGCAATGTCTCCTTGCGAGTGACTCACCGACCAGGAGGGTTTTTAAAAATTCATTTGTGGGTCTTGGGCGTCGCTTGTTGGCCAGCATTGATAGCCCATCCCTATTTGCCTTTGAGAAGGTGGTGGTCAGCTGCCTTCTTGAATTGCTGCAGTCCACCTGCTGTGGGATGACCCACAATAATAGTAGGGAGGGAATTCCAGGCTTAGTTCTCTCTCTGACCTGAGACAAAATGGGACTAGGAGAAACTGCAGTTCTCTGTGCTAGGGAGGAAAATCTCAGCTAAATCTCTTTAGCAGGTACTGCAATTTGAAGTAAGAAGCAAGGGTGTTTTTTTTCTGGCTTTACTAGCAATGGCCTACAGTTGGCACACTGGTTGGTATCAGCAAACTCAATGTGTGCCTGAAATCACAGAACTTCAGGTATGTATCACCCCACAGTCCTGCACTCAGCTGAAGTTTACCCCCTGAGCCAATAGGTAATATTAGCAAAATACTGAAAAACTGGAAATCTGAAATAAAACCAGGAAATGGTGAGAAAAACTCAGAAGGCCAGGCAGCACCTGTGGAGAGAGGAATAGAGTCAATATTTCCGCTTGGTAACATTGAAAGCTCTATAGACATCTCTTGAAGTAAATTTACATGTAAGATGTTTTGCTGCCTCTCTTGAGCTGTTCAAATTTGACACTAACTTTATCTCATTGCTCAGTGAAAGTCGAGCCCACTGTATTGATATTGAGACTGCATATGTGCAAGGCTGCGAGAAGCTGGACCAGGCTGTGATGGTATGTGGATTACAAGCGGGAAAGAGGTATAGTTAAGGTTGCTAACGCTCCAGGATTGTCCTGGCCTCTCCAGAAATTATAGGCCAATCTCCTGCACGCTGTAACACATGCTGAGTCATTTAATGGCTTATCATTGGTCAGAGTAGGCAGCAATTTGCAGATTGCAGGGAATCTTGCAATTCTAATTTAAATAATTAAGAAAGTAATATTGGGGAGGAAGCTTTACACTTCTGTTAATTTCAAAACCATTTTATTGCTAATAATGTAGGATCCCTGATTTAAAAATATGTTCAGTGTCTGTGAAAGTTAATTGCTCATGGCCATTGCTTTATACAAATAGAGGTAGACAGTAATTGTTTCATTTTTACACATCAACAGTATTAATATCTATACAAGTTTTCATTTACCTCTCCTTTTTATTCTTTACCATCTCCTTTACTGAAGCATCTGATTCCTTGCTGGGCACAGTTTTGCCCTGGGCTATGGCCCAGTGTGTTATAGCTAAGAAGTGTTTTTGTAATTTAGCTACTGTTGTAATGTAAGAAACTCAGCACCTATTTTGCAGGCAATATAATTCCACAAACTGTCATAGAGATGTACAGCATGGAACTAGACCTTTTGATCCAAGTCATCCATGTGGACTAGATATACTAAGTTAATCGAGTCCCATTTGCCAACGTTTAGCCCATATCCCTCTAAACCCTTCCTATTCATATACCCATCCAGATGCATTTTAAATGTTGTAATTGCACCAGCCTCCACCACTTTCTGTGGCAGCTCATTGCATACACGCACCATCCTCTGTGTGAAAAAGTTGTCCCATAGGTCCTTTGAAATCTTTCCCCTCTCACCTTAAACCTATGCCCTCTAGTTTTGGACTCCCTCACCTCTGAGGAAAAGGCCTTGTCTACTCACACCCTTATCCATGCGCCTCATGATTTTCTAAACCTCTACAAGGTCATCCCTCAGTCTGCAATGCTCCAGGGAAAACAGCCCCAGCCTATTCAGTCTCTCCCTGTAGCTCAAACCCTCCAACCTTGGCAACATGCTTGTAAATCTTATCTGAACCCTTTCAAGTTTCGCAACATCCTTCCCAAAGCAGGGAAACCAAAATTGCACACAGCATTCCAAATGTGGTCCTGTACAGCTGCAAGATGAGCTCTCAACTCCTATACTCAATGCACTGACCAATAAAGGCAAACATACCAATGCCTTCGTCACAATCTTGTGTATCTGTGAATCCACTTTCAAGGAAATATGAACCTGCACTCCTAGGTCTCTTTGTTCCCCAGGACCTTACCATTAAGTGTATAAGTCCTGCCCTGATTTGCCTTTCCAAGTTGCTGCACCTCACCATTATCTAAATTAAACTCCATTGTGTAATAATAGTTCTGGGCCTCAATTGCGCTGGACAAATGGTTTGTGATACAGTGTGATACCAACAGTGTGGGTTCAATTCCTATGCTGGCTGAGGTTACCATGAAGGACGGTCCTTCTCAGCCTCTCCCTTGCCTGAGGCATGGTGATCCTCCGGTTAAACCACCACTAGTCATCACTTTATAATGAGAGAGCAGCCATGTGGTCTGGTGGGACTTTAGTGACTTTACCCTTTACTATGCGATAATGACCAGATCATCTGATTTTTCATGGTGTTGGTTGAAATATAAATATTGGCTTGGACAGTGGGTCAAACACCCCTACTCCACTTACTACACTAGGAATGTCAGTTAGGAGTTTTGGGCTTAAGCCCCGATATAGAATTTGAATCCACAGTCTTCCACTGCAGAGGTAAACATGCTGCTTATGGAGTGAAGACTGACAGCCAGCCTAATGAGATTACTAAATTGGCATTATTGTACTGAAAGTAATGTTTCAGCTAAAGAACAAGGGGGTTACTTCCTGTTAAAGACCCTCCGTCCTCATGGTCAATTTGTTCATTAGGCAGTGAAGGAACTTCAAACATCCACACGAGAAGCCATCATCCTCTTGAAGGCCATGATCAACGAGGTGAGAGCCAACGTCATTGAAGAGGAGTCAGCCATCAGCTCACTGTTCAACAGTATGCAGGTAACATACAGCATCAAAACAAATTAAGTAAATAAAGGTGTCACTGAGTATAAGGAACCACTGAGAGGCAGAGGAGGCTCACAGTTTGTTCACACGGTTTGTTCTTTTGTCACTTGCTGCTCAAATCCTTATCCACGCTAATGTCACCATGACCATTCCAACATTCTTCTGACTTTCCATCCTTTCTGCTCTTTCAAAATTATGCTAGCAATATCCTATCAGACACAAAGTCCCCTTCATGCCTGTGCTCTCTACACATTAGCTCCCAGTCTGGCATTATCATGATGTTAGAACTCTCATTCATGTGTTCATATCTTCAATGGCCTTCTCCCTCTTTATCTCTGTAACTTCCTCCAGTCCTACAATCCTCCAAGGTTGTAGTCCTCCAGGTCTGATCTTCTGCACACCCCAAACTTTTATCATTCCACTATTTGTGCCCATGTCTTAATCCGCAATTCCTTTACTAAGTTCTCTGCCTCCTTCCCTCTCTCATCCTTTAAATAATTCTTGAAAACTCAATTTGTCCAAACGTTTGGTCACCTGTACAAATATCTTCTCATGTATCTTAGTGTCAATTTTCACCTTGGGACAGTTTACTGTGTTAAAGATGCTCCATTCCTCAGAGTGAGCTAAAGTCGCTGTAGTCCCAGAGAACTATAGGGCTCGTCTCTCATTACAGAGAGATATCTGGTTGTGAGTTCAACCTAAGGGTAACCAGATTCAGGTGAGTAGCAAAGTTGAGAAGGTGGGACCTTCATGGTAACCTTAGCCAGTACAGGAATTGAATGCCTCTTGGCATCACTCTGCATTGCAAAGCAGCCATCCAGCCAAGTGAGTTAACTGACCTGGTTTGTGATGCAGAGTGATGCTAATAGCTTGGGTTCAGTTCCCGACTGGCTGAGGTTACACAGAGGACTCTCTTTTTCAACCTCTCCCCTCAACTTTTCTGAAGAAGATCTGTGGAGAGTTTCTCTCTCCACAGATGCTGCCTGACTTGCTGAGTTTCTCCAGCATTTTCTGTGTTTCCACACTTTCTAATCCTGTTAACATTTTTAATACTGTTATCAGGATCCCAGTTTAACCATCTTAAGTGAGTACAAGCCAAAGTTATGGAACCAGGCCTCAATGTTTACATGCATATAATCTGGTGAGCCTTCGCTGCGGCATCCCCTTCAAGGTCAATGAGTGTAATGCCCAAATCTGACTGAAGTGAGGACTTGGTCACATGAACAAAAAAAAGCAATTGTTCATTGGGTCCTTGGTGCAATCCTAATAAAAACATGTCTGAGTCAGCAATTCTGACTGCAGGTGTATGCTAGGCTGGGTGTTAAGAGTGGAGGCGTGAGTGTGTAAGGGATGGAGATTCAGAGTGGTGGGTTCTAAATGGTGCTTACATGATGAAGACCTGACAGTTTACTTTTCATATTCCAGGAAACATTAGCCGAGAGGAAGAAAATACTCCTGAAAACTGCTCAGAAGTAAGTGCGATCTTCTCAGTAGAATGAGAGGGCAAGGGGCAGGAGAGGGGACTGTCAGGGGGCATCAGAGGGGACTGTCAGGGGGCATCAGAGGGGACTGTCAGGGGGCAGCAGAGTGGACTGTCGGGGTCAGCAGAGGGGACTGTCAGGGGGCATCAGAGGGGACAGCAGAGGGGACTGTCAGGGGGACAGCAGATGGAACTGTCAGGGGGGACAGCAGATGGAACTGTCAGGGGGGACAGCAGATGGAACTGTCAGGGGGGCAGCAGAGGGGACTGTCAGGGGGACAGCAGAGGGAACTGTCGGGGGGCAGCAGAGGGGACTGTCAGGGGGACAGCAGATGGAACTGTCAGGGGGGCAGCAGGGGGGACTGTCAGGGGGACAGCAGAGGGGGCTGTCAGGGGGACAGCAGAGGGGACTGTCAGGGGGCATCAGAGGGGACAGCAGAGGGGACTGTCAGGGGGACAGCAGATGGAACTGTCAGGGGGACAGCAGAGGGGACTGTCAGGGGGACAGCAGAGGGGACTGTCAGGGGGACAGCAGATGGAACTGACAGGGGGCAGCAGGGGGGACTGTCAGGGGGACAGCAGGGGGGACTGTCAAGGGGACAGCAGATGGAACTGTCAGGGGGCAGCAAGGGGGACTGTCAGGGGGACAGCAGAGGGGGCTGTCAGGGGGAAGCAAGGGGGACTGTCAGGGGGACAGCAGAAGGGACTGTGGGGGGACAGCAGATGGAACTGTCAGGGGGCAGCAAGGGGGACTGTCAGGGGGCAGCAGGGGGGACTATCAGGGGGACAGCAGAGGGGGCTGTCAGGGGGACAGCAGATGGAACTGTCAGGGGGACAGCAGAGGGGATTGTCAGGGGGACAGCAGAGTGGGAGGGCAGGACAACAGAATATTGCTAGGCTTCTCCCTAAAGGCTCATTGGCTGAGGCGGTGAGTAGCTGATCCACCCAGATGAGCACTCAGAGCGAATTTGAGTTTTGCTTCATGTTCTTGCCATTGGTTCCTTGGCCAATCAGATTGCACCTGTGCCCTCTGGTTAATAACCTCTTCTATTGGAAATGGTTTCTCCCTGTCTGTCATAATTTTGAATGTCTACTCAGTTTCACCTTAATCTTCCATGCTCAGTGAAGAGCAGCTTCACTTCAGTCTCTTCAAAAGACTGAAGTCTCTGCTATGATTGTGATAAATAATGCAACTTCTGTACGGCCTGAGTTATTGGAGAAGGGAGATAAATCAGCCAGGTTTCCTGCTCCTAATTATAATGTATCATTAATATCATAATATTTTATCAAACTGCAACTGCCTATCTGAATGCCTCCCTGATGGGCACAGTTTATAAAGTACCTTCAACACAGTTTTATTCCTGTGCCCCAGGGCAGCTTGAAGTTAGAATAGTTAACCCACTCATTGCACTGGGATCAGTTAATCCTGACAATATGTCCTCCTGAGAGGAATGTCATGGTGCACTGCTCCCAACCAGCTGCTGGTATAGATTAGTAACAGGACTGGAACTAAGCAAAGACCCACTCTCCTAATCTACCATTTCCACCTCCTCCTGGATAGTCTGCTCAGTACTGTCAGTGTACTGCAGGAATTACCCTTGCATTGAATCTACAGCACAAAAATAGGCATTCAGCCCAATAGGCTGTTTATGCTCTGCACGAGTCTCTTCCCTCCCTCTCTTCATCTAACCGGTTCAACATAATCTTATACTTCTCCCACATGTGCTGAGTTTGTCCTTAAATACATCTGTGCTATTCATCTCAATCAGTCCATCTGGTAGAGGGTTCCACATTTTAGCCACTCTTTCGGTAAAGAGGTTTCTCCTGAATTACCTATTGAATTTGTTGGTGATTATCTTTTATTTACAGCCTCTAGTTTTGGATTGCCTTAAGTTCCATTGAAGGAACTTAAGCTCAGCAGGTATTAATTAAAGCAGATATTACATTGTCTCTTCAGTTTGAGTGATTATTGAATGTAACATTGGGATGAGGAAAGGTGGATGTTTGATGACAAGCATGGAAATAATGAACTGAAAAGCGTCTTTCCATACTGTAAGAACTCTATGATTCTAATAAGAGTGAGATGGATTGGAATTTGAACATGTCTGCATAGGTTTCCTCTGGCTGCTCTGGTTTCCTCCCACAGTCCAAAGATTGTGCAGTTTAGGTGGATTGGCCCATAGTGTCCGGGGATGTGTAGATTAAGTGGATTAACTATGGGAAATGCAGGATCACAGGGATGGAATAAGAGTCTGGGTCTGGGTGGGATTCTCTTTGGAGGGTCAGTGTGGATGGGCCAATGGTCTGCTTCCACACTGTAGGGATTTTGTGAAATCTTTTCCCATTATTTGATGCGGTGGTTCCCACATACAGAGATGTATAATAGATCCAGACTCATTGCTTCACGTGCTATCCTCATCTCATATTGATTAAGAGGAACAGCAGGCTATAGATACACAAAAGAAACCCAGCAATAACGGACATAATATCAAGCCTTAATGTCCCTGTGGTAGCATTCCCATTCCTGATCATCCAGTGACCCCTGCTGGAAAAGACTGAATGTTAGTTCCATTGTTATATTGTTGTGATCAATTGGTGACAATTACTGCAGCCTTGCACAATGAAGGTCAGTTGGGTTAGGTAACTACAAGAAAGTGAGGACTACAGATGCTGGAGAGTCAGCGAAAAAGGTGTTGCTGAAAAAGCACAGAAGGTAAGGCAGCATCCAAGGAGCAGGAGAGTCCGACAATTCAAGCGTAAGGTCTTCATTAGGATGAAGGGCTTATGCACAAAACATCGACTCTCCTGCTCCTTGGTTGTTGCCCCCCTTAGGTAACTAAAGCAACTATTGTACCTATTGCACCTTCAAAAGACTTGAGTATGAAACTGACTAGAGGAATCACAAAGCCAGTAAAATGAGCCTCTTGCTCTAACTTAAAACTTCTGATTCTTTTTCCAGTCAACATGAAGATAAAGAGAAAGCTTTTAAAGAGCAGCTTTCAAATATGGCTGCACTGTTACCCACCCTTCAGGTGAGTGAATCAGGAACTCCATTTTCCTGTCTCTCCCTCATAACCCTTGACTCTCTTGACTAACAAAACACCAGGCCTACTTCAGGGAGTGTGTGAAAACATGAGTCCTGCAGGAATATCCTTGTCCCATAGTGAGATCTGAGCTAATCCTCACCATTCCTCAAACCACAGAGATGAGTAATTTGGAAGATTGGCTGGAGTTTATATAGTACACTGCTGTGTGCCATTGGGTATTGGACTCCAACATACTCCTAACAATCTCTCTCCAACAATGTACCAATTTGTGTGCACAGAAATCTCAGGGCTGACACTGCTGTGCTGCCCTGAGGAAGTGCTACATTATTAGACATCCATCTTTTAGCTGAGTGTTGAGCCAAGGCCTCATTTGTTCTGTAAAGCAGAATGCAGAAATTACACTGTGCCTTTCTGAAGAGGAGTCGGGGACATCTCCCTGGTGTTCTGGGATCAATATTTATCCCCAATTCATATCAGTAGGTACCTGATTAAGACCTGGTTGTCACATTTCTTGTATTGTATTTACCATACAATTAATGCAATAGCTATAAAGCTACAAAGGTTGCAAAGCTATCTAATTGCAAGTTTTCCTTTCTCTGTTCCGTTCTTTCTCACTTTGTGTACCTTTATGTCATGGTGTGCCTCATCCTTGCTCTACACAACAGTCACTGAACACAAAGCTGGATCACAGTGTAACATGCTTTATAATGTTTTGAAGACATGATAAAGTTTAACATTAAAAAAACATTTACTTTGTTGCTTCTTTCAAGTAAATGAACGGGATCATCTAATTGCTTTCCCTCTCTAACGTTTTCCTTTCTGGTCAGGTCCACCTTGTCACTTGTTCTGCTTTCCTCAGCTCTGCCAATAAGTTTGAATTCTTGGACTTGGGCTATGTAAGTATGTGCAATAGTTTCTAAAAGGTGAATGACATGAAAGGAGGAAAGTGCTCTCATAACAGCCACCAAAAGGCTTGAAAAACACAATTGGCTTACTGATGGAATATTTTGGTCTCTTATCACCTCAATTATCCAGTTTGTAAACACTTTGAGCTCTATTGAACAGAGTCTGGGTTTGATCCAGCACTGTCTTTGCTCGGATATGACGTGAAGGTGAAGGTGTTGGACTGGGGTGTACAAAGTTAAAACAACACCAGGTTGTAATGCAACAGGTTTATTTGGAAGCACTAGCTTTTGGAGGGCCTCACCTGGTGTTGTGTGATTTTTAACTCTGCCTAGTTAGCCAGTCTTGGCTGGGTCAGTAATAGGAACTAACATTGCCTGCAGTAACCCCTGGAATATATGGTTAGTGTGTGTGTGTGTATGCGCGTGTGTGTACATGCGTGTGTTTGTTCACATTGGACAAGGGCAGGATCAGTTTTGATGGCCTTCCTTCTGGGAAGAAAGGTCATAAATACATTGTCAGAATAACTCATTGTAATGCCTCTTGGATTTCTTAGCATTTCTATCCCCATATACATTCCACCACCTTTGACCTCTCCACTGATCCAACATTCCATCTCCCATTGATTCCTTTGCTTACTTCCATTTCTGGAACATTCCATCTCAAATTGCCTCCTCTCTCATTCAATGATTTTTTGAAATTATTCTTTTTTCACTTTGCATTCCTTTCTCCCCTGCTTTCCTTTCTGCTTATTGTCCTGAAGATACCTTTCTGACCCTGTATGCACTCTGGACAATCTATTCAACTGCGTGAGGTATCACAAAGGAGTCCATGTTGCATTTAAATAAGGAGCTGCTCACCCTTCTAACAGGTGTTACTAAGCATCAGGACAGGGAATTGTCTCCTAATTCCCTGAACAATATACATTGTGATTGATTGACAAATATCTCATGCAAAAACTTGGTTGAAGAGAGAATTTTTAAGATGCATCTTTATGGCATAGAAAGGTGGAGAGGCTTAGGGAGCGATTTCCAGAGAGGAAGGCTTAGACAGCTAAAGATAAACCTGCCAACGGAAGCATGAAGGAAATCAGAGATGTGCATAAGGCCAGAAATGGAGGAGTGCAAAGTTGTTGAGAAGGAGGATGTTACAGAGATTGGGGAGATTTAAAAACAAGGTTAAGAATTTTAACCTGGTGGCATTGCTGGTCTGGGAGCTGATTTTAGTCCGTGAGCACAGGTTAATGAGAGTTGTAGGTGAAAAATAAAGATGCACTGACATGACAACAATTTTTCACCCATTTAAAGACAACTCAAAATGTATCTGAGGTAAATGGCTTCAATCAGACAAAAGTTCATTACATGTGGACAGGGTATCAGATGTGTGATGAGGTATTACTGGGGCATTCCAGTCATTGCTCTGCCATGCACAGACTCATGCCCCACTCTCCTTGCTTTGTCCTGGATGAAAGGTTAACAGTACTGTTTTCTTGGAAAAGCTCCACCCAGTTTGAACTACTGCTCTTCAACCACAGAATCGGACACCAACCAACAGAAACAATTTGTATTCACATAGCATCCTTAGCTCATAAAAATGCCCCAAGGCACTTCAAAAGAGGAATTATCAGATAAACCTTGACATGGGAGGCAATATTAGTATAGATGACCAAAAGTGTAATCAGCAAGGTCGATTTTAAGCAGCATCTTAAAAGGAATAGTGAAATGTATAGAAAAGCAGAGAGGTTTAGGGAATGGATTTTAGAACATGAGAGCCAGGAAGCTGAAAGCATCTCCGATAGTGAAACAAAGGAAATCATGAACATGAAAGGGGCTCGAATTGGAAGAGTACAGCATCTTAGAAGTATAGGACTGCAGCAGCTACAGAGGTGGGGAAGGGTTGGGGCCATGCAGGAATCTGAAAACAAAAATAAGCAATTTAAATTTGAGGTGTTTCTAGACCAGGAGCCAGTGAGCACAGGGATGATTACTGAACAGGATACAAACATTGCCTCAATAAGGTCACACCTTCCAATGTGAAAAACAGTGAGGAACCTGTGAATCATGGGTGTGGACTGATTAGTGCAAAGGCTCTGGCCTGCAAAAGTTCAGAATCTTCACAAATGTCTAATTTATTTTGTGTTGAGTTCAGTAAAGTTTTTCAGATGTGAAGTTGAGTCTTGGCAGATGTTGTTAGCCATCCACAATTGGCCCTACAGTCTTTAGCAACTGAAGCATAATATGCTGGAGGCTGCTGCAAGCAACACAGAAAAAAGGCTTAAAAATAACTTCAAATTGTTAATTAAAAGATACTAGAAATGAGGGAAAGAAAAGCTATCTGACTGGCAACATGTGCTTTCATGACATCACTGGGAGTACATTGGGATTCCTAATCCAGGATTGGAATTCCATTTTTTTTTTACTTTCTATCTTTCCACAGCAACTCATGGAGAGGCTGCAGAAGATTGTTAAACTCCCCCATCGCCTGAGGCCCACACAGAGCAGCAAGGTAAGATACAAGCTGCCAGCACTAGGAATTGAACACCACTGAGAAAGGCCAACTGTTCTAAGTTCAACAGAGGTGATTTCCTTTTCCAGATTAACACAGAGTACAGGCCAGAGTTTGCCCGATGTCTGGAGCCCCTGCTCTTCCTGAACCATCGGCGTTCTGGATCAATGACTGGAGGAGGTCCAGGAACTGGAATAAGCAATGGAAATGGAATGTAAGCTGGTCTACAACACGTTGCATTTACGTAGCAATTTTGGCACAGGACATGTTGCATGATCGCTTAGATGGCAGCATCATCAGACAAACAAAATCTGACATCAAACTACAGGAAGAGATATTAGGAATACATTTCTGTAGCATCTTTCATGAACTTAAGATGAATCAAAGCAAATTATATTCAATTAAGTACTTATTTGAAGTACAGTTGTTATAGTATGGAAGCAGTGCAGTGAATTTGTGAACAGCAAGTTCCCACAAACAGCCTTGGCCTGTTCGATAACCTGTTTATTTATAAAGGTCATTGAGGGATAAATATTAACCAGAACATTGAAGGTGACTCCATTGCACTTCTTCGAAATAGTGCCATGGGAATTTTCATGTCCACCTGAGAAAGCAGGTACAGCCTTGGCTTCGTATGTAATCATAAGTCAGAAGGGTAGAAGGAGCAGTTTGAAAGAGCAATCTTTGAGAACAGAGATGAAGAGGCTTGGAGATGAAGCAGCCATTGGTGGGATGAGGAAATTGGGGAAACACAAGAGGTCGGAATTGGAGGAGTGCAGAGATCTTGGAGCTGGAGAATGTATAATAACATGTTGAAGGGGCTGATGAAGCCATGGAGGGACTTGGAAACAAGAATGAGTAATAAAGATCAGCAAGATGATCAAAACAGTTAATCATCGGGATAATCTGGAGAGGCCTAATGATCTATTGATGTACAACAAAAAAAAGGTGACAAGCAGCAATTTTAGTTACTTTGGTTTGTCGATAAATATCATGAACTTGTTTCACTTTCCCTTTTTGCTGTAGTTCTTTCCTTCTTTCACAAGGGCAAAAAAACCCCCTGTTGTTCCAAAATCATTCTGAGGACCCTGGTGATATCCATGGTACCTACCTTCATTGTTGAGTTTATTCTGTCTCTGGCCCAGTGCTAACCCAAGATCCAGGATGCCTAACAGACACATTGCGATAACATTCATCTAAATTTATACAGTTAATTGCTTCTCAGTCCCACACACAATTTACATCAAGGGAAAGATTGAGTTCCACTTGTGTCTCATGTGAACCATATACCTACAAACTCGTCCCCAGTGATAAGACCCCAGTGGGATGACCCGAGAACCCATTCCCAACTCTGTATTCAGTGGAGCCAGATGCTATATTAAACCATAAGAAACAGGAGCAGAATGTCATACACATTGTGGAACCTGCTTCACCATTCAATATTATTCAATAATATTACATGAGGGGCCTCATGTTGGTACAGTAGTAGTGTTCCTAACTCATATCTAGGAGGCTCAGATTGAAGTCCCACTTGTACCAGTAGTGTGTAATAAATTCTCTGAACAGGTTGCTTAGAAAATATCTCTAACTTAGTGTGCAAGGCAGAATCTTTACTTGACTGAAGTGGAGCTGCTTTCTATCAGCTAACAGGTGGCAGATGGATAACCTTATTACATGGAATAGTTTTATTTCCAAGCTATGTCTGCCAAATCTGACAGTTCTTGGAAATGTCGATACGCAAGTGTGGCAAGCAGTGCTGCAGTGTGGTCCGTGGGGGCTGGGCACAGCCACATGTTCCAGACTGAAGCAAACCCATTGCAATCCTTTTCTTTTACTTTCTTTCCCAATTCTTTCTTATATTTCTCTTCAAGCTCACACTAGAAAATGGCTGTATAGTCCAAACAACCACTCAGCACCTTTGTGTGAATCTGGGAAGATAGTGTCATAGAGTCATTCAGCAGGGAAACAGACTCTTCGGCCCAACCTTGCCGACTATAATCATAAACTAAATTCATCCTATCTGCCTGCACTTGGCCCGTATCCCCCAAAACTTATCAAACATATTTTAAACATTGTAACTGTACCCGCATTCACCATTTCCTCTGGAAGTTCATTCCACACTATTCACTCTCTATATATGAAAGTTGCCCCTCGTATCCTATTTAAATTTTTCTCCTCCTAATATGCTCCCTAGTATTGAAATCGCCCACCTTAGGGAAAAGACACCTGCCATTTACCTTATCAATGCCCCTAGTGATTTAAAAAACCTCTATAAGGTCATCTCTCAACCTCCTACGGTCCAGTGAAAAAAGTCCCAGTCTATCCAGCCTGTCCCTATAACTCAAACCTTCCATTTCTGGCAATATTCTGGTAAATCTTTTCTGCACCCTCTCCACCTTGATAATATCTTTCATGTAACAGGGCAACCAGAACTTGACACAGTATTCCAGAAGAGGCCTCACCAATGTCCTGTACAACCTCAACGTGACTTACCAACTCCTGTACTCAAAGGACTGACAAGCATGCTAAATGCCTTCTTAACCACCCTGTCTATATGTGACACAAGCTCCAAAGAATTATATAGCTGAGCCCCTAGGTCTCTCTGTTCTTCAGCACTACCCAAGGTCCTACTTTTAATTGTACATATCCTGCCCTTGTTTGTTTTACTAAAATGCAATACCTCATATTTATTCAAATTAAACTCCATCTGCCACTCCTCAGCCCATTGACCCAATTGATCATGAATTATTTGTAATCTTAGATAACCTTTTTCATTGTCTACTATACCACTAATTTTAGTGTCATCTGCAAACTTATTAACTATGCCTTCTATATTCTCATCGAAATCACTCATATAAATGACAAACAAAAGTGGACGTGGCATCGATCCCTGTGGAACACTGCTGGTAACAGGCCTTCCAGTTTCAAAAACAACCCTCTGCTATTAAGCTCATTTTGCACCAGTTGGCAATTGTGAGATGGATGGTCAATTGTGTGGGGCATCACTCCGTCCCTCTGTTCTCATCTGTAAGAGGTGCCTTCTTTTTGATCAGTCATTAAACCAGTGCCTATATACTGTCAGCTGGATGTGCAGAATTCCACAACATTATTCGAGAAAAGGCAGAGGGAAATCTCCTTGGTGTCCTGGCCAATATTTATCTGACAATCAATATCAGCAAATTGCTGCTTGTGGAAACTTGCTGTAAGTAAACTGACTGCTGCATTTCCTATGCTGCAACAGGGATTACATTTCAAAAGTACATCATTGGCTGTAAGACACTTTGTGGCATTCTAGGGTTTTGAAAGGCACTATACAGATGCAAGTATTTTCTTTTTAAAGTTGTATATTATCCCTTTGTCATTTGCTGGTAATGAGTTATTCAGTGAACTTACGGCAGCTTTGCTTTGTGAACAGTACCTTCACAAGATGGCAGTCAGACCCTTATCTGCCTTTTATAGTCAGTGCAATGGTACAGGCTGTGCTGGATGGATTAACACATTATCTGCTCTTTGCTGAATGATGACGTACATCCCTGTAATATTTTCCATATAACCTCTGCAGTTTTCAGGCCCAGTTTCTCCCGTGAGTGATTGACAAATGTCTCCAGCCGAGTGTGGCCCCTGCAGGAACAAGGCCTTGCCTGCTGCCACTATTTTTATCAGAATTTCAGGGAACTGTCTAGGACACAATTCACTGGGATTGTTTATATTTAGTCTTGTTGATGTCAGTATATGGCCCTCACAAAGTGAAATAGTTACACAGACAGGGGGGAGCATCAACGAGACCAGGGTCTGGAGTACGAAAGATAGTTGCAAGAGATTTCAAAGCAGAAGTCTTCTGCCTGGCGAGCAGAGAGGTAGAGGGAAGTTAGGTCACAGGTAAGTTGCTGATTTAACTTATTCTTTAATCAATTTAAGATTGTCATCCTTGAGGCTGCAATTGACTCTATCTTTCTCTGCACATCCTTTGATGCTGCTTGTAACTGCCAAGATTCTGGCACATTTTCCCTTTGAGGGTATGCAGTCGTTCCTGTTTCTCTCTACCCTTATTTTCTACTAGTTTTTGTATCAGAGTAAATTAAGGTTTGTGATAGCCCAAAACTCTGAGGATCTGAATCACGCCTGAAACTCTTAGCCAATATGCTTACATCTCCTGCTTTCAGCACTTGGGACTAAATATTTAACTTCATACAATGTTCCTCAGCATCAAGAGAAGCACAACAATCTCCTGAAATATGAACTCTGATCTTTTGGCAAATGCAGTCACTCTGCAGAACCCACTGCCCTCTGGATAAGTGTTGGCTTTTTGACAGATCTGTGATTTGGTAGCTGTCTTGATGGCATATTTATCCAGTAAGTTCTCGAACCATATATTCCAGGAGTGCATGGGTTTTAGCCACACTCTCTAATAAGTTAGTAGCTCATACTGAAAAGCAATTAAGAATGTGGTACAGAAAGGAGGAGTTAATTGTCACCCAGGAGCCCTGCTCATCATTAATACTCTATGATCCTTGCTGGACTGGTCTTAACAGTGTGATTCACCACAGAATAGACTGACTACATGTAATGTTTAGAATTAGAGAAAAGACAGATAGCAAGTACACAGTGCTGTCTTGTAGTAGCAGTGCACCTGAGGGGACAGATGGGCCTTCATTTAACATTACAGCTGAAAGACTGTTGAGTGAGGGATTGACACCTATCAAACTCAATCTCAGTAACAGTCTACACCTTCGGACAAAAGCAGGAACTCAACAAGAGAACACCGTCATAACATTTTTGTAGTCTGTCTTTAACAATGAGCCATGTTATTTGTGTTTGTTTTTAAATACAGGAACTTGGTGGGCACCAAGACATTTCCACTTTCTGATTCTTGTGCATCCATGGGCGAAATGTCCCTGACAAACACAGTGACATGTAAGCCCACCTCGCATCGTTACATTAGCACAAAGGTCCTGCTGGCAGAGGGAGGTCACAGTCCTTTCACAGAGCATTGCCGGACTTACGAGAATACATTCAAGGTAAGAGAAGTATGGAATAAGTAGTGACCAGAGATCAAGACATTGTCTGGTGGTTTTACTGTGGAACAGGCTGACAATCCATCAACAAGAAAGACTTGCACTTGTTGATCTAGAAACTTCTCCAAGAGTTTTACAGACAATCAAATACATTTGCAGCATTGTCATTAAGGAAGTGCTGGAATCAATTCATGTTTGGTACATCCTGAGGTTGTGAGAAAATGTGGTATAAATGCAATATATTCTTTCTTAACTTACAACAAACTCCTAGATTTGATCTCCAGCTCCACCAAGCCTGTCATCTCTGGTGGGAGCAAGGGCAGGATCAGGCAAGATTCCCAATTCCAATCACTATCCAGGGTGTAGACAGTTTGGGTAATGTGACACTTTTCATTGGTAACTATCATGGTGACATTCATTGTCGGGGCTCATTCCTGAGGAATGACCATCTGAGTGAGATGAGAGAAAGCCAGGGGTTCAGTAAAGACATGACTTAAAAGGAGTCACCATTCTTAAATGACCTTGAGAGTAAAGAGGCTAGTGGGAGGCAATTGTGAGGCTTAAGAAATGTTAGCAACTACCTGCCCATCTCCTGTCTCTCACTGGTGATTGTCTGATTTGCCAAGGCCTTACAGACAGAACTACAGTCACTGAAGGACCAGGTGCAAGAGATGCACCGGGATCTGACCAAACATCACTCGCTCGTCAAGACAGATGCAATTGATGAGATCCTACAGAAATCGCTGCAAATGGAAACTCAGATTTCTTCCCAATACTCCTCTGTGGAGACTATGAGGACCATGTTTGAGGAGGTACAGATAATGCCAATAGTTTCACTGTAGAGGTTTCTTGGTTTTTGTTTTGATTCCAGTAAAAATTAGAATGAATGAATGATGGATCATTGAGGGGCTCTGTCAGTACATGGCCTGGTTATTTACAGAGTAAAACATCCAATGCATTATGCCAGGCAGGGAGGACTCTTTTACAGAATATTTTATATTGTCTCTACCAAACGCTCTGAGATAATCATTTTGTACAAACTTAGTGGCACAAGAACATGCATAAACTTTTTTACTCCTTGAGTCTAGTATTTTATGGCTGACTTGCTTCTCACTTCCATTTATCAGCCTTTGCTCCATGTCCCTTGACTGCCTCACCTAACAAGAATGTCAACTGCTCCACAACCTGGCTCTTTTCAAAGATTAACTCAACTCACCCATCTTCTTGCCACATCCTTCAATTTTTTATCTTTAGAAAATTCTCTGGTAGATGATTGCCCACTGGCATTGTTACTGAAGGCCCAGGCTAATGCTCTGGGGACATTGGTTTGGATCCTATCATGGCAGATGGTGAAATTTAAATCCAATAAAAAGCTGGTCTAATGGCAACCACATAAACATTGTCAATTATCGTAAAAACACAATGAGTTCACTTGTATCCTATACTGAAAAAAATCTGCCATCCTTACCTCGTCTAATCTACAAATGACCCCAGACCCACAGCAAAATGTCTGACTCTTAACTGCCCTATGGACAATCAGGTATGGGTAATAAATGCTGGCCCAGCCGTTGATGCCCACATCCCATGAATGAATTAATAAAGGAACAGAAGTAAATTTATAACACCCACCTAAAAGTCATTCGCTTAAACCTGGCTCTACTATTCGTATTATTCAATGGTTGAGAAAGTTCTGCCTAAACTCATCGTCTTGCCAGTTCTCTCCCCTGGGTTGAGCTCAAGGAGTGTTTCAAATCCACGGAAATTGGACAAGTCCAATCAAGTGCCTATTAGGGTGTGCGGTCAAACTCACAATGTCAGCAGCTGATATGTGTGGGTTTGATAGGGCAAGAGATCATAGGTGAGCTAATTCCTGTTTTCACACATGGTTCTCAGATTTGTTTTTCCCAGCAGGGATCATCAGATAGTAACTGGAACTGCTGGCCAGTTGACCCCTTGCTCATGCAGAGGCAGAACAACAATTTGGTTGCACCTAATTGTCACCTCAGCTGAAGTCAGGGACATTAAATTCGGGCACTGCTTGCCTTCTTAGATTGACGTAAAAACGGCACTATTTTGAAGAACTGCAGGGGGGACTCCGTCTAGTATCCTGTTCAATACTTATCCCTCAACCAACATCACAAGAAACAGATTACCTGACCATTTTCACATTGCTTGTGGGACCTTGCTTTGCGTTTCCTATATTACAACAATAATACATTTTTGGACTTGTTAAGATCAGCGCTTCTGCAACATAAATACAAGTATGTCACCTGTCCCCAACACTCCTTCAGCTGCCTAAGCTCCACACTAAATTCCTCTCTCTGCCTCTTCACAGCCTCATTAAAATACACATCTGACCAATATCACTTATTGTAATATTTCCTCCTTTGACCCAGTTTATACCTTTTAGTCACACATCTGTTGAAGTATTTTTGGATTTATCTGTGTTAAAGATGCTAAAGAAATGCACGTAGTTACATAAATCCTCATACAGGAAGGATAAACCAATGCTCACTCTTCTTTGTTCCTCAGGTTTGGGAGGAAACCTACCAGAGAGTTGCAAATGAACATGAGATTTATGAAGGTATCGCTAGTTGTGTCAGTTTCTCACCCAAATGTTGCTCATGCACTTGGTTGGCTGGATTCTTTTTAAAGTTGTATGTTCCATTGTGGGAAGACTTTAGGTGTCTCATTCCATCACAATCTGGTCTGCAAGATCTATTGTTTCTAATTGATAAAACACTGTAAACATATAGTTCCCACTACCAGCATACTAGACCTTCAATATGTGTGGGATGTACAAGATGTACTGCAGTAACTCACCAAAGACTTCTTTGGCATCACTACCCTAACCCCAGTCTGCATCATTTGAAATGATAAGAGTTGTACTTCCCCTTTCCAAGCTTGTCTTCCTTCTTAACAATCCCTTTGGATGGAGGAGGACTTCCTTCCACTCAGGTTCGATGGATTGAGACAGCTAATAAATCCAGTGGGTGACCTGCAGATTCAGCCACATGTTGGGCACATGGTGCTTGAGAGTTTGAGTGAATGGACTGATTAGATTTTTGCACCCACTCTGATGTTTCCATTGTACCTCTGCACGTTCCCAACAAAGTCACATAATGGGTTTGGTGCCTTCCCAACCGAGATTTCACTATTTTGGTTGGTCACAAGCCAGATCTCCCTTGAGTCGTTAGGGATGATTGACCTCTATGGGAATGCTTTGAAGGCATCCCAAAGCACTTCTGCTATCCCTTTGGGGTTCTTGTCAAGTCCAAGATCCAAGAACCAGACAAATGTCAGCATTCCATCATTGTCGTACCACAGTACAGAATGTGCATTCATGTGACTACAATAAAGTAAACCCAGGACTCTTATATGCATTCCATATTGTTATATTTTCCAGCCCAACTGCACGACCTCATGCTGCTCAAACAAGAGAACACCTATCTAATGACAATTGCACGTCAAATAAGTCCATACATCCGCTCAATTGCCAAGGTGAAGGAACGCCTCGAGCCCAGGTTAGTAATTCCCATCATACCTACATTTCTTCCCTTATATTTCTGTGTTCCTTTCCTCTCTTAGAAGTTCTGTCTCTCACTGGGGTGGGTATTTTCCTTGCAAGTACCAGCCTTCCTCTACTGACTTGTCTTCATCCACAGATGATGAAGGATTAGTTGTTTCTTTTTTGACAGCATTCAGAGCAGGTCTTCAGCCAATATTAACAGACACAGATCATTAATTACTGAGTGGGATAATCTGAAGCAGGGACCTCGATTCTCACATTGTCCTCCTTAACCCACAAATGGAAACAAAAAAGAAACAAATTTTCATGTAACCTTTCCACATGTTTATTTTCTCATAAGGAATGTGAACATAGGAGATGTGGTTAGTAATTTTGCAGATGGTACCAAAATTGGAGGTGTAGTGGACGCAAAGAAGGTTACCTCAGAGTACAAGAGGATCTTTTTCAGATGGGCCAATGGGCCGAGGAGTGCCGATTGGGGTTTAATTTAAATAAATGTGAGGTGCTACATTTTGGAAATGTAGCAATGAGGGCAGGACTTATACACTTAATGGTAAGGTCCTGGGAGTGTTGTTGAAAAAAAGAGACCTTGAAGTGCAGGATCTTTGTTCGTTAAAAATGGAACCACCGGTGGATAGGATAGTGAAGAAGACGTTTGGTATGCTTGCCTGTGTTCAGTGCATTGAATATAGCAGTTGGGAGGTTATGTTACAGCTATACACGACATTGGTTAGGCCTCTTTTGGAATATTGTGTGCAATTCTGGTCTCCCTACTATAGGAAGGATGTTGTGAAACTTGAAAGGGTTCACAAAAGATTTATAAGCATGTTGCCAGGGTTGGAGGGTTTGAGCTATAGGGAGAGACTGAATAGACTGGGGCCATTTTCCCTGGAGTGTCAGAGGCTGAAGGGTGACCTTATAGAGGTTTATAAAATCATAAGGGGCATGGATAGGGTAAGTACACAAGCTCATCCCCAGGGTGGGGAGTCCAAAACTACAGGGCATAGGTTTAAGGTGAGAGGGGAAAGATTTAAAAGGGACCTAAGGACAACTTTTTCACACAGAGGGTTGTGTGTGTGTGTGGAATGAGCTGCCTGAGGAAGTGGTGGAGGCTGGTGCAATTACAAGACATCTGGATGAGTACATAAATAGGAAGGGTTAAGAGTGATATGGGCCAACTGCTGGCAAATGGGACGAGATTAGATTAGAATATCTGGTTGGCACTGACAAGTTGGACTGAAGGGTCTGTTTCCATGCTGTACATTTCTTTGACTCTATGACATGCAGCCTCTTGAAGATACAGCGAGGTTTTCCAGCACTGTTCAGGTGGTGGTTATGAATATTTATTGATACAACTAATGCTTTACACTGAAAAACAGCTGACTTGTACATAATGCCTTGTAACACACCATTTCCTCTACATTATGTCCATCTTTCTCAAACTGAATCGGAGTAAGGAATCGCACAACAACTCCTGGAGAAACTCAGCAGGTTTGGCAGCATCTATGGAGAAAGAAACCAAGTTAATGTGTTGAATCCGATATGAATCCTCTATGGACCTGAAAAGAGCAGGAACCCTCCTCCCATCCTTCCCATTCTAACCTTATCAGCATAATCTTTGATCCATTTCTCCCAATGGAACAAATGGCATTCCATCCTTCATGACTGTTCCTTTAATCAAAACTTGGATTTTACTTGCTTTTGTCAGACTGAAAGAGCCAAGAGATGCAAAGGATGACAGAACAGACAGCATGCTGAAGATTTACGATGAAAGCTCCATCATGACTACAGATGGTCAGCACAGGTAAGATCGTTCTTGCAAAGTGGCTATTAGCACTATCCCTCATGCTGAATTGTTCGAAGAGACTCCAGAGAGTGGATTGCATGAATATAGCACCTTTCATGATCTTAAATATGACACATTATTTTTATTAATTCCTTTTGAAATTTAGTCACTATTTTAATTCAGATGTGTCACAGCTAATTTGTACACTGCAATGTCCCAGAAACAGCAAACGTTGATTGGGAGATAATTTTTTTAAAAAATGTATTTACTCATGGCTCATGGGTATCACTGCTGGCCAACATTTATTCCCTGCCCCTACTTGCCCTCGAGAAGATGGTGGTGGTGAGCTGCCTTCTTGAACTCCTGCAGTCCATTTGTTGTAGGTCGACCCATAATGCCCTTCGGGAGGGAATTCCAGGATTTTGATCCAGCAAGTGAAGAAACAGCGACATATTTCCAAGTCAGGATGCTGCGTGGCTTGGAGGGGAATTTGGAGCTGGTGGTGTTCCCATACACGTACTGTCCTTGCCCTTCTGGATGAAAGTATTTCTGGATTAGGAAGGAGCTGGCTAAGGATCTTTGGTGAATTTCTGCAGTGCAATTTGTAGATAGTACACACTGCTGCTACTGAGGGCTGGCGGGGGAAAAGAGTGGATGCTTGTGGATGTGCCAATTGAGTTGGCTGCTATGTCTTGAATAGTGTCAAGCTTTTTGAGTGTTGTTGCAACTCCACATCCAGGCAAGTGAAAAGTATTCCATCATACTGCTGACTTGTGCCTTGTAGACGGTGGTTAGACTCTGGGGAGTCAGGAGGTGAGTTACACAATATTTCTACCTTTTGACCTAATCTTGTAGTCACTGTGTTAATGTGGTGAGTCCAATTGAGTTTCTGTCAATGGTGACACTCAGGATGTTGATAGTGGGGGATTCAGTGATGGTAATGCCATTGAATGTTAAGTGCTTTGATCATCTGTTATTGGAGATAGTCATAGTCTGTCGTTTGTGTGGTGCAAATGTTACTTGCCACATGTAGGCCCAAACCCACATATGATCCAGATCTTGTTGCATTTGAACATGGATTGCTTCAGTATCTGAGTCGTCGCAATAGTGCTGAACATTGTGCAATCATCAGTGAACATTCCCAATTCTGACCTTACGATGGAAGGAAGGTCATTGATGAAGAAGCTAAAGATGGTTGGGCCTAGGACACAATCCTGAGGAACTCCTGTAGAGATGTCCTGGAGCTGAGATGACTGACTTCCAACAACCGTAACTATTTTCCTATGTGTCAGGTATGACTTCAACCAATGGAGAGCTTGCCCCGATACCCCTCCATTCCAGTTTTGCTAGGGCTCCTTGATGCCACACTCAAACGAATGTGGCCTTGATGTCAAGGGCTGTTACTCTCACATCACCTCACCTCTGGTTCATGACACCAAGTAACTTTCTTGTTCTATTTGAATTAACATCATGAGATTGGCTCCTTGCACCTGAGAAGGCATATGGGTCTTCAGTTTAACATTTCTTTCAACATTGCAGCTGTCCACCAATATTAAGCTGAAAATGTTGGCTTAGGTGATGTACTCAGGTTTCTGAAGTAGGGCTTCAACCCAAAAGCCTTCACCTCAGAAGTAAGTGCTACCTGTTGAGCACAGCTAATGATCTATTCTGAGATAGCTGATATAAGCCAGTAGTATCCTAGGCCTAAGGTTCATTTTGGTAACTTACCCAAAGATTGACAACATCAGAATATACCTCTCAATTATACTGGTGAATTATGGTAGAGTTTGTGTGTATGTGTTGGGTGGGGACAGAAGAGGGGAGAGGTTGACCAGTCATTCTACAGTGACTCAAATGCTGAATTGATCCTAATTCAGATCTCACTGCAATAATCAATGCAATAGGTAGTGGAATTGTGGGTGTGTCACTGTAGAACTACTGTGATAGAGTAGAATGTCATAGAAACATATAGACCACATGAAAGTCATTTAGTTCATCATGCCTGTTTCTGTGTTGAAATAACTATCAATTAATCTTATCCCCCTACTTTCTGAACCCAGCATATTTTTCTTTTTTAAGTATATATTCAATTCTGCTTTGAATGTTACAATTAATCCACTTCCAGTGCTGTTTCAGGTAAATACAAGTTCTGTATACACAATTTATGATTCCCTTTCAATGTCCAATATTTAAACTGGTAGTTCCTTGAAAACCAGTAAATAACTATATCATCAGTCACTGTGCTGAAGTGATACATCATTAAAGTTCAGTTTGTATTGAATTAGTTGATTGTGGCTGGGGTGACTTGGTATTAACAGAATTGATCTCATGCCAAATGGGTTGGAGATAGTAAGGTGGGGATGGTAAGGAGGGTGGGTACAAACTAAGTGGCCAGTTATTTTTAAAAGTCTTCTGGTGGGATGTGGACATTACTTGATGGTCAGCATTTATTGCCTGTCCCTAGTTGGTCTTGAGAAGGTGGCGAATTGCCATCATGAAACATTGCAGTCCATGTGCTGTAGGTAAACCCACAATACTGTTCAGGAGGAAGTTCCAGTATTTTAACCCAGTGACAATGGGGGAATGGCAACATATTTCCAAAACAGGACGGTGAATGACTTGGAGGGGAACTTGCAGTGGTATCTGTTGCCCTTGTCCATCCAGATGGAAGTGGTTTGGAAGGTGCTGTCTAAGTGTGTCTTTGATGAATTTTTGCAGTGCATCTTGTAGATAGCACACACTGCAATCACTGAATGTTGGCGGTAGAGGGAGTAGGGATGGATGCTTGTGAAGGAGTGTGATGAAATACTCCCCACTTGATTTAACTGGCACCACATCCACATACTTGTGGATGTGGTGCCAGCTAAATTGGCTTCGTGTCAAGCTTCTTGAGTGTTGTTGGAGCTTCAGTCATCCAGGCAAGTGGGGAGTATTTCATCACACTCCTGACTTGTGCTTTTTAGATGGTGGACAGACTTTGGGGAGTTGAGAGTTAGGTTACTTAATGCAATATTCCTAGCCTCTGACCTGCTGTTGTAGTCACTGTATTTGTATGGAAAATCCAGTTGAGTTTCTGGTCAGTGGTAGCCCTAGGATGTTGACAGTGGAGGATTCCGTAAAAAGACAAGTATAATATTTTGATTCCTTTTTAGGAACGATCTCACGTGTCCCAGTGAAGACAAAGAAAAACTTACCGACAACAAGGACAAGGTCATTGACAATCGAACTCTGAACATTCTGCCAGCGGATTCAGAGCTGAAATCCAGGGAATTGCACCGGACAAAACAAAAGACTGGACTGGACAGCTCTGACAGGATGGAACTCACCTTATAATGCAGAGTGACAAGAGACACAGCACATCCAATGAACTGTGATAGCCCTCCGAATCTAAGAAGAAGACATTAACTTTTCCATGACTTTGATGATCTGCATTTGATTTTTGCAACCTTGGATCTAGTGCACAATCAGCAGATTTGTTCTTTTAAATAGAATAGAAGATAAGTGTGGATAAGAACATTGGTTGCATTATCTTTTAGCAGGGAATTAATGTCAAATGACTAGCCACAACTTGCATTTACCTATTGACTTTTGTGTTGTATGGTATACTTAGGCACTTCACAGGAGCATTAACATACAAAGTTCGACAAAGATGCAAGAGCAGATATTACAGTTTGTTCATGATATTGCCTTTTGAGCACGTTCTGGTTTTTCTCATTTTATATAGATCTGAATCTGATCACTGCCCTTAAAATGGTACATTTTATTTTAACTAAAGCTTAAAATGCTCTGAAGTGTTTGTAGTACACAGAGTGATAATTGCTTAATTAAGAACTACTAAACTGTTCAGAATTCAAAACCTTAAGTTATCTCCATCCAGGAAATTTGCAATCCAATAGGTTTCGCAGGTGAGGAGACATGATCTGGTCATTATATGCAGCAGGCGGTGTGGTCAGCTGGTCTCTTCCCATGTGAAAATTTTGTATGTTCTAGTTTCTTTCTAGGTACAATTTGACAGATATACCTTGTACACAATTATAATGTTTCATCTATGAGTCCTGATTAAAACCAAATTCCCTGGTGAGCAATGTTCTGTCTGAACTGCACAACCACATCTCACACAGGCAAAGCTTGGAGGTCCCAATTGCATTGTCAATGCATTGACTTGTGCATGCTGAAGTTGCTGCCACACATGAACCTTGAAGGTTCACACAGTAGAGAAAAAAAAGGGAACATAGCTGCTGGGAATACATTCTATAAATGTAAAAGTTGGATAAATTGGTCATGATGTGAAGCCGGGGAGAAAGTGAGGGCTGCAGATGCTGGAGATCAGAGCTGAAAATGTGTTGCTGGAAAAGCGCAGCAGGTCAGGCAGCATCCAAGGAGCAGGAGAATCGACGTTTCGGGCATAAGCCGGTGTCCAACCCAAAGTAATCCCATTTTCAAAGCATGGGTTAGATTAAAATCAGGATTTTGTTGCGGAGAGTTCAGTCATCAAAGGCAATCCAGCAGAGTCTGATCCTGTCCTCACTTGATATCCACACACAAAATTTTACAGCAAGAGTTGGTGGATAGTGACAAGGTGGTGAGATTTTCAGTTTTAGCTAATTCCCCCATTATTGCTCCTTGCTAAAATAAGTTAATAATTTTTCATATGGAGCGTAAATAAGATGTTTCATACTTTCAAGAATCATCCATACTTGATTGAATACAATAGGAGTGATAAAAAAGCTGATAGCTGAATATTACAAACGTCTCAAGTGTTACTGTGTAGCTTGAAATGCAGATGAGAAACCAACCAAAAAACAAGGAATTAGCAAGTAGTAAACTGAGCAATGAAGCTGTGTAGCACTCCCTCTGTACCAGCACTCGCAACTGGCACTCAATCTGGCCACTTGAACCCATGAGCTTCTGACTCACCAAAAATTAAATAGAAGAGTGCAAAAACTGATGGGTTGAAATGAAAATTGATGTGTTGATAAACACAATATTAGTCAGTACCTGTAAAGAGAAATTACAAGTTAATGTCCTTGTTTATACCATGGAATTCTGATGAAAGGTGCATACCCAAAATACTAATGCTTTGTCTTTTTTGATTAACCTGCTACATACTTCCAGCAGTAATTTTTATTGTCTGTGAAAACAAACAGCAAGGAAAGCTTCCAGCAAAAAGAATAAGAAAGGGAATAAACAGATCAATTGGTCACATGGGTCTCAATAACTGAAGATCAAACATTCAAAATATTTCCATCATAAAAGTTAGACAAGAAAGACAAGGTTATAATTTCCAGAAAGTACAAATTTCATTCAGACAGTGCAACTCATGGATAAATTGCAGAGTGAAACTTTAAATTGACACCTCCTCAGGAAAGAGTTAGGTGGGCTTCAAAATAGCAAGTTGTAGTAGATGCTTTATAGGTTCCTGTAAAAATAATTGATTTGCTTTGATTTATTACAGTCACGTGTACCTAAATACAGTGAAACGTTTTGTTTGCAAGCAGTACAGGCAGATCATAGCAAACAAGGAGATAAAGATCATGGGATGCTTAGAGTGAGATATACAGGTTACACTGCACAGATGATGCACGAAGCAAGATCAAGATCAATGTCATTTGAAGTTAGAGAGGTCCATTCATCAGTCTAATAACAGCAGGGAAGAAGCTGTTGGTGCATGTGCTCAAGCTTCTGTACCTTCTGCCTGATGAAAGAGGTTGGAGGGAGCGTTGCCAGGGTGGGAGGGATCTTTGATGATGTTGACAGCCTCTCCGTGGCAATGAGAAATGTAAATGGAAGGTTGACTTCCATGATGGTCTGAGTTGTGCTCATAACCTTCTGTAGTTTCTTATAGTGCTGGGCAGAGCAGTTGCAATACCAGTAGCAGTATGCACCCAGACAGTATGCTTTCAATGGTATTTCTGTAGAAGTTGGTGAGGGTCCTTATCAACGTGCCAACGTTTCTGAGCTGCCTGAGGGGAAAGAGGCATTGTTGAGAGGGTGTTGCTGGAAGAGCACAGCAGGTCAGGCAGCATCCGAGGAGCGGGAGAATTGATGTTTCGGGCCAGAGCCCTTAATCAGGAACGGTTCTGGCCCAAAACGTCAATTCTCCTGCTCCTCGGATGCTGCCTGACCTGCTGTGCTTTTCCAGCAACACACTCAACTCTGGTCTCCAGCATCTGCAGACCTCACTTTCTCTGAGAAAGAGGCATTGTTGTACCTTCTTGACTGTTGCATATATGTGGGAAGTACAGGACAGGTTGTTAATTATCATCACTCTGAGGAACTTGACACTCCACTGCCATCCTCCACTCCAATGCTGTAGATGGGGGCTGAAGTTGATGAGAGAGAGAGAGAGAGAGAGAGAGAGAGAGAGTGTGTGTGTGTGTGTGTGTGTGTGTGTGTGTGTGTGTTATCATTGCACCACGACACCAAGCCTCTATCTCCTTTCTGTATTCTGACTAATCATTCTACCATGGTGATGTCGTCAGCAAACTTGTAGATGACATTCATTCAGAATTTGTCTAGAGTTGTGGGCATACAGGTAGTATAGTAGGGGGCTCCATTGCTGAGGGTTATCAAGAGGAGGTGCAATTGTCTATCTTCACTGATTGTGGTCTGTGGGTAAGGACGCTGAGGATCCTGTTGCAGAGGGTGGAGCAGAGACCTAGGTCTTGGAGTTCTGAGATCAGTCTGGAGAGGTTTATGAGCTGTAGTTGATTAATAGGAGTGTGACGTAAATATCCTTGTTATCCAGATGTTCCAGGGTTGAGTGCAAGGCCAGAGAGAAGGCATCCCCTGTGGACCTATTACGTCAGTACGCAAATTAGGAGATCAAGGCATATGTGGGCCATGACCAACCTCTCGAAGCACCTCATGATATTGGAGGTCAGAGTCACTGGGCAATAGTCATTAAGGCATGTTGCGTGTGCTTTCTTTGCTACTAGAATGATGGTGGTCTTCTTGAAGAAGTTGGGGACTTGGGCCTGTAAGAGGGAGGGGTTGAATACCTCTGCCGGTTGGTCCACACAGGATATAAGTGCATGGCCGGGGACTCCAACTGGGCCCATCGCGTTCCTTGCGTTGACTCTCAGGAAGACCGATCTGACATCTGCAACGGTGACAGATAGAACAGGTGCATCCGGGGTTGTTGAGACAGATGACACTGCACTGTTGGCATTCTGCTCGAACCAAGCATAGAAAGTATCGAGCGCATCAGGGAGGGATGTGTTTTTGTCCGCTTCATTTTGTATCCTGTTATGTTGTGCAGGCCTTGCCACAGGTGGTGCATGCTTTAAATATCATACACCAGAATGAGACCACCCCACAATGCACAAAATATCACAGGAATAGAACATTGTGCAGTTCCAGTTGGGGTGGGAAGGAGGGTTCTGCTTTGGGAAGGAGAAGAAATAAAATCAGTTCCCAGGACGTATCCAGAAAGCAGTTTTAGAGTTCTGGTTGGACTATTCCTGGAGATTATATCACATTATTTTTTTGCCTTCAATTTTTTTGTCATTGGTCAACCAACCTCCCCATCTTCACGGTGGCCTACTTTCCTTAATCAGAAGGTGAACAGACAGGGTTACCAAAGTGGGTGATACTTTATTCTCAGTCAAAGTCTTTTCTCATATCCATCCCCAGAAAATCCAATATTTTTGTAACAAATCAGAAAATCGTGGCCATTCAGCCCCTCAAGTTCGCTTTGCCTTTTCATTAAATCATGGTTGATCTGTATCATTTACTTATCCTGGCTTCATGTCCTTGGCTCGTGTAAATCTGTTAATCTTAGATTTAAACAATTAATTTTGATAGTTGTTGAGAGATATAATTTTTGTGAGAAAGAATTCTAACTTCTATCATCCTTTGTGTGAAGTGTGTCCTAACCCCTCTTCAATGAATAGGCGGCCTCTGATTTTAAGGTTATGTTCACTTGTCCTATATTTCCTCTACCAGCGACAAAAGTTATCTACTGTCAATTCCTATCAAAATCCCAAAAAAATTTTAAATCACCTCCCTTCAACCTTCTAATCTTTAAAGTCAAGTCTTAAGTAATTCTGGTGAATATACACTGCACTCCATCCATGTTCAAAATATCATTTCTAAGGTGAAGTGCTCGCTTAGTATTGTATACAATGGTATTCAAACATTTTTAAAAAGAACTTTGTTTTATTGCTCCTGATTCTTACACTGGATTTTGCTTGCAGCAGGGTCATGGAGATTAACCTTTAGTTTTTGAAGATGCCAGGGCTGCTTTGGAGGATTGGCAACCTTACTGAGGAATAGTGATGGTTACAAGATTGAGTACAGATGTGTTCTATTTAAAATGCAGGAACGCGAAGCAGAATGTTAGTTGTCTTTAACAGTGTACTGCCACAAGGAATTGTAAAGTGAAAACAAGAAGCAGTGGTCAGATTTGGGGATGTTGCAAAGCAAGCAGAAAATGAATCTGTTTCTTAACTAGAGCTCCTGTCTATCAAATAAGTCTTTAATTAGTTTAACAGCACTTTAATTAGTTTAACAGCACTAGGAGCGAAATACATCTTCACATAAGAAGGGAAGATTAAGCAAACCTGGGGCACGTTTGTCTGCACAAAGGAAGACTGAGGAATGATCGACTTTTAAAATTATGAAATGGCTTCTTATGCGAGGTGGAAATAATTCCATTTATAGCAGAAATCCACAACTATTGGTCATAAATAGAACACTGTCCCTAATAAATCCAATGAAGATTTTGGGAGAAAGTATTTCATCCAGAGTGGTGAAAATGTGGAACAGAGTAGTTGAGGAGAATAGTATAGGTACATTTAAAAGGGAAACGAGGTAGTAGAGGCAGGAGAAAAGAATAGGATCTGTTGTGGAAGGAGGTTCATGTGCAACATGAGCTGAAGTAAACACTGATTTGGGGGGGGCGGGGGAAGAGGAGAACATAAGCACTGATATTTTCCTATTGGACTGAATGACCTATTTCTATGATGTAACCTCTGTGCAGTGGCCTGTAACAACCAGAAGGTTTACTTTGTCCTCTGTGATAACTAGGAGAAAGTGAGGACTGCAGATGCTGGAGATCAGAGCTTAAAAATGTGTTGCTGGAAAAGCGCAGCAGGTCAGGCAGCATCAAAGGAGAAGGAGAATCGACATGAAGAAGGGCTTATGCTCTGTTGGAGCTGGGTGCTTCAAATGGCATCTGCAAGAAATGCGCAATGACTTATGATAGAATCAGGCTTGAAAATGATTTCCCAATAGTTGACTATCTTTCATACATTTAAACATTTGTAAAGAAGAGCAACTGTTTGGGAAAAGAATTTATAGCATTGACATATTTGGAATAGGATCCCATGAAAGAACTAACATTAAGCAAAACAAAAGGAAATCAAAAATATGAAAAATGTCAGCTCAAAAAAAAAATCTGACAATTGCTGCACATTCTATACGTCATCTGTGATTTTCCTCAGATCTGTTTCAGGCTAAAAAGTTGATGGATTTAAGCTGAATTAGCAATTCCCCCATTTATTGACAATGCATCTACTCAAAAGCTTAACATTTCTAACTCAAGGACAACTTGACATGAGCAATAAATGCTGGCCTTGAGAACAATGTCAACATCCTGAAGCATGCTAAAAATAAACAGCGTGGATAGAGAACTTAAACGTGGTGTGGACTGTAACAGATTCTATTGTCATCACCTAAACCTTGCACACCCATTGAACAGCAAGAATTCTTGTTGATTCTTCCTTTCTTTAACCCAGAGCATTGAGGCTCAAAGCAGATCCCCTTTGACCAGAAAATGAAGTCTGTGAAACATTCCTGTTCCCAATGGCTCAATGTCTTTACCAACTCAGTAATCAGAAGTAATAGTCTGACTGGGAACTGACATGCATATTTTTATTATGGTTTATTTTAGTCTGTTTCTAAATAGCAATTCAGAAAAGTAAGCAGTAAAGAGTTAATTTGTAATTACTGTTCTGACAGACTCAAGCCCATCACTTCTAGCTCCCTATCTGGCCCAACCACTCCATATGGAAGAGAATCCCACATTCTTATGCTGTAAAATAAATTACTTCCAAATTCTTTATTTGATCTATAAATATATGGTTTGTTCAGGTCTCACCCATTACTGGAAGCAGTTTCTCCACATGCATCCTCACTGAATTCTTTCATTATGACTTTCCATTAACTTTGATCAATCATATCTTTTTGAAGCACTTTGGGATTCTTTGTTTATATAGCCTTTAAAATGGAAAGGTCATTAGCCATTGTGTGTGGCTTTGAGTGGGAGTATAATTAGGCTCAGATTCCATGGTCTGAATGGAATTGTTCTCTAGTATTGGATTGCCTCTGAGGGATTTCGTTGCCGGGAATCTCTACTCCCGTTATCAGCTGCGTATCTGGCGAATTGATGAGCAGTGCTCACAAAACATAAATATCCTGAGTTATACCTTAGAAAAACTTATAGACTGGATGACGATTCTATACCAGCTCGCCCATCATCATCTCCAAAGAGCTTGCACATTAACAGTTAATCACTTACCACAGTAAGCGCAGCACCTGTAGGTTCTGACTTTAAGCATCCATCCATAAATGTATATTTAAAAGTTTTCATCTACAAATAAGATTAGTATTATTTCTGTTCAAATTTGTACAATGCAGGAAAGTCACATAATCTATAATATGCCATAGCTAGTAAAATCATATTTCATACAGACATAATGGTCTTACTCTGTGATTCTACAAATCACAGTATTGGGCAAAGACAGCGGTCATTATAAAGCAAAAGGAGGTAACGGGACAATGTGACAGTACAGATTTTAATATGTCAAAAGTCGTATTAGTCTGTTAAGAATGTTCCCAAAACCTTTAACTCCTTTTCTGGACATGCAGTGCTAAGTAGGGCACTAGTCAATTGGTATCAGTGCACTTTGTTACCACACTCCAAGTAGCCAGCCTGTATCCAAACCGAGGTATTTTCCTAATCAACCTGTTCAGCAATGTTATTACACACCTCTGGAGCAGGAGGACTTGAATCAAGGCCTCCTAACTCAGTGGTAGAGAAACTGTTACTGTCCCACAACAGCCCTTCATAATGGAGCCTATGCTAGCGAGCACTAGCAAGCTCATTTACAGTTAACATCCATTCAAACACAATTTCATTTGGGGAAATCAAAATACTGCAACCAGAGGAACTCTAAATACGCCCCCACCACCAAACCAACAGCTCTGAAGAAAACTATTACAGTATATTCGTCATCTCTAAAAAGTCAATTTCCTCATTAAGAATAAGGAATCCAGTCTCTGACATATTGATCCAAAGCTGCATTAATAATAGCCATTAACAGTAGCTTATGCAGCAACTGAAATGACATTCATAAAATAAGCATGTCAGAATATTAATATACAATAGGATAACTCTGCAAAGGTATAACTTTCTGATGCATATTTGTATATGTTCACCTACATCAATATTGTCACTGGGTCTTCAGCAAAGTCTCGAGATCCACTCTTTGTCTACCTCTACTCCTTGGCATGATTATTACAGATGGCAGTGACTATGTTAACAGTACAACACAATTGCTGCAGGCTAATCACAATATCCTTGACATTAATACAAAACTTGCCGTACCCCTATAACTCTCCCCATATAATGTTCCAACAAACTGATCATTTTTGTTCACTCCCCTCCTCACATCACCTGATAGATGTGCCCTTACTCCATAAACCTCTCAACATCACTCTCCTCAAAATTATTTAAACCTCCAGCATGAAAACAGGCAAGTCTCTTTGTTCTGAAGAAGGGTCGCTGGACCCAAAATGTTAACTCTGCTTTTTCTCCATTGATGCTGCCAGACCTGCTGAGTTTCTCAACAATTTTGTTTTTATTTATTTATTTATTTCCAAATTTCCAGCATCTGCAATTCCACCTATTGTGCCTGTGCGAACATTTTAAAAATCCCTCTTTAGTCCCTGCTCTTTCTGCATACCTCTAATTCTCCCCCTTAGTTTTTAGTCAAGTTATTGATGACCCCACTCCCCTCATATCACCTTTGACATGGCACCCACTTTTGACTGATTACATTTTGATGAAGCAGAGGAGCATTTTTCAACATGAAAGATACAATATAAATGCTATTATCGATGGTCCAAAATGTCAGAGAAAAATTCGTATTATTTTGGAATCTTAATCAATAATCAGCTGTTTTCACATTGTTCAGCCTGAAAAAGGGGAGAAATTGAGATGAGGACCGGACATCAAAATGGCAGATGATGATCTGGTGCAGCACTTTTTCTGGATTTGAAAAGATATTTGCTGGTAGATTTCAAGAGAAACCTGGTTATGAATATCTTCATGAAATCTACAGGTACAGGAATAAGTACTGATCATGCTCATGATAACTCAAAGTGAGGCTTAGAATCAAGCATGGCACGTGCAAAAAAAACCTAGAAAATGATGGAAAACAGTGAATCATTCAGCATGCATGAGAGAAAAGACAGCTTAATATTTCAGGTAAGCACCCATTTTATTTCAGAATTCCAGCATTTACAGTTTTTACTTATCATATTTAAGTAAATTAAAGCTTTCCCCTTCCCTTTCCAACAGTGCAGAGGTAATCAAATTGTACTCAATAGAATGAGGAAATTTATTTGTGTGCATTTTTCTCATGAAGTTGAGGGATGTGCTGGGCAATGGGACACATTCATTTCAAGTACCTGGAATCATCAAGTAGTTGATCAGGTCAGATACCATATGGGTTAAATATAGAACAAAGGTTCTTATAGATGGCCCCCTCAAATACTCCCAGGACTAGTACAGCACGTATTAGATACAGCTCTCTCTACACAATTCAATATGTCTCAGCAAAACATTCAAAAGGGCACTCTTGATTACACCAATATCACCAATCCCCAGTTCACTTCTCTTCACTGAAAATGGCAATGTATTTGCCAATTTGACTCAAATGTTGTAGATTGTGAAAAATTGACCCATAGCTAGTAGAAATATCACGCAATATGTTCACGAAGGTCCTTTAGCATTGGAAACTTGCATATTATTAGCCTGGTTGTATGTTTAACTGGAACAAAGGAGGAAAACTGATCTTGATAGTCATTTTAAAAAAAAAGTTCAATGCAGAATATCACTAATTTTAGCATCTTCCTAAATAAGATGCAACAAGTTTTGGTCCAGATAAAACAAAAAGCAACTGACCCAGTTTTCTACAAATCATGATTATCCTCTGTTAACAGTAAATTATGGAATTTACTTTCCTGATAAAGTGTGTTCGTATATTGCAATACTGCTGCATCCCTACACAGTATAAAGCAGCCCTCAGTGGACTTTTTTTTGGTCAAAAAAGAACAGTCTTTATGAGAAGTACCAAGTTTATAACAAATGGCTTTGTCATAGCAATAGCTGCAGCAAGTGGCCTCTACAATTCGCAATGTTTCTGGTTCCCACCATTCATAACTCATTGTCCCCTGCAGCACCACTTCCTTGCTCTAACAGTGAGAAGCTAGCTAACATATTCTCAACAGCAACAGCTGTGGAATTCTTTTCAAAGCTGAAATCAAACAATATTCAGGTACTAAGGATTAAACGGTAGCCCATGTATTCACGGTCCGTTTGATTGTGCATTTCCCTCTCCCACATCGTCGAACATCATGGATCTATTTTGGCACCTTTGATGAAGGGAAGCCGTGTTGGAATCCGCTTCTTGTACTGCTCATAGTCTTTGCCAAAAAACTGAATCAGAGTAATCTCCTCTTCCTCGATTCGCTCACAAAAGAAATGCCATGAAGCCAACGTATATCCTACAATGCAGATGGGGTTACACAAAATTACCTGAAAAGAAACAAAAGGCAACAATTGATTCATTACTTGGAAAAAGGCTGTTACCGTTTCTGATGCACCTATATGTTGTGGCAGACCAAGGAAGAAAAAATTATTCTATCTTAATTGTATCATACTATGCTGTGGTTCTGTTCGCCGAGCTGGAAGTTTTTGTTGCAAACGTTTCGTCCCCTGTCTAGGTGACATCTTCAGTGCTTGGGAGCCTCCTGTGAAGCGCTTCTGTGGTGTTTCCTCCGGGGAAACAGGGGATGAAACGTTTGCAACAAAAACGTCCAGCTCAGTGAACAGAACCACAGTAACGAGCACCCGAGCTACAAATCTGCTCACAAACTTTGTATCATAGTATATTTGGTTGTGCCGGATCTCGTACCAGTCAGAGTTCCTTGTCAAAGACGCATTTACAGAGCAAGAAACCCTCACTGGTTTGTCCAAACCCCCACACCTTATATTAAGTGCTAATCATAAGAAATAAACCAGTCATATGAATCCAGACCATTAGAGGCCCTTTCCATTTGATATGAGAACCATTCCAGATCCTCAAACCTAATCTTTCAGGGGACTTTCAGATCAGCATCAGGGCTCCACACATGTAACACTGAGACACATGACATAGAATATAGGAGGAGTAGGCCATTTGACCCTTCATGTCTGATCCGCCATTCAATATGATAATGGCTGACAAGATCTCCCAACACATCAATCGGAAGACAACAAAGAATAATTTTGTTTGTTTTCCTATGCCTTAAACAAAAATGTTTCCAGGACTAGAAAATTGCAGCTTTGAGGAAAAATTAGACAGGCTGAGGTTGTTCCCCTGTGATATGACTGAAGTTGGAGCGTGCATTGTCTACCTCTAGTCCCTCTGATATTATAAATTTAAATACTTTACCCAGTTACCAATATTGACCAATACATACTTTACCTATATTACGTTTAGAATAAAAAAAAACTAACCAGGTTTCTTTAATAAACAAACTGGGCAAATGGTGGCTTAGTACATCAGGTACCCAGGTTTGATTCCAGCCTTGATTGACTGTTTGTGTGGAGTATGCCATGCTAGATTGCCCTGTTGTATCTAGGGATATGTGGGCTAGGTAGATTGACCATGGTGAATGCAGGTTTACAGGAAAAGGTGGAGGTGGGACTGGGTGGGATGCTCTTCAACAGTCAGGGCAGGACTTGATGGGCAGAAGTGCCTCGTACCACACTGTCGGGATTCTATGTTTCTAAATTGTTGATTTATTGGGGAAACAGAACTTATTTGGCAAATATACAAATCATTTTAACAGTTTGAAATATGAAAGTGTAAGTGTTTATCCTTCTAAATAACTTGAAGATAGTGAGAACTGTAGATGCTGAAGAGTGGAGCTGGAAAAGGCACAGCAGGTCAAGCAGCAAAGGAGAAGGGGTGTCTTTTTCCAAGACAGTGATAACTGCAGATGCTGGAGTTTTTCAGCAACTCTTTTTATAGAGTAGAATCCCTACAGTGTGGAAACAGGCCCTTCAGCCCAACAAGTCCACACCGACCTTCCCAATAGTATCCCACCCAAACCCATTCCCCATTACTGTACATTTTACTCCTGACTAATGCACCTAACCTGCACAGCTTTGGACTTCTCCTCTGATGCTCCTTGACCTGCTGTGGTTTTTCCAGCTCCACTCTTTATCCACCCTTCTAAGTAACTCAACACAAACGCAGACTTAGACACAGGTAATTGAAAGGAAATAAAGATTTTTTTCAGCATCAAATTAAAGAAAGAAGACTTGGCTAAATAATAATTAGTTCTTGAAAGAAAAAGGGTAAGATACAAAATGTTCATGATGGCTTTAAACTAATATCCTGGCATATCTAAATGCCTGTCAAAAAACACAAGCAGTTGTCACTTTGCAGATAGAGTTTGTTCAGGAAACATCAAGGAGAGTCCCTACAGAGACTTTTCAGGAGTGTTCCAGTTACCACACTGGACCCTGAAAAGGCTTTCTCTGCAAGGCAGTGGATGAGCTGACTATTTTCTCTTTCTCAGCAGGCTAACACAAATGAAACTCCAAATAATACCCAAACCAAAGACTTAATCCTGACAGCCCTAAATCCAGGCATTTACCCAGTAAATAAGTCCAGTAAGTTAGTCAAATGACTTCAAGTTTGTTTTTAAAACGTCTCAATGTGTCCTTTTAGTGACCCCTTTTAAACAGAAGTCGACCTACCTCCTCAATCTTTTCAAATGAACCATTACCTACAATCTTTTAAACATGAATCCTCAAAAAAAAAGCATCTTCATAATTCTGGGAAGAGATAGGCTGAGGGCAGATTTGACTGAGGTATACAGATTTGTGAGGGAACTAGACAGAGTAAATGGGAAGGACTAATCTCCCTTAGCAGAAGGTTCATTGACAGTGAAGCATCTGTTTAAAGCAGAAAGATTAGAGGAGAGGTGGGGTTTTTTTTTTTAACCCAGAGAATGTCAGGGATCTGGAACTCTCTGCCTAAAAGACTAGTAGAGGCAGAAAAGCGTTTGGATACACACCCGAATTTCTGCATTCTGGATATTGGTGAAAAAGCGGACTGATTTCAATAGTTCTTTATGAATGTGCACAGACCCAATGAGCACAATGGCCTCCTTCTGTGCTGTAAATGTTTAAACATTTTAAAAATATTCTAAATATCTGAAGAGCAGAAATGTGCAAGGTTTTGGGGTGTTGCAGTGAATTGCTCCTTATGACCGCCAGTAAAAATGGCTTTTATCTGTGCTATAACCATAAGGCCATAAGAAACAGGAAGAAACTTCAACACCGGTACCAGAAAATGTTGGTCCACTTTTCAGCACATCAAAGTAGCACATTCCTATTCCAAAAGGCACAACGAACATGCAGAAACCAATGGTGAACCTACCTGAGTGCCAATACTCCAGTAGAACCAGCCCACATAGGAAGGATGCCTCGACCAAGAGTAGACGCCATTGGTGACAAGCCGGTGGCTTTCAGCCTTCTCATTCTGTACAATATGATTGAAATTTGACCCAGCTGTTAACATGGCAGCCTTACGTAGAGATTCGCCAATGAGAACCATCAGCAAACCCAAGAAACTGAGCCACGTAATCTGTTTCAGACCTGCAAGTGAAGAGAAAAAATGTATTTTTTTTCAATCAAAATAAAATGAAAATGCTTGTCGTCAACAAATTTGATGGAATATAGGGGACAATGGCAGAATTGATAGAAATTGGCTAAAATACAATGTTATGTTCCCAGGTAATTTTACCACTGAATAAACAAGACCCCAGAATAAAATCTGGCTTCAATCTTTCAATTTAACGTGGTGGTCATTCACTGAACAAGTACACAAGACTGTACATTTTATTTAAAAATAAAACAAGTTTATTACAAAAACTGAAACAAAAGCAAAGCAAGGCTATCTAAATATAGAACACTGTTTGCAAGATATAAAACATTAAGGAAAACAAAGTCTCATCTACTCCCCAACATCCTTACTTTACAGATATTCAATTCCAGAAAAATTAGCATTTCATATCAAATTTTAGCTTTAACAGCTCTAAAGATGAGTCATCTAGACTCAGCTTGCTCTCTCTCCATAGATAATGCCTGACCCATTGAGATTTGCAGCACTTTTTGTTTTCAGTACAGATTCCAGCATCTGCAGTAATTTACTCCTACTTTAGGTTTAACTTAACAGTTTCTCCCTAATTCTGTTCTCTGAACCATGAGGTATTCTCACACAAACATGCAGTATTTTAATTTTTTTCAGTCTTTTATTACTAGACATTCCTGTTGTGGAAGTTTCACATGCTAAACTTTTTTTGGCGAGATACCAGAGTTTTCCTGCACTGTCGTACACTCTTTTCTAAGAGGGATATAATATTTGCTCCTGACCTCAGTCAGGTCTCCTCAAAAACTACCCTAAAAGCTTTCCAATCTCTGGGATTTTCTAAGCTAAAATCAATCCTCAATTATTCTCAATTAAAAACAAGCTAATGCCTCAGTGTTTCATTATTAAAAGTCATATTTTATATATAAATCACACACCTTTCATCACAACAGGAAGGAGTAGTGCTGAATGCTTGTTTTTCAAACTGGATGAAGTTTACAGTGTCGTTCACCAGGGACCAGTACCAAGACTACTGCTTTTCGTGATCTATATTAATGACTTGGACCTGGAGATACAGGGTACATGGGACAACTTCAAAGTTTGCAGATGATACAAAACATGGAAGTGCAGCGAACAGCGAGGAAGATGGTAACACTTTTCAAGAAGCAAGACAGGCTGATGGAATGGACCAACACTTGACAGATGAACTGCAGGATGAATAATTGGTAAGAAGAAAGGTGAGGGGCAAGACAAGCCAATAGATACAATTCTAAAGTGAGTGAGGGAGCAGAGGGACCCGAGACTTCATTTGCACAAATTATCTACATTCACAGAGCAGGTTGAGAAATGGTTAAAAACACATATAGAATCTCAGAATAGTGTCTTAGAGTACAAAAGCAGAAAAGTAATGGTGACCTTTGATAAAATACTGTTTTGGCCTGAATTGGCAAATTGTGGCCTATTCTGTGCACGATACTTTAACAAGGAAATGAACTCTTTCGGGAGTGTGCAGAGAAAATGTGCAAGAATGGTTCCAGATGGATTAGACATGCTGGGATTGTGGACCTTAGAGCAGAGAAGATTGAAATTTGAGAGAGATGTTCAAAACCTTGAGTGGTCTGGATAGTGGAGATAGACAGAAAGTGTTCCCACTGGCAGAAGCCTCAAGAGGACACCAATATTAATCAGATGGCAAAAGAGCCAAATGTGATGAGGAAAACCTTTTACACACAACAAGCGATTATGAACTGAAATATGCTATCTGACAGTGTGGAGGCAGATTTAATAATGAGTACTTGAAGGTAAAAAAATAAAATTGGAAGGCTATAGGGAAAGGGATTTGGAGTTGGGCCAGTTAGATTCCTCCAAGTTGAACAAAAGTTGGAGGAAGCACTTAAGATAGCAAGGGAGGCAATGGCCTAGTGGTATTATCACTAGACTAACATCTAGAAGAAGGAGGCTCATGATGACCATGAATCCATTGTTGATTGATGAAAAAAATCATCTGGTTCACTAATGTCCTTTAGGGAAGGAAAATGCCACACACAGCAATGTGGTTGCCACTTAACCGCCTTCTGGGCAATTAATGCTGGTAGACGATGCTCAAAATAAAAGTTGGGCCACGCAGCTCCTGACCTCATTACAGCCTTGGTTCAAAAATGGACAAAATGGCTAAAATCCAACGTTGAGGTGAGAATGATAGCCCTTCACATCAAGACCATATTCAATTGAGTATGGCACCCAGGAATCAATGCGTATTGGGGGCAAACTCTCCAATGGTTTTTGTCATGTCTGGCATATAGGAAAATAGTTGTTGTTGGTGGTGGTCAGTCATCTTAGCTCCAGGACATCTTTGCATGAGTTTCTCAGCAAGGCTCAACCATCTTTGGCTGCTCCACCAATAACCTTCCCGACATCATAAGGTCAGAAGTGGGGATGTTCACTGACGATTGCACAATGTTCAGCACCATTCGCGACTCTTCAGATGCTGAAGCAGTCCATACTCAAAAGCAACAAGATCTGGTCAATATTCAGACTTTGTTTGACAAGTGGTAAATAACACTCGAGCCACACAAATACCAAGCAATGATCATCTCTAATAAGAGACAATCTAACCATTGTCCCTTGACATACTGTTATGAGATGTGCCTTTAAGAAGGATTTGTCTGTCATGTATCTTTTGAAAGCAAGTGTTGTAAACTTGGAGCCCAGCTAGTGTTGGCTTTTTAAAAATTGGAATAATAGAAGCAATGTGAAGGGGTGGGGTCAAGCTCCCACAGAACCAGGATTTTAGTTTAACTTTCAGGAGCTGTTGGCGTTTGGAAGCTGCTATAAATCTCTCCTGCTACAGTGAAATGCCTGAGTTCTCTCTTACACAGACACACAGTTTTTTCTTGATATTCCTTCCTTCGGGACTGGGGAAACATTGCATGTGGGACAATCTATTTTACAGAATTTGCCTCTGCCAAGGGTGTGTTTGTGGGATGTTACTATCTTGGAACATCTAATTAGTGGCGTTAATATATATATTATCTTGTTAAGTATTTCAATAGAGTTACAGTAAAGCTGATTTTTAAAATTAATATTTTGCCTGTATTTTTACACTATTGTTAAAATACAAAGTGTTTTGCTTCAGGCCTGACTAATCAAATTGTGTCCCAAGCATAAAGCCTTACACTTGCCCTTAAAAATATGCAAAAGTTGGGGTCTAGGCTGTTAGCTTAATATATTTGAGGGGATTTGGCTGGTCCACAACATTACCATCACTGAATTCTTCACTATAAACTTTCTGGGGGATACCACTGCCCAGAAACTGGAGTTGTTGCATAAACAGTGTACAAGGTACGAATCAGGAGTGTGATGAGATACTCCCCACTTGCCTGGATGGGTGCAGTTTCAACAATGCTCAAGAAGCTTAACACCATCCAGGACAAAGCATCCCAGTGGATCAGCACCACATCCACAGGGATCCACTCCCTCCATTACCAATACTAAGTAGAAGCAGCACTGCAGAAATTTACCAAAAATCCTTAGTCAGCTCCTGCCAAACACACAACCACTTTCATCTAGAAGGACAAGGGCAGCGCAACTCTGGACAAGCAAGAAATGCTGGCCAGCCATTAACACCCACGTCCCACAAGTGATAGAGTCAGATGTACAGCATGGAAACAGACCCTTTGGTCCAATCCGTCCACACTGACCAGATATCCCAATCCAATCTAGTCCCACCTGCCAGCACCCAGCCCATATCCCTCCAAACCCTTCCCAGTCATATACCCATCCAAATGCCTTTTAAATGTTGCAATTGGACCAGCATCCACCACTTCCTCTGGCAGTTCATTCCATACACGTACCACCCTCTGTGTGAAAACGTTGCCCCTAAGGTCTCTTTTATATCTTTCCCCTCTCACTCTAAGCCTATGCCCTCTAGTTCTGGACTCCCCGACCCCAGGGAAAAGACTTTGTCTATTTATCCTATCCGTGACCCTCAATTTTGTAAACCTCTATAAGGTCACCCCTCAGCCTCAGACGCTCCAGGAAAAACAGCCCCAGCCTGTTCAGCCTCTCCCTATAGCTCAATTCGTCCAATCCTGGCAACATTCTTGTACTGAAAATGTGTTACTGGAAAAGCGCAGCAGGTCAGGCAGCATCCAAGGAGCAGGAGAATCGACGTTTCGGGCATGAGCCCTTCATTCTTGTAAATCTTTTCTGAACCCTTTCAAGCTTCACAACATCCTTCCGATAGGAAGGAGACCAGAATTGTATGCAATATTCCAACAGTGACCTAAATAATGCCCTGTACAACTGCAACATGACCTCCCAACTCCTGTACTCAATACTCTGACCAATAAAGGAAAGCACATGCCACCTTCACTATCCTATCTACTTGCGACTCCACTTTCAAGGAGCTATGAACCTGCACTCCAAGGTCCCTTGGACCTTACCATTAAGTGTATAAGGCATGCTAAGACTTGCTTTCTCAAAATGAAGCACCTCGCATTTATGTGAATTAAACTCCATTTGCTACTTCTCAGCCCACTGGCCCATTTGATTAAGATCCTGTTGTAATCTTAGGTAACCTTCTTCGCTGCCCACTACACCTCCAATTTTGGTGTCATCTGCAAACTTACTAACTATACCTCTTATATTCACATCCAAATCATTTATATAAATAACAGAAAGTAGAGGACCCAGCACCGATCCTTGTAGCACTCCACTGGTCACAGGCCTCCAATCTAATAAAACAACCCTCCATCACCACCCTTTGTCTTCTACCTTTGAGCCAGTTCTGTATCCAAATGGCTAGTTCCCTTTGTATTCCATGAGACCTAACCTTGCTCTCCAGTCTCCCCTGGTGAACCTTGTCGAATGCCTTACTGAAGTCCATATAGATCACATCTACCTCTCTGCCCTCATCAATCCTCTTTGTTACTTTTTCAAAAAACACATTTCTTATGAAGAGAGCCAGAACATAATGAATAGACAAACGGTCTCTTTCTGTGCTGTAATCATTCTAACTCTTCCTATTACGCACTCAAGTTCCTGTGAATGAAGAGTCATTATGAGCTTTACATCAATGAGAGTTGCAATATTGCTCTTGATCCTGACCAACTCAACAAAAATACGGTCAATTACATTGACCTGATCTACAGAAAAAGGAATGCTTCAGGTTGAATTTCTCCTTCAGGAGTTAGCTAATCTCCCTTGAGCTAACAATTGGAATAATACAAAAAAAGATACTGGTTTCCTGGTTAACAAATGCATAAGAATATACAATGCTCATTACTATCTAGGGGTCACTGTCCTCATGCAAATGTCACACATGGACACGGCTGTTTTGTGGTCTGCAGAGTCAAATGTTTAATGCTTAGGTGTCATAACTGAACAAAACTGTGATACAGTGATTTTACCACAACACACCACGCCAGAAAATAGATCTGGGTACATATAATGAACCACACTAGACCTATGATGTGCAGAAAAATTATGTACTCAGCACCACTCCTCAAACAAAGCACTACACTCTATAGATCACAGAAGAAAACAATGCCATAACTGTTCACACACCTGGAAAGAGAAGTTTCTCGATTGTGAATTCCACCCAGGATGACATAGCTGCAAGTGTGTATGCCATGCTATGATTTAACAGGAAGGAATCCAGAGAGAGAGACTTGGGATTGATAACTGCAGTCACCAGATATTCTGAATAGTGAAAAAAACTCAGAGAGCACAAGTACCTGTCAAAGAATAAACAGAAACTTGCAACATTACTGTGAAACTCATGAGTTTTTTATGCCTACTATTAAACAGAAAACAGTCACAGACAGTACAATTCTGAGCATTAACAGTTGGAAGGGGAAAGTGCCGAGACTGTAATTACCCTTCCAGTGTTGCATTCTATAATCTATATTTGTAGGAAAATCACTCTGTTTTAGTGCATTGCTCCCATTTTCTAAACAGATGGTTAAGTACCGGGAGAGATCTTTGGAAACAGCTTGAAAGTCTTTAGTCACATTCATACTTCTCTTTAAAGAATATATATGAATGAATCTTCCATAGCATTCCTTTCAGTTGATGCTCATGAGCCATATATAGTATAACAGGATAAAATGCTTTAGATGGATCACACAGCAGGCATCAATATTACAAATCAACTTTTAAACCAGTGAGCAACATTTTCAAACATGAGGTGGCAAATGAGGTTTACTTCTACAGACAACTTACCAGCCAAAGTGCTGCCATGATGATCCTCCAAAGCTCAGTAACAAACCACAGCCACAAACAAAGCCGAGGAAACAAGCCCTCACTGCAACCTAGGGGCAGAGATTAAAAGTCAGGAAATACATTTGAGGAGTAACCTCAACTCAATAGGAACTCAAGCAAAGTAGTACAGTTTCAGCTTCAGCTGAGAAAAATTGATGAGACCCATTAATCCTCCAATTTACCAAATTCACCCTCAACGTGTTCATCCACAAATCTGATTCAACTGCCTTACCTGAATTATTTCAACCAGCCTGAGTAAGAAGATTGTGGTCAGAGAGGGTGGTGGGAGTAAAATTTATTACCTCCCAACTCCAAGGTAAAATTTTATTTCAGGACAACAGAAAATTATGGAAAGGGAGAAGTAATAGCAGTCTCCACAAACAGTGGAAGCTGAAAACATGAGAAGGAAAAACATGTAATTCTGCAAAAGGTATTTTAAAAGATTACAAAGCAATTCAGAAGGAGGACTTAAGATTTGTAATCAGGTTATGTTCTCCAACTGTGTGCAATACGTGACTAATTAGTGAAGTCAGGCACAGTTTCCAATTTATGAGGCACTTACGTCAGCCCTGGGGAAAATGGGAGACAGTTAAGATGGGATACAGTTAAGATAATCTGAACAGGATTGCAGTCAATGAAATGGGTATTGGATAATGGGGAAATTAACAGATGTGAACTTTAGTAAAGTTGGAATACTGGATGTTGAGCAGATTAATGTGTGCAGAAATTATCTTCAGACAGCAAAGATTTGAAAAACAGATTGTTGCATTGATAGGTTTGGACTACAGTCGCTCTATTAGAGGGAAATAGAGGCTGGCATTGGTCAGTTTGGAATAAAATAATAATAATCATTAATTTGATTAACTGATTGGGACTGGGAAAAAGTAAAGAGAGATTGGGAAAAGAATTCAGATAACGCTCACAGGACTCCTTCAAAACATTATTGTTTGTCAAGAAAGAAAATTATTGCTATATCCTGTTGTAATTTAAAAAAAAACTAGATAAATGAGATACGTTAAGTGTAAGTGATTTCCTCAGCAGTGATGTAGAAACATTGCAAAGAGGAGCAGGAGTAAGCCATTTGACTCTTTGATTCAGGTTTTTTTTTAATTCATTCACAGGATGAGGGTGTCATGGCTAGACCAGCATTTATTGCCCACCTATAATTGCCCAGAGGTTTTAGAAACATGAATGAGTTGAGATAAGAAGCAATTGGGCACTCATCACACCTCCACTGAGGCTCCCATCCCTGGGAGGACCAGTTACAGTACCCGTATTCTTTTTTTGCCCCAGCCTCCCCCTCCCAGGGCCCCACAGGCACCCATACTGATTCCCATGGCTATACCACGGCCCTAATTAATATTGCTGATAAGTCTGAATCAATATAATTTAAAAAGCAGTTGTAAAACGACTCCGTTTTGTGGTGCACCATATTTGTGAGGTAATCTTGGGGAAGATGCTCCATCACCAGCCAACGCCACCCCATAAGACATGATGGATTTTCCGACACCCAATTCGCTAGAATGTTCTTCCTTGCACAGTGGGTAAGAATGTTACACAATCTCTTCCAGTGCTCCCCCAAACAGGGCAAATTTGGCAACCCCAGAAGAAGAAATACCAGATCCATGTTAATTTCAATCACCAGGATGTCCTTTAGCTCCCTTACTATAGCACTGCAGTATCTCTAGATCTTACAACAGGACCAGTAGCAGTGTGTGAGAGTGCCGATATTAATCTTACATTTGGGACACCCTGATCTTATTCATAAATAATAAATTAACTAGAGGGCATCTCGACTGCGAGGCTTCAATGTCAAGCCAAATCAATTCCGAATTCCCCCGTACCCAGTCACCAACATATGCTAACAGTGCGCTTATTTGATATTTCTTCAAATCCGGAAGATCCACCGCTCCCTCACCCTGTGAAAGCTGCAATTTAGTGATTTTAATTAGAGGGCGCCTGTGGCACCAAATAAAGGACCCTAGCCAACCACAGAGCCTCAGTTAACACTCGTCTGCGTAGCAGCAACGGGAGCATTCTCATGGGGTACAACGGGGGGGGGGAATAACATTCATTTTAATCAGGGTTTTTCGGCCCAACCATGATAACGGTAACCCCTCCCACAGCTACAAATCCTGTTTTATCCTCTCCAGTAATTGTACATAGTTAGCTTTATACAGCTGGTGGAAGGAAGGGGTAATAAAAATTCCCAAAAAATCCTTTTGGCGACCATCTAAACAGGAACTGCATTCCATCCTTCAGATTAGACACCTCCGCTAATTCCCCAACTGACATGGCTTCCGATTTTGTAAAGTTGATCCTGTGACCTGAGATATCGCCAAATAAACTAATTGTTTGAATCAGTCGAGGAACAGACTTCTCCGGATTGGCCAAGAACAAGATGTCGTCAGCATACAAGGTGTCCTTATGCTCCCCCATTCCCACCCTTGGCACCACTATTTCAGGATCCCTCCTGATAGCCTCAGCTAACGGCTTAACTGCCAAGGTGAATAATTGCGGTGAGAGAGGACACCCCTATCAACTACCTCTCCCAATGTTAAAGTTATCTGACTTAACACCATTTGTAATGACTGCCACTGTAGGATCATTATACATTACTGCCACCCATCTGGCAAAGGATTCCCCCCCCCCCCATACCAAAGCGCTCCAGGACCCCAAACAGATATGGCCATTCTATCCGATCAAATGCCTTTTATGCGTCAAGGGACACCACTAATCCTGGGATCAATCTTTGCTGGCATACCTGCACTAAGTTCAATACCCTCATGATATTATTGGAGGAGCTATGGCCCTTGATAAAACCAGTCTGATCTTCTTTTATAAATATGAAGCAGGACCTTTTCCAACTGCAGAGCTAGCATCTTGGATAGAATTTTAAAAAGGAGAGTTCAATTTAATCACCTCTCAATCACTAATTCCTGCATCAGTTTAAATTCACAGAATGCTGTTGCCCGAGCCTTCTCATCTCTCGTTTAAGACACTTAAAATGTATCTCTTTGACTGCTGAGTTCTGTCACCACATAATAGGAAGGATGTGACTGCACTTGAGGATGGAGAGGTGATTCATCAGTGTTGTTTAGGCTACAGTCTGAGCTGTGGAAAAGATCTGAAGGGCTGTAGTTGGTTTTCTTGGCCCAGCGATAGTTGAGAGGGGACATGATAGATATAAAATATTATGAGGGGTATAAATAGGCATTTTTTTCCATTAGTGAAGGATTCAAAACCAGGATGCATAGGTTTATGGTAGTAAGGATGATAGGAGGAGAGTTATGGGGCATTTTTCACTTAAAGTGGTGAGAATCTGAAATTGACTATCTGAAAGAATGATTGAGTCAAAGTCTCATGGCATTGAAGTACAATTTAGATATTCACTTGCAGCTCCACAGCCTCTAGACCCATGAGTCTAGAGCTGGAAAATGGAATTAGTCAGATCTTTATAGCCCAGAGTGCATACAAAGGGCTGAATAGTCATCTTATGTGCTGTAATACAGTTAGAGATGTACAGCACGGAAACAGGCCCCTTCAGTGCCTGTTTCAGAATCCATGCCGACCAGGTAACCTAAACTAATCCAGTGCCATTTGCTATCACTTGGCCCAATCCCTCTAAACCCTTCCTGTTCATATACTCATCCAGATGCTTTTTTAAATGTTGTAATTATACCAGCCTCCACCACTTCCTCTAGCAGTTCATTTCATACACACGCCACCCTCTGCATGCCCCTTAGGTCCTTTTTAAATTTTTCCCCCTCACCATAAACTTATGCGCTCTAGTTCTGGACTCCCCCACCCCAGGGAAAAGACCTTGTCTATTTACCTTATCCATGCCCCTCATGATTTTATAAACCTCAATAAGGTTACCCCTCAATTTCCAACAGTCCAGGGAAAACAGCCCCAGCCTATTCAACCTCAACCTAAAGATCAAACCCTGCAACCCTGGCAACATCCTTGGAAATCCTTTCTGAATCCTTTCAAGTTTCACACTGTTCTTCCGATAGGAAGGCGACCAGAATTACACAAAATCCCAAAAATGGCCTAACCAATGTCCTGTACAGCTGCAACATGACCTCCCAATTGCTACAGTCGATGCTCTGACCAATAAAAGAAAGCATACTATCTTCACTATTTTGTCTACCTGAGACTCCACTTTTAAGGAGCCTTGAACCTGCACTCCAAGGTCTCTTTGTTCAGCAACACTCACCAAGACCCTGCCATTAAGTGTATAAGTCATGTCCCGATTTGCCTTTCCAAAATGTAGCACCTCACATTTATCTAAATTAAACTCCATCTGCCATTCCTCGGTCCATTGGTCCATCTGATCAAGATCCCATTTTACTCTGAGGTAACTTTTTTTGCTGTCCACTACACCTCCAATTTTGGTGTCATCTGCAAATTTACTAACTATACCTCTTGTGCTCACACCCAAATCATTTATATAAATGACGAAAAGTAGTGGACCCAGCACCAACCCTTGTGACACTCCACTGGTCACAGACCTCCAGTCTGAAAGGCAACCCTCCACTACCACCTTATGTCTTCAACCTTCAAGTCAGTCCTTTATCCAAATGGCTACCTCTCCCTGTATTCCATGCAATCTAACCTTGCTAACCAGTCTACCATGAGGAACCTTGTCGAATGCCTTACTGAAGTCCATATAGATCACGTCCACCACTCTGCCCTCATCGATCCTCTTCATTACTTCTTCAAAAAACTCAATCAAATTAGTGAGACACGATTTCCCACACACTAAGCCACGTTGACTATCCCTAAATCAGTCCTAGCTTTTCAAATACATTAAAACCTCTGAGACAATATTTTATTCAGCTACAGTAATTTCTCATGAGACTTGGTATCAAGTACGAGTTGATAAAGTTCCCAAAAAGCATCTGATGGAATTTTCTCTGAGTTTTATAAATGCAAAGTTATTAAATTGATTTGCAAATCTTTGTAGTAAAGACATTAAATTGAAAATTATTTATCACGGATCTTAAAATCTCTTGGCACTACTGAAAAAGGTAGCAAAAAGCAGGGACAGTTTATTGCCCAATTGGTAGAGCAGTAGCTCAGCGAAATTTACTGAGCTCTGACGTTTCGGATTCTGAACTCAATATTTCTGCTTCTTATTGCGAACATATATGGTTAAAAAAAATAACATTCCAAGGAGAAACAAAAAAAAATCCCGAAATAACTGCGGATGCTGGAAATCAGAAACAAAAAGTGGAACAGTTCCGAAGTGACCCGAAGTGTTAACGGATTTCTCCCCACAGCTGGTGCCCAGACCTGTTGAGTTTTTCCAGAAATTTCTGTTTTTGTAACAAAAACCACCCGCCCCAAGGTAAAGGCGCAGAACGAGCATGTTATTCAACTGCAGGAGCCATCACTGCTGACTCCGTCTCGGGGCAGTAGAGGGCGGCGCCTTGAGCTTCCCCTTGTTACCGCCCGAAATGACTCCGTTAGCTTTATCAGTAAGTAACATGTGTAAAGAGCAGAGATCCCAGTCCGCGCTCGGGCTGATCCCAGTCCGCGCTCGGGCTCATCCCCTCCCGCCCCTTGTTACCTGGTAATGGAGCCCCCGGTATAACAGCAGTAACAAGACGTTAATGAAGGCCAGGTAAATAGCGAGCAGTACGCGGGTGATGAAACCAGACTGGGTGCCACTCAGCCCCGGCACCAAAGTGACTGACACCCCGAGCGCGAAGCAGCCGGCACTCAGGCGACCCTCAGGTACCAGGCGGCCACCCGCCATCTCCCCGACAATCTCGCGAGAACTCGCACCAAGGTCCGCGAGACTTCATCCGGCACAAGAAACATCGCGAGATTCGCCTGGCGGAGAGCTCTGAATGGGGATAATCCTGCAATGAGCTCGATGTTGAGCATTGACAATCCTGTAGTAAACAATTTGCATTGACAGTTCAATAATGTATACTGGGTACTGACAACTCTGTAACGCTGGTTACTGATAATCCTGTATTGTGCAATACTTAGAAAATAGGGAAATACTGCACTAAGGATAAATCAGTTAACATCCTCAATGAGAAAGGCACTGTGCAGAACATAAAACCCAATATTTTATCGGTTTCACTGTTAGCTGTGACCCAGCTAGCAACACTGACATTTCAGTTAATTGATTCGAGCATATCCTTCAGACGGGCGCTGACTTTTGCATGAGACTCTGATTTTCCTCTTCGAAGGATGTAGAAGGTCCCATGGATTCTTTTTTTAAATGGAGAATAGGGAATTAATGAGTTCTCCCTGATGTCCTAGCCAATATTTATGGACAAATTGGTTATCACATTTCCAATAGTAAAAATAACATCGCTTCAGAAATATTTACTGATGTTTACAAAGACTTTTGAGAAGTATTGAGCTTAAAATATTATCAAAATGCAAGCTTTTTTGCAGTTTGTTGAAGCGTGTCTGCTCATTCACATAAAGAGGCATATTTTAATATAATTGGTAAAATTATTGAGAAGAGGCTAGTTTGCATATGTAGGTTTTACCTTTCTAAATAGGTTGGCATAATTAGAGGCTGTTAGATGATGGACATAATTCTGTCTGATTGAAGAACCACAGTCTATGTTAGTTCTTCCTTTCGGTTGGGCCAGGTGTCTGTTATAATGTGAGACATAGGGTTTGCACTGCAATCTTAATAGCAACCCTTCGCTCAGAATCTTAATAGCAACGCTTTGATGTAGAACCCGAAGTAAACTGAGTCTGGGGCTGAGATCAGTTCCATTTAGCTGAAACACATAAAAATAGATATTTCTGGAGAAATTCAGCAAGTCTGGCAGCATCTGTGGCCAGAAAGCAGAATTAATGTTTGAGTGCAGTATGATCTCTTCAGAACTTTTGTGTTTCAGATTTTCAGCGTTCACAGTTATTTGTTTTACTCCACGTAGCTGATCCTTGACTCCAATATAACTATTCGAGTATCCGAGTTGGGAAGTCACATTGCGGCTGTACAGGACACTGGTTCGACCACTTTTGGCATCTTGTGTGCAATTCTGGTCTCCATGTTATAGGAAGGATGTTGTTAAAGTTGAAAGGGTTCACAAAAGATTTACAAGCATGCTGCCAGGATTGGAGGATTTCAGCTATGGGGAGAGGCTGAATAGGCTGGGGCTGTTTTCCCTGGAGTGTCGGAGGCTGATTTTATAAACCTTATAGAGGTTTATAAAATCATGTGGGGCATGAATAGGATAACTAGAAAAGGTCTTTTCCCTGTGGTGGGTAAGTCCAGAACTAGAAGGCATATTTTTAGGGTGAGAGGAGAAAAGTTTAAAAAGGGACCTAAGGGAGAACTTTTTTTCGCAGAGGATGGTGTGTGTATGGAATGAGCTGCTAGAGAAAGTGGCGGAGGCTCGTACAATAACATTTAAAAGGCATCTGGATGGGTATATGAATGGGAAAGGTTTAGAATGATATGGGCCAAGTGCTGGCAAATAAGACTAGATTAGTTAAGAAAATTTGGTCGGCATGGACGAGTTGGACAGAAGGGTCTGTTCCCGCTCTGTACATCTCTGTGACTCTGACATGACTGATAATGAATCAAGAGAGTGAAAGACGGAGGCGAATTCATTGCTAACACATCAAGTATATGAAAAATTATGGGTTGAGTTATGTCCCTGTTGACTGTACACGTATTTGGTAAAGTTGATTTTGTCCATCGTTGCCATGGTTACAAAGCAGAATAGTTTCAATATGGCAGCTTGGGTGGCACGTGATCAACATGGGCCCCTCGGCCTCCATTTCAAACGCCAGTCCCAGGGCGAAAGAGAGAATGAAACATTAGTGGGACACACAAATATCCCTGAGGGGTAAACTTGGGGGGAAGAAAGGAAAGAAAAGGAAATCGGAATAAAATAGTGGGAAAGGAGCAAGCATCGTTTCGAGTCACGGCCGGAAGACTACAACGACCGGCATGCCTAGGGTGGTGCATGCGTGGTTGGTCGGCAGGCCGCGCGTGCTCTGTTTGTAGGTTCCCTTTGACAGATGTTTGGAAGATGGCATTTTCATTTTCACTCATCACTTGAAACTAAGAACGTCATTCACATCACATCTATTTCCAGTGGCAGTCAGAAAATATCATCCTGCAGGTAGGAAAGCCTGAAGTTAATCACAACAAGAAAAATACAGCCTTTTTACTGTTAATTACCGAACCTTACTGCTTGCAATCTCTGCTGCTTTGGCAAGATTTATTCAGCATCTGGAGAGAACTCGGGCTTTAGCCCCATTTCAGAAGGGCCTGTGTATGACTGAATGCATGGTATGCTTTGCTGAGTTTCCTGAAAGCCATTTGAAATGTTTTATTGTATAGAGTTTTGAATCAAATTAGTTAGGCCTAAATAGGCCTCTCACTAAAAATGATCTGAACTTAGTGAGTTTCTGAAAAAAATAATGCCAAGTTGAACTGAATGCAACGTGTGTGCTTGAATAATGTTCACTTTGCAGAGATAATTAGTATTTCATTTTATGCAAGTCTTTGCCACACAGTACCTGACATAACTACAGTGGCTGGTATCCTATTACCAAGTGAGGAGAAAGTGAGGTCTGCAGATTCTGGAGATCAGAGCTGAAAATGTGTTGCTGGAAAAGCGCAGCAGGTCAGGCAGCATCCAGGGAACAGGAGAATCGACGTTTCGGACATAAGCCCTTCTTCATTCCTGAAGAAGGGCTTATGCCCGAAACGTCGATTCTCCTGTTCCCTGGATGCTGCCTGACCTGCTGCGCTTTTCCAGCAACACATTTTCAGCTCCTATTACCAAGTCACCCTTTATTTACTTGTTCACATTAGACTGGCTGTGGCCAGCCAGCTCAGAGTGAGGAGATGCTCCTCAGGAGATTATTAAATCCCCTGTTTATTTTTTTTTAATTCAACGGTAAGCAAATTGACAATACACATAACACGTCAAGAGTCAAAACAAAAACCTATAAAGAAACAGGGTCACAAAAGCAAACGCCTCAAGTCCACTGATAACCAATAGGAAAAGCAGTAATCCCCAGTTTATACCAGTCAGCCAGGGCTTCTTGATTGGGATTGTTAACTTGAGCCAATCAAGGATTTTGTAGTCCACGAGATCCAAATAGTTCCAACTACTACATCCCTCCTCCTGCCAAGTCCAGGGATGTAGGACTGGTCTTTCTCTTAGTAGGTTTTAGTGTGATGTTTTCGCCCTAGGTCCAGTTCCTCTGATTCGGATTCTGACACGGACAGTGTGTACCAGACCTGCATCTGAAACATCTCGGGAAAGTTTCGCCCTGTTCTTGCAGCGGTAACAGTATTAAGGCCGCATCCATCTTGGACTCTGAGGTTTCCTTGACACTTGATGACGACCCACGGTTTCTGACAGGCTTTCTGGCTGTTCTGAGGAGCCAGGTATGTTTTGCTCCTGCCCCATTTGCAAAGTAGCAACTTTCAGATAATTCACATGTTTGTTCAGGACTGCCTCACCGACCTGAATTTTGTAAATTACAGGAGCTGGCATTGTGACAACCTCACCTCGTACCCATACAGGGCTATTTCATCCCTTGAAGTAAATTGTTCCTCTCTTGTTTAGAGGAGACGTGTGACTGGCATTGATGTCCCTGCTGCTGTTTCACCATTCCCCCCCACCCCACCCACAATGTGTCTGGAAATATCAGATTTAACCTGGTGCGGAGTCTTCTCCCTATCAGCAACTCTGCGGGAACTATCCCTGTTTTTGCGTAAGGGGTATTCCTGTAATCAAACAGGAACAGGGACAGTTTGGTAGTGAGTGACACTGTCAGGTGCTTACTTAAATCTGCCTTCAACGTTCGGACCATTCTTTCCACCAGACCATTGGATGATAGATGGGATTTAGCTACTTTAGGAAATACTCAAATTCCCTGCTGGTAAATGATGTCCATGACCAATACCTCCAGGCATCTATGTATCGCAACAATGCTTGCAGTTTCTCAGTTGTCATTCCTGAGTTGGCCAAACAAACTTTATACACATTCAACCACTTTGAGTGGGTATCCACAATGATCAGGAACATTGAGCCCATGAAAGATCCTTCATAATCGACATTAACCCAGTCTAGGGTTTACCCAGCCTTTCCCACAAATGTGGGGGCACCACCAGTGGCAACGTTTGTCCTTGTTGGCATACTGGGCACTGTCTCACCAATGCAGTTACATCAGCTTCCAACCCTGGCCATAGGGTTCTAGTTTCTTGGGAGCATCTTCATCTTGGAAACCCCAATTTACCCTGGTGGAGTTTTGCCAGTATCTGGACGTGACCTTTACTTGGGACAATCACTCTTGCTCCCCTTAGTAATATGCTGTCTCAAAATTTGTGAGAAGATTTGTAGCTCGGGTGCTCGTTGCTGTGGTTCTGTTCGCCGAGCTGGAAGTTTTTGTTGCAAGCGTTTCGTCCCCTGTCTAGGTGATATCCTCAGTGCTTGGGAGCCTCCTGTGAAGCGCTTCTGTGGTGTTTCCTCCGGCATTTATAGTGGCCTGTCCCTGCCGCTTCCGGTTGTCAGTTTCAGCTGTCCGCTGTAGTGGCCGGGTCGATGTGTTTGTTGATGGAGTTTGTGGATGAGTGCCATGCTTCTAGGAATTCCCTGGCTGTTCTTTGTTTGGCTTGCCCTATAATGGTAGTGTTGTCCCAGTCGAATTCATGTTGCTTGTCGTCTGCGTGTGTGGCTGCTAGGGATAGCTGGTCGTGTCGTTTCGAATTCATGTTGCTTGTCGTCTGCGTGTGTGGCTGCTAGGGATAGCTGGTTGTGTCGTTTCGTGGCTAGTTGATGTTCGTGGATCCGGATCGTTAGCTGTCTTCCTGTTTGTCCTATATAGTGTTTTGTGCAGTCCTTGCATGAGATTTTGTACACTACATTAGTTTTGCTCATGCTGGGTATCGGGTCCTTCGTTCTGGTGAGTTGTTGTTTGAGTGTGGCTGTTGGTTTGTGTGCTGTTATAAGTCCTAGTGGTTGCAGTAGTCTGGCTGTCAGTTCAGAGATGTTCTTGATGTATGGTAGTGTGGCTAGTCCTTTGGTTTGCGGCATGTCCTTGTTCCGTTGTCTTTCCCTTAGGCATCTGTTGATGAAATTGCGAGGATATCTGTTTTTGGCGAATACCTTGTATAGGTGTTCCTCTTCCTCTTTTTGCAGTGCTGCAGTGTGTTGTGGCCCTTTTGAATAGTGTCTTGATGCAACTTCGTTTGTGTGTATTGGGGTGGTTGCTTTCATAGTTCAGGACTTGGTCTGTGTGTGTGGCTTTCCTGTGTACCTTTGTGGTGAATTCTCCGTTTGGTGTTCTCTGTACCATATGCTGTCCTCTATGGTGATCTGGTCTCACCAGATCCAGAAAGGTTTCAATCCTGGTTCCATTGGTCATTCTGTTTCCCACATTACCATCAGCTGTTTTAATTTTGCTAGGACAGGATTTTTTTGTGTCTACAGTTGGATATTGTCAGGGGTGTCTGGAATGGTGTCCACGAAGTTTAAAACCAGAACGGACTCTTCCAGGGGAGGCACCACTGGTGGAGTATCTGCCAGTTGGAGGCAGCTCAAGGCATCCCCTTTACTTGTACACGCTGAGAATAAGGGCCTAACACTGAAGTCTACCAGAAGCCACGGGTGTCACCACCTTGCCTTCCTTCAGTAGCCTTAGCAGGGGTTTGTGATCTGTTACTGTGACAAATTCCCATTCGTAAAGATACTGGTGGAACTTCCTCACAACAAAGATGACCGCCAAACCTTCCTTCTCTGGCTGGACATTTTGCGTTCCGCAACAGCCAAAGTCCGTGGAGCATATGCTATTGGGTATACTTCTCTGTTGGGCTACCGGTGAGCCAACACTACCCGATACCATACAGGGAGGCACCAATTCTCGATTTGGATCATAGTTGGCTGTCGGAGAAATTAGCCCAATAAAGCAGAGACCACACAAACCAGATCGGGTGAAATTGACAAGCTATTTAAAGCTGGAAGAGAAATTGACTAAGCTGAAACAGCACAGACAGTCAGTCCAGGTAGCCGAGAATTCTCTCTCTCGAGCTGAGGATGAAGCCAGGTTTTACAGGAATCTTGTACAATAAGGTTAATTAAAATGGGGAAAGATACAATATATTTGGATATTGAGTAATCCAGTTACAATGATGATAATTGAAAAACAGTTATTGGATGAATGTCCTGATTATCGATACAATGCACATCCTGACAGTATCAATGGGATCAGGAGATTCCAATTCTCTTTGCAGGTAAATGATAATGTCTCTTTTGAACCAGTAAGGTGCTTCCATTGTTGTGTCCTGGAAGCGATGTCCTTGGTGGTGCCTCTCCGTCTGACCTGTTCTTTGTGTGACTTTGGTATTGCTCCCTCTTTGCAAGCAATATACACCTATTCCAGTTTTACATTTTAGAATAATTACCCTTTAACTGTTAAAAATCTCTTATGATTTCTGTTTCCAGCGCTGGGCCTTGCAAATCCTAAATTTGTCTGTCTGCTCCCAGTTCCATTGGTGATGATTTTTGAAATACTTGCTTTGTAAATTTTGTTCACCTACAACAAAGTTTAATGAAAACCACATTTCTATTTAGATCGAGAAATATATGTGGGGGGAAAAATAACTCTGTTGAAACTTTATTGCTGGAACAGCACAGCAGGTCAGGCAGCATCCAGGGAACAGGAGATTCGACGTTTCGGGCACAGGCCCTTCTTCAGGAATGTGCCCGAAACGTCGAATCTCCTGTTCCCTGGATGCTGCCTGACCTGCTGTGCTGTTCCAGCAATAAAGTTTCAACTTTGATCTCCAGCATCTGCAGACCTCACTTTCTCCTCGAAAAATAACTCTCACTAGTATCTGAACTGTTGCTAGATCAATATATTAAATACATTGTCAAACCATCTTGTTTTAAACATTAACCTCTATGGGCAAAAAGCATTCATGCAAATCCACTGAAACTTTGAAGCAAAAGAATTGGGTCCTGTAATAATGTAACACATTTATTGTTCTGCTTTCAATATATCACTGTCAGTAATTACAATTCATAGATTGCTGACAACGCATGATACCCAATGCAATGTGTAGGAGAGGGATCTCTGGAATCTTGGGATTTTGAGCAGTTAAGTACTTGTGACGTACAAGATGCACTGTGGGAATCCCCCAAGAATCCATAGATTCCCAAGGATCCAAACTCTCAATCTCCACCATCTAGAAGGATAGGGGCAATAAATACATGGGAACACCATCACCTGCAAGTACCCCTCCAACCACTCACTATTCTGACTCGGAAATATATAATTGTTCCTTTGCTATCACTGTGTCAGAATCCTTGAACTCTCCCTCAATTACACTGTAGGTGTACCTCACTAAATAGGCCGAAATATTGCAAGTACGTAGCTCACCACCTCCTTCTGAAGGCTTAGGGATAGGCAATAAATGCTGACCCAGCTGGCAAAACCCATAAGACTGAAATAAAATCCTATAATCTATGTTTGGGTTCATAACTGCAGTAAGCAGTGCTGCTGGTTTGAGTGTGCAACTAATAAAGATTTGAGGAAGTTCTCAAGAAAGAAAGACAGACAGCTTTTGTATAACAGTTTCTGTGCTCTCCAGATGTATCAAAATACTTTAATGAAATGCATTACAGTAGTCACTGTATCTTAAAAATAGGAAACACAGCAGAAAGTTGGTACGTGACAAACTCCCAAAAACAATTTGGTGATAACCAGGTACGCTATTTTAATGAGGTCATGGAATAATTATTGGCCAGGTCACAGGGAAGAACTCCCTTATTTCTTTTTAAGACAGTGTAATCATGGGATCTCCTACAGCCACTTGATAGAGCAGTTGGGGCATCAGATTTACATCTCCTCTATGCTGGAGGAATAACTACGTAGTTCCAAATCAGGATGACGAGTAAGGGGTACTTGCAGATAGTGGTGTTCCCATGTATCTGCTGACCTTGTCCTCCTAGGTGGTAGTAGTTATACTGCCCTGTTCGACGTGAAACCACAAACTTTGAACTTGGAGGCAGGAATGCTATCCATTGAACCATGACTGACACCAAAAGAGTAAAGTCAAAGGCAGCATCAAGGGAAGTTGCTTGTTATCATCAGGCCTATTTAAGTTGCTAATTGATCCATACAGAGAGCTCTATGGGATCAAACCTCTTAATATTCACACCCACTATCCGGAATCCTAATGGACATAACCCTTTTCGATTCATTCCAATTGTAAATATTCCAATTGATGAAACCAATGAACTAAACCGTCCTGTTCAATCCTATCATTTCCCAACCACAGTGCACAAAGATAACCAGAAACTGTTCCCCAGATATCTGAAGTTTGGTACACTGCTTCTGAATATTGGTAGCTGGTATTGTCTTGGCCTCAGTTGTATGGTGTGAACACTGGTATAAAATGGTCTTGTACTTGTTATTGTCTGTTCTTGTTTAGACAGTTTTTGATCAAGTGATCAATGATTGTGGGACCAGAATTATATTTATCTGTAATAAGTTTATATTTTTATTTGAAGTTTATTGGTATTCTTTGATTTTAATATCTCTTTCTTTAAAAAGGATAATATTAACTTTTCAGGGTTGAAATTGATGACATGCATGTGACATTGCTGAAATGAGTAGCCATTATTATTTAAAGGTATTAGAATGACAAAACTACAGTAAAATCTCTTACTAGGGGTGGTCACGGGCTGAATGGATTAAAAAATTGCCCAAATTAAATGCTGGGGCGTTACGATGTGTTTCTGAATTTGGAACTTTGACACATGGCATTAGTTAAAAATCACACACCACCAGGTTATAGTCCAACAGGTTTAATTGGAAGCACACTAACATTTGAAGCACCGCTCCTTCATCAGGTGGTTGTGTCCTCCACAATCACCTGATGAAGGAACGGCGCGCCGAACACTAGTGTGCCTCCAATTAAACCTGTTGGACTATAACCTGGTGTTGTGTGATTTTTAACTTTGTACACCCCAGTCCAACACCAGCATCTCCAAATCATGACACATGGCATTGACAGTGTAGCTTTATACTGTAGTAACCTGTGCTGAATCTGCTCTTGGACTGTTTGAGGAAACTTTCCTCTGTTTCTAAACCTGTGTCCTGCAAGTGTTTGATAAAGTGGTGGTAAGCAGATTATTCATCATTTCTTGCAATAAATAATGTCTCTATACCTATTTTTAGATATGGAAGACCATTTTTCCAAACACAGCAAGAGGATACTTCATGCATTGAACAAACAACGGGAAGACGGTAAATTTTGCGATGTTACACTGGACCTGGGTGGCCGTTGCTTAAACGCACACCGTAGTATCTTGGCGTGTTGTAGTAATTTCTTCCACAATATTTATGGAGCTGGCACATCTGCTGAAGTCAATCTTCCTGATAGTTGCACTAGTGTCTTGGGCCTTCTGTTTGACTTTATATACACAGGTGAGCTTCGGTTGACCCAAACAAATGTCTCTGAAGTGCTCAGTGCAGCAGAACTCCTTTCAATCCCTGATGCTGTTCAGGCTTGTCACCATTATCAGCAGAAATTTGTTGAAAATGAGAGTAGTGAAGAAACTTCATGCAGCCAAACAACCACTGAAGATAGATCTGTGAAAGTACCAATAGAACCTACCAAACATTCTGGAGATGTTGGAGTTCCTGTAAAACAAATCACTGTCACACAAATCAGACATTTTGGCAGAAAGAACAACAAATGCAATGATAAACAAACACTCAACTTGCTTACTGACAAGCAGAAAGATAAAATAAGAGCCTTTGCTATTCAGAAAAGGTCTAGAGAATCCTTGATCTTCCCAGGAAGCCAAAACTGTAATCAGGTAAAGGGCAAGGAAGGTGGCTTAAGAGACAACAATGAGGAGAACAGTCATGAGACCACCAATGGGAACAGCAACTCTACAATGGACATAGACCTGGTCAAAGTCGAAGAAGATGAGGAGGATGAAGATATGAATGACAGAGGAGAACTGGACCATGACTACATTCCAGCCAGGCACATTTGTAAGAAACCGAGAAAAGATACCACACAAGGACTGGACAGACAGAAGCTCAAAGCCTCAGAACCAGCAAACAGAAGGAATGATCCTGCAGAGTGTCCAACTTGTCATAAGAAGTTTCTCAGCAAATATTACCTCAAAGTTCACAACAGGTAAATTGACTGCTGCCAATCACAACATTTAATTGTTGAAGTTAATGAATATGCTGTTATCTCATGTTTGTGTGATATAGAGAATAATGGAAACTCAGCAACAAATGCAGTGATGTTGTCACACTGACTTGATTATTCAGGAGAACAAAGAAGGAGTGATTTATAATCATCGTCTGAAATCAAGGATGAAATTGCTGGCCTAAACTCACTCCCAAGTTAAAAAGATTATAATATGCACTGCTCTGGAGGTGGAGGCACTTTTACATTTGTCTGTTACAAGGCATGTTGACCAAAGTATATTGTAGATCGGGTATGGAAGACTACCCTGACAATTGCAGGGTAATCAATCCTGTTTGGTTTGAGCATTAACTAATACTTCATCACCTGACGCTAACAGTAGAACGGATCTTTAGCACCACTACCTCCACCCATCTCATCCTACTACACCTCACAAAACTGAAGTAGCAAAACTACATTTTCTCCCATATTCAATTTTCTTCAATAGAATAAATATTTCAACTCTCAAGATTTGGTCTTGAAAGCCAATTAGTTTGGGATAAGATAACTTGTGGGTCATTAAAATAAGCACATCCCTACTGTTCAGGGGAAACTCAAGACATTCAAAGAAAAGATATTTTAAAAGGGATTAGCTTAGAATGGCATCATGGTCTGTACTGACATGATGGGCAGAAGGGCCTGTTCATGTGCTGTCCCGTTCTATTTCCATAAAAACTGTCCCTGCAGTATGCCTACTGTTCTCTACTGCATTTGCAATATTCTCTGTGCATATTCTGAGATCACCATGAAGGACTCTCCTTCTCAACCTTTCCCTGCCCTGAGGTGTGACGACCATTAATTGTCTCCACTACTAGTTGTCACTCTCTGAGAGGACAGCCCTATGATCTGGTAAGGCTATGGCAACTTTATTCATGCTGAATAAAACTTTACAGGCATTCAAAAGAAAATGGGATGATTGTGGGACTGATGAGGGACCAACTTTAATCAAAAGTGCTTTGCTGTTCTGAGAAAGTATGCAAATAAATAAGTGGTCACCCACAGCTTCTTAAATTATGTTTTCTGCAGATCCATCATTATCCTTCTTCCCATTCTCCCTGTGCCTGGATACTGATCACATGCAGCGTTTTCTTATTGAGATCTCATCAAAGTGTCATCTCATGAGTATCCCAACTTGGCTAGTTCTCACACAGTGTGCAATTTGTCTTTCAGGAGGAAAGCAAACATTCACTCCATAGAATTGTGGAACACAGAAAGAGGCCATTTAGTCCATCATACTTGTGGTGGCTTTTTGAAATTTCAAGGGCAATTACGGAAAGCCAATGAATGCAACCTTGCCAGCATTGCCCGTATCCTGTGAAGGGGTTTCACAAACGATAGATCTAGAAATGATTGTTTGACTTATCTTAACTAATCGCACCAGAACAACAGTAAAGTCTCCTCCCATACCCACTTCACAACTGCTTTTTAAATGACTCTGGGTGTTGATCACTCTTTGTGGAGAACCTCCTGATGTTAGTTCCAAGTTAGCATTTCATTTGTTTAAACATGTGCCTGCTTGCCCTATTCTTGCAGGCTTGTCTTAAATATGTTCTGGATTAGTATTTTCAATGTTGTTTACTATCTGAACTTGTTCGCAGAGCTCAGTTATCTTCCTACATAACTCATATGGTGCTGGGTATCAGTCTCATGGTTCTCTATGCTTCCTGGACTTAAATATGGGCAGAACTGCAAACAGTTGCTAAACTGTTCAATCAAATTCACAAAAGTTTTAACTGTCTCAGTCTTGGGACAATCTTCATCCCCATTACCTCATCCCACTCCTCCCCTGTAAAAATAACCTACAGCTTCGGTTTGTAAGGTGATTAGTACAAACTAGCATGTTCCTAACGTGGTTGTTTTGTCTTCAGGAAGCATACAGGAGAAAAACCATTTAAATGCACCAAGTGTGGAAAGTGTTACTTCAGGAAAGAAAATTTACTTAAACACGAGGCCAGGAACTGTGTGACCAGGACAGGCGTGGTATGGAAACTAGGTTTTTAAACATTGTTTTTAATTGTTGCATTCTTGGGAGAATTTTTGCTAATCAACTTAAAGGTGCCAGTCAGAGTAAGTTTTAACAATAATCTACATCTGGCACCAATGTATCTTTTGATGTTGAACCAAGTGTTTTACATAGTGTTTTTACCTCAAAGGTGGATAAATCTTAAATCAGAACAGATCTGTTATCAGAAACTTATGATTCGTACACAATAATGGGAATAGGGATGTAGGAAAATGAAAATTTTTAATTATATAAACACCTTGCAAAACTTATGATTATTCCAAAGAACTTTACAATCAACTGCTTTTGAAGTGTAGTCGCTGTTGAACACCACAAGATCTGAGAAAACAGGAAAGAGATCATGACTAATCTGATTATGTGATTTGGTTGAGAGTTAAATGTTGGTCAAGTCACTGAGGGATTTCTCTTGCTCTTTTTCAGAATAGTGATGGTAATGGATCGTCAACTTGCTTTTTGAAAGGACAGACAGGGCCCATATCTGATTTGGAAAATCAATGCAGCAATGAGAGTATAAGCTTAGACTCTTCACTTAAGTCTCCAAAATGAAGCTCAAATCTACAACGTTCTGATTCAGTCGAGATTGCTACCCACTGAGCCAAACATTTCACCTGCTCAAACTTTAAACCTGGTTGCTGAGGATTCATTGTCTGTACCTGGGCAGTTGATCTTAGCTGGGCAATGACAGCTTTGACACTTTTATACCTAGAATATACAGCTGTCTTATATATTCTGTGCTCACTATCATCCCTGTCCCTTGTGCCCCAATGCACTGATTTCAATATTCCCATTTTTGCTTCCTCCTCCAGCCCTACATCTCAAACTGTGCTGTAAAGTCTTCAGATTATGGTATCCTGCTCATCCACCAGCTGCAGGGTCATCACTTCCTGAATCTCTTTCTCACAGAACATTCTCCCTGAACCCCTCGTGTGTAGCTGCTCTTCCCCAACTTTTTATAACTTTATAAGGAGTGTGCTTTTAACTCCATTACCATCATCTCTTGCGGTTCTTCACTGTTGTTTGGTCTCCACGCTGACCTACAGGGTGTCTTGACAGGGAGCATTTTAATCTGTTGAATAGTGCTGAACAACTGCGTATTGTCAGTACAATCAGAACAAATCCATTGATTGACTAAACCTCTTTTCCTGAAACCAATGTAATTCTGATCACGGTTTTTTTGCTTTTCTCCCTACAGGTTTACACTTGTCATGAGTGTAGCAAGACATTTAAAGGACGGACGGAGTTGAGGAACCACCTGGTATCTCACACAGGTGAGATGCCCTTCAAGGTAGGTCCAATGGCTCTGATCAGTCATGGATTGCATCAACTAGTCTCAGCTGGGGTTATCATTTTGAAGCTACAATTAACTAGATGAGTGAGGGGAAGTTGGGAACAGAAATAGCCCTGAGTTCTCATTCCTGTTAAGCAGCATTTATCTATGAAAGTTTTGGCTGTGGTATGGCTATTAAGGGTGAGTTACATGGTATGTCTAGTTAGGGTGGCTAATTGTTGCTTGTTAAAACAGAGGGCAGCAACAACCATTGTCTGGAGAATGAAGGAAATGAGTAAGTAGGAAATAGAATTGTACAACACAAAAAGAAGCCATCTGGTGCCTCATTGCCGTGACAGCTCTTTAAAACACATTAGTCTCACTCTTTCTCCACTACCTGCAATTTTTACATGTAAAATAAAATTATTATTGAATCTAATTCCACCATCCTTTCAGACAATGCATTCCAGATCACAACAAATGCTGTACGTAAAATAAATTTCGTATTGTTACTGGTTCTTTTGCCAATCTCTTTAAATCTATGCCTTCTGGTTACTAAGCCTTCTGCAACTGGAAGAAATTTCTCCTCATTTAATAAAACTCCCCTCAGGATTTTTTTTAATCACTTAACTTCTGAACTCTGAAGAGGAGAACCACAGTTTCTCCGCATATCAGAAGTCTCTCATCCTTAGTACCATTCTGATAAATTTCCTCTACACCTATTCCAAGACCATGATATCTTTCATAAAGTAAAGGTACCTAGAACTAGACACAGTACTCCAGCTGATACTAAGAAGTGTTTTATAGAGGCTTAGCATGTAATGAAAGATGATGGAAGGTCATTAAAAAAAGGCAAAATGCTGAAAACATGTAAACAATTTATGCAGGTATAATGCATGAGTAGTACACAATACATAAATATGATTTACAGGGTGTTTATCTAAATGTCAAATATCTGATGTGCTAGTTGTGATAAAAGCATCTCATTTGACTCTAATAGAATTTGCTATGCTTCAAACATCAACACTTTTATATTAGAACAGAGAGAGTACTAACCTTACACTGTCTAACCAGCAAAAACTTTATTTATTTCTTGTTTACTCTTTGAAATTCTGTTATCTGTATGTTTTAACCTTTTCAGTGCTCCTCATGCCCTCAGCAGTTCATGCAGAAAAAAGACCTGCAAATTCACATGATCAAATGTCATGGAGCTCCAAAACCATACCCGGTGAGTGATGAGAGGCAAGTTATAATATAGTGCACCTGTATTTATGTGGCATCTAAAAGCATACTATACTTTGCTGCACTGATAGTTACATATCCAGATCAGTAACAGCTACGCACTCTGTAAGGAGCTCAGGACTGCACCACATAGTAATTAATCATGGATCCCTGTCAGTTCTCTAGATGTTACATTTTGATTTAAGCTATGATATCTGAGGAAGTTAAAAATCACACAACACCAGGTTATAGTCCAACAGGTTTAATTGAAAGCACACTAGCTTTCGGAGCGACGCTCCTTCATCAGGTGGTAGTGGAGGGCTCAATCCTAACACACAGAATTTATAGCAAAAATTTACAGTGTGATGTAACTGAAATTATACATTGAAAAATTGATTGTCTGTTAAGCCTTTCATCTGTTAGAATACAGTGATAGTTTCACTTCTTTCATGTGTAAATCACAAAACCTTCTTTTTATAAAAAAGTTGCATTCTCGGCTTAGCTGTTAACAATGGTGATAGCTAAACAATATATTGAAGGTGTTGGCCCCCTGTGTTCTCTGTCTATGCCATGATGTTTAGATTGATTCTAATCTAAAAAGTGAGATAACGGAGTTTTACATAAATTCATGCAGTTTTTGAGCTCAGAGTTCTACATGAATGCATGTAGTTTTTGAGCAAAGTACAATGTAACCCTGCAAGTACAAATTCACCCCACAAAATATATGTGTGCATGTGGGTCTTTGTCTGTGTGTATGTGTGTGTGTCTGTCTGGGTTGGGGGTTGTGAGTGTGAGAAAATGGCAGGCAACTGGAAGCTAACATTCACACTCCTAGCCATATCGTTGTCCCATCCTTCAACATTGAACCCAAGAAAGAGTTGTCGACATGTTGCCTGCCATTTTAACATATCACTCTGTTCCCTGGCCAACATCTGTGTCAGGCTCGCTGCAAATATTCCAGTGAAGCTCAGCGTAAGCTGGAAGAACAAGACCTCATTTTCCATTTAGGGACCTTGCAGCCCTCTGAACTCTATACGGAATTCAATAATTTTAGGGCCTCAACTCTCCCAGTCCCCACACACCAAGCTTTGTTACCACATTGTCTGCCATTACACACTGCCCATTGTTAGCCACTAACAGAATTCATTAACAGCTATTCACTCTCCTCACCAGATCATTATTCACTCCTTTGTCTGACCAACTGTTCTTGTCTCTCTTTTGGCTCTATCCTCACCTCTCACCTTGACCTTAAGTTTACCCCCCACCACATAGTCTGTACATAAACCGACACCCTCCCAGAAACAATTAGTTTGAAGGAGGGGTCACTAGAAATGCCAACTCCTGCCTCTCTTCACAAATGCTGCCAGACCTGCTGTGCCCTTCCAGAAACTTCTGTTTTGTTTCTGATTTACAGCATCTGCAGTTCTTTAAGTTTTTATTTAGTTTAATTAGGGAGTTAGATACAGTTCTTGCAGCCGTGAGCAGGAGTCCCGAAGCATGTATTGCCTGCTTGGTGCCAGGGTTAAGGACATCTCCTCAAGGCTAGAGAAGAATGTAGTGTGGGATGAGAGGGATTACAGTTGTCATCATCCACATTGTTATCAGCGACATTTCTAGTCCTATTAAGGAGATTATTCTGAAAAGATTTTGAATAGTTAGGAGCTAAACTAAAAACCAGAGCTTTCAAAGGTAATAATCTCTAGAATTCTACCTAAGGCACAGGCAGTCTGGCATAGGACAAATTAAGTCAAGGAGTTAAATACATGATTCAAAGATTGGACCAGTAGAATGGGTTTCAGTTCATGGGGTACTGGGCTAGAAGCAAGCAGTTGCAGTGGGACAGCTTCCTCTTAAACCATGCAGAGACCAGTGTCCTTTGAATCAATTAACTAGAGTTGCAGAGGAATTTTAAACTAATTGAGGGGGGTGGGGGGGTTTGGGAAGGGGGAAAATATAGGCTAACAAATACAGGATATAGCAGAATTACAGGGCAGCTACTTTGATAACAACAGCCAGTGTAGGACAGGAAGGGGCAGTATTTATAAAGGTAGAATAAAAGCAGTGATTAGGGTTAAAGGGAGGTAAAGCCAAAAACAAAAGGCTCTTTACTTAAACGTTCAGTATTCAGAGGAAAATAAATAAATTAATGGCACAAATAGAGGTTAATGGGTACAATCTTTGTAATAGCTATTAAGATATGATTAGGAGGAGATCAAAGCTGGGAACTAAATATTCATGAGTATTGACTTCTCAAAAGGATAGTCAGGAAAGAAAGGGTAGTGGTGTACCATTGTTAGTATGGGAGGGAAGAGGTACAATAGCAAGAAATGATCTTAGATCAGAGGACGTAGAATCCGTACAGGTGGAAGTAATTAAGAGAAAGGGGAAAATGATACCGGCAGGGGTAGTCTTTCCGCCTTCTAACAGTAACTATTTGGTGGAAATAAGAAAAATCAGGAGATAATGAGGATATGTAAAAAAAGGCAAGAATTTTTGCTATAAATTCTGTGTTACGATTGAGCCCTCCATTATCACCTGATGAAGGAGCATCGCTCCGAAAGCTAGTGTGCTTCCACTTCCCGATCCTCCGCCCTTGAACCCCGCCCCTCCAACCGCCACCAGGACAGAACCCCACTGGTCCTCACCTACCACCCCACTAATCTCCATGTACAGCGCATCATCCGCCGCCATTTCCGCCACCTCCAAACGGACCCCACCACCAAGGATATATTTCCCTCCCCTCCCCTATCAGCATCCCGTAAAGACCACTCCCTCCGTGACTCCCTCGTCAGATCCACACCCCCCACCAACCCAACCTCCACTCCCGGCACCTTCCCCTGCAACCGCAGAAGGTGCAAGACTTGCGCCCACACCTCCCTCCAAGGCCCCAAAGGAAACTTCCATATCCGCCACAGATTCACCTGTACCTCCACACATATCATCTATTGCATCCTTTGCACCCGATGTGGCCTCCTCTATATTGGGGAGACGGGCCGCCTACTTGCGGAGCGTTTCAGAGAACACCTCTGGGACACCCGGACCAACCAACCCAACCACCCTGTAGCTCAACATTTCAATTCCCCCTCCCACTCCACCAAGGATATGCAGGTCTTTGGACTCCTCCATCGTCAGACCACAGCGAAACGACGATTGGAGGAAGAATGCCTCATCTTCCGGCTAGGAACCCTCCAACCACAAGGGATGAACTCAGATTTCACCAGTTTCCTCATTTCCCCTCCCCCCAGCCTGTCTCAGTCAAATCCATCAAATTCAGCACCGCCTTCCTAACCTGCAATCTTCTTCCCGACCTCTCCGCCCCCACCCCAGTCTGACCTATCACCCTCACCTTGACCTCTTTCCACCTATCACATTTCCGACGCCCCTCCCCCAAGTCCCTCCTCCCTATCTTTTATCTTAGCCTGCTGGACCAACTTTCCTCATTCCTGAAGAAGGGCTAATGCCCGAAACGTCGATTCTCCTGTTCCCTAGATGCTGCTTGACCTGCTGCGCTTTTCCAGCAACACATTTCCATCTCTGCTTCCAATTAAACCTGTTGGACTATAACCTGGTATTGTGTGATTTTTAACTTTGTACACCCCAGTCCAACACCGGCATCTCCAAATCACATCTTCTCTATTTTGACATTGTCAGTCCCTTTTAGCATCTTATATACCTCAATTAGATCTCCTGTCAATCTTCTGAAATGAGCTAAAGAGTTAGTGGATGGACCAGTGATCTTCCAAGAATCCTTAGATTTTGGAAAAGACCCTTAAGGATTGGAACACTGCCAATGTAACATCCCTATTCATAAAAGGAAACAAACAAAACCGGAAACGATAGGCTCATCAGTGAAATGTCTGTTATTGGAAAAATGTTAATGTCTGTTATAAAGGATGTGATAGCAGAACAGTTAGCAGTACACAATATGATAAAGCAGAGTCAGCATGGCTTCACAAAGGGGAAAATCATGTGACATATTTATTAGAATTCTTTAAGGAGATAATGTGCAAGGTAAAGGGGATATAGTGAATGAAACATAATTAAGGCGGCATTTGATAAGGTACTGGATGCCGATCTCCTAATAAACATCATAGCCCATGATATTGGAGGTAGTATATCAACATGGACAGAGAATTAGCTAACCAATAGAAGACAGAGTTGGTTCAGGGTGACATTTTCAGGATGGCAACTCCAACTAGTAGAGTGTCAGAGATTAGCACTGGGGTCACAATTATTTAAATATGTATTAGTGAATTGGATGAGGAATGTGAACATACAATAGCTAAGTTTATAGATGACGTAAAAATATGTGGGAAAGTAAGTGGTGAGGGTGACACAGATTCTACAGACTAACATAGTCAGACTATCTGAGTGAGCAAAAACTTGGCAGATGGAATATCATGTGGGAAAATGTGAGATCCTTAAGAATCGAGGGGCTGAACATCATTTAAATGGAGAAAGATTGCAGAAAGCTGCAGTACTGTGGATTTTAGTTTCTCATGCATCACAAAAGGCTAGCATACAAGTTCAGTGGGTAATAGGGAGGCAAGTGGAATGTTGCCATTATTCAAGGGGATATTGTGTAAAGATAGGGAAGTCTTACTAAAACGATACAAGGCACTGTTCAGACAACACCGAGAATACTGAGATCAGAGGGCCAAAATTGATCAAAGAAAAACATGGTCTAGAGAAGGTACAGGAGGTTGTTTCAGGACATATTTTTTAAAATTGGTAAAGGTTATGGGGAAAAGGCAGGAGTGTAGAGTTTGAGGATTATCAGATTAGCCACAATCTCATCAAATCATTGATCAGGCCTGCTTCTGCTGTTGTATCTTATCCTCTTAAAACAATTAACGTGTAGCATGTTTCTTGTTCGCAGTGCTCCACTTGCTCCAAATGTTTCCTCACTCGCAGTGACCTGCATGTGCATGAACTGTCCAGGCACCAGAGGGAGAAGCTGTTTGTGTGCGAGGAATGTGGTCACAGAGCTTCCACTCGTCATGGTCTGCAGTTGCACATAAAATCCAAGCACAGGTACATTCCTGAGCATTCTCCTTAATGTACTGAGGCAGTAACAGAAGGGCACATTGCACACACGTAGTGCAAGCACAACTCCTTTTGTTTTGGCAACGATTAAAAATCAAAATGATGAATGTTTAGTGTTAAAATCCACATGTACAGAGAAATTCATAGTTTATTCAATCGGAATTGTCACAAACTACCAAAGCTAATCTCTTAATTGAAATTGGGTCATTTGAAGAGGAGGGATAGAGGGAGGGTGAACATTATAGGGCAGTTGGAGATAAGAGTGCAGAGATCTTAGCTTTGGGGAAATCCAGTATCAAAATAATTATGAATGGATTATGGAAGGAAAGAATGTGAACAAAATGGCCTTTTCCAAATGCAAACTTACTTCCACGCAGTTCAAATTAGTTGCTTTGTGTTCAAACAAACAAGTTTGGATGAGTTATGACTGTGCTTACTCATTCACATGCAGTCTAACTCACTCACCCCAAAATCAAGTAACTGGCTGATATCCCTGTTGCATAGCCTGTGGAGAAGTACAGTCTAATCTGCTGCACCCACATTGCTAGAATCTCTATTGCATATGATGGAGCAGCAGTCATAAACCAAATGGTCAATAGGTTCAGACAATATCTGCATTCCTTAGTTTGATATTTTTGATGGTAATTCAATTCCCTTTTGAAAACAATATTTGAGATTTTTCAAGAGACTGATATTTCAATTTCTGTTTGAGGAATTGGTGCTTCGATAGAGGAGTGTGTCTGGAACACAGTATCGCTGACAAAGACATTGCAATGATTAATGCTGACAGAGTTACATAGAATTGCCAGAATATAGTTAAACATTTTGACAAAGTTCTTAAAATATATAATTTGGCTTTAAGATAATTGACAAAAGAAGCAGATGGGAGATGAGATTTCTTTCCATGGAATACATTTCCTGAAAGGATGTTGGAAACAGATTAAATAAAAACTTTCAAAAGAGAATGCATACCTATAAGGAAGCAGCAAGGATTTGGAACTAACTGGACACATATTTCAAAGTGATGGGCCAAATTGCTGCAACTTTCTATGAATTGTTACTGGTGGAATTGAAGGGCTTAGTTCCTTCATTTCATCTTCCCAAATAGAGGATCAGTTCCCTCCCTTTATATTGAAGTGTTTTTTTGTTTAAGTACAGAAACAGTTATTTGAGAAATGGGTAAATTTGTGTTAAGGATGCTATTTATATAGGGCACCCCTCTCGTACTGTAATAATCTTTGAGATATCAATACATGTGGTGACTTTCCTGTTGAGGCACAATATTGACCAATCTCATTTAAAAAGGAAAAAAAAAGTTGCCTTTCAAAAACAGAGAACTTCTGAAAGTGATTTATGGCCCTCAAATAATTTTTGTCACCATTTTAGTTAGAAAGATGGCAGTTAATTTGCACATGAAACTCCCACAAACAGCAACATGACCAGAGTCTGTTCTGGTGATATTGGTTCAGATTGGAAAGAACATTTAATGTGGGGTGGGAACAGGAGTGACGTTCACTTTTGTACCTCTGTTTTAGGAATGAGCGGCCCTATATTTGTGAATTCTGCAACAGAGGATTCACACAGAAGGGGAATCTGAACGTCCATCGACGGACACACACGGGCGAGAAGCCCTTCCAGTGCCATTTATGTGGGAAAACGTTCAGGATTCAAGGTGAGCAGTTGCCTCCTGATTCAAATGGAGCTTGGCCATTTGATTATTTACAACTCCCTAACAGAGGGACCTATGCAAATTTCTCTTAGCAATGATAGCGATGGCAAACTGATCAACTGGTTTTGCACTAATACCATACAGTGTAGCCATGCCCAAACCTGTGCAGCGTTTTCTGGCCTCTGTTCAGCACTGGGGACCACATGTGGGGGTGGGAGACAGTTTTCTGGAGTTGGCTAATATTCCTGGGATTGGGAGAGAAATGTAGACAACTAGTTATCCAGCAACCCTCTGCTGATGCACTCTAGACAGGGTAGTAACACCGTCCACAGTACAGCTAATAATATTAGCTGATATTGGTAAAAATAACCATGAAGGTGTCAATCATAATTTTAAAATCTGAGCTCCAGTAATCTCCTTTATTCAAGAATAAGCAGGAGTATGCCATTCAGCCCAGAGTCCACTCAAATATTCAATAAAATTACAGTTGATTTGATAGTGATCTCAACACCTGTGTTCCTCAATCCTGGACTCTCTCCTTGAGTGAGAATAGATACAGCTTTGAATACATTCAAAAACTCTCTGCTGTGGAAAAGAATTCCACAGATTACACACAAGCAGGTGAGCAAAAAAGTGAAGATCAAAAGCAGTATGAAAACATGTGACAAAACAACAGTGAGATTGACAGAGAGTCAAACTACAGACAGACATGGTCTATCCAGTTGTGGCAATGTGATTCCACTCCCCCACGTTTGTCTTTTAACTGCCCTCTGAAGTGGTTCAAAAAGAAGTCTCATCTCCACTGTCTCAGGGCAACTAGTGATGGCTAATAAGTGTCAGTTTTGCCACCAATGCACACATAGATAATGAATAAGATTAAACCAACAGATTAAATTTTAAAAGCAGGACAGAAGGTGAAATTGACTGATTTTGTCAGGTTGTTGCCTGAAAAGGAGGGCTTTGCCGAAGGTGAAGTGATAGTTATGGAGTTTGATTTCACTGGCCAGCATTGAGCAGAAAACACTCAGCTCAGTCATGCAGCTGATGGGTAAAGCATGAGATAGGTATATCTTCAGGCTCTATTTTCATTTTTATTCCAGCAAGCTTGGACAAACACAACAGGACTCATACAGGTGAACGGCCATTCAGCTGTCAGGTCTGTAGCCAGACCTTTACAGAGAGGGGTCCTCTCCATCGTCACATGGCCAGCAAGCATCAGGAAGGGCGGCCACATTACTGCGATATCTGTGGCAAAACCTTTAAAGGTAATGTTTCATATACAACGTGGTACGGCAATATTTTATTTCTCCAGCCTTTCCTAATGAGCTCTAATAATTTCACTCCAGCAGTGGAAATAACCTTGAATACAGAGTGGCTGGTATTAATACTATCACACTGTTTAGATTTGCAAACCGGGTGGCTAGTTTTTTTTTCTGCATTTCTTTTCTTACCCCCATCAACTTGACAAACTCTTCCACAGTTGCGGACAAGTGATTCTTGCTGAAACCTGCACTTTTGAATGTTGCAGGAGGAACAGCTGTAAAACAGTCTCCCAGCCACTGCTTCCTCAGCCTCACACTCAAACTCACCTTCCAATTCGGTTCAGTTTGGGATGGATAGATTTTTGGTCTCTCAGGGAATTAAGGGATATGAGAAGTGGACAGGAAAGTGGAGCTGATACTTCGAAGAACACAAAATAAAGCAGAACTGAACAAGTCCAAGAACAACCTGCTATACAGGAGCGTACCTGGCTTCTGTAGAACTCTACCTGAAGCAAAGTCACCCCACTTCGAGGGAGGATGTAGCCAGGGTGGGGAGTGGGAATGGTGGTGAACATTTGGGGAATTGGGAAGACAGCATATGGGTCAATGCAGTCACTAATTGTAACTATAATTGATCTGTTCCTTCATTTCAGCCATTGATCAGTTGCGTGTACATGTGGGGAGACACAAAGGGGTGAGGAAATTTGAGTGCAGTGAATGTGGCTATAAATTCACTCGACAGGTGAGACCCTTCATCTATTGATCAATTTTTTTTTTAAACTATGAAATTTGCATTTTAGCTCTGCAAGTATTACTGAATTCTCCCAATACTGGGATCAGCTAGAGGTTGAGGTATTGAGGGAAAGAGAGGAGTACTGCCAGTCAAATAAATCTGCAAACTACAATGACTAACCATAGGGAGTTGTGAATGACAAGAGTAATTTATGGAAAATCTAGATCAAAAAAGGAGAAGATTTTGCTGATAGGTTGTGATATGGGACAGGAGTCAGCTCACGTGAAACACAAACACCAGCAAGGTCTAATTAAGTTGAACAGCCTTTCTTTGTTCGACAACTTATAAATCTCAGGACCCCTATAGAACAGCTCACAATAAGGAGTCACCAAGCAGCAACTTTAAAATGACTAGTTATGATGAATGTGACAGAAGAATGTCTTTTTTTCCCCCCAATCATAGATTTTTAAAAATGCTAAACAGGAAGGCAGGCAGACCAGGTCTCAGAAAATAAGATTATTTTAGGGCAGCACCTTTATCAGAATTCCTGTGTTTTTAATTGCCAGTTATGGTTGTCCTTCTGTGGCTTTGATATTCCTAACAAGCCACTTAACTTCAGCTCCTGCCTCTCATAATGCTTCACAGCTACTAATTCTGTCTAAGGCAGAGTCGGACCACTCACAATATAGTGTTTAAATCCATCCATTTCCCCAGCTTGAATACTTTCCAGTTCTACAATGCTCAGAACTTTGTTATCCAGTCCAACCTTTGTCAGTTTCCAAGTTACTTGGTCTCATTGTTGGCAATGGAGCCTTCAGCTGTATTGGAACAAATCTGTGGCATTCCCTGTCTAAATGTCTCCATCCTGTGAAATGCTCCTCAAAACCTACCACTTTAATCAAGCTTTTGGTCAATTGCCCTAATATCTCCTTATGCAGCTGTATGACAGCCTTTGTATAGAAACACTACTGTGAGACTCTTAGAATCTTTTTAAGTAAAAGCAAATTTCTGTTGACACTCTACTCAGCACTGATGTGTTTTGTTCAAATGCAGGCTCACTTGAGGCGACACATGGAGATTCATGGACGGGTAGAAAACTACAACCCCCGTCAGCGAAGGTTACGCAACCTGATCATCACTGATGAGAAAGAGGAAGGTGCAGAGAGTGACACAAACACAGAAACATGCACGACCAACCTATCAGACCAGGTCCTATCCACCACAGCCATAAAGACTAATCCGTGCACAGAAACTCCAGAACTTTTACCTCATAGGTTGACAGGCATCGGAAGTTACCAATTACAAGAGAATGTGGAGCTGGCCATTGGTATGACAGACATGTATGTTGAAGAGGTCACCATAGTCAAGATATAAAAGAACTTATTGCCTGAAGATGGGGTCAGAACCTCAAAACAAATAACTGACTCTTACTTTGTAAAATATGTAAAATAAAATGGAGTTTCTAAGTAGTCACTGATCAACACAATCTTCCCTTTACATTTTGTCCACTCACCCCCACAATTCAGTATGTCACCCAGACTTGCACAGTAAAGAGGGAGTACTGCCTTTTCAAAGTACCATTTATCAGATGAAACATTAACTCAGACACTCAGGGATTTTCAGAATACTGTGTCATTATTTGAAGACAAGCAGGGGTGTTCTTTCTTGTCCTCACCCCTAGCCCCTGTTCAACCAGCATTTCAAAGTGCACATAACTGCTCATTTAGCAAATCATGCAATATTGTTTTGTGAAAAGACAAATTTGAATTTTCAAAAAGTGCCTTTCATGTCTTCAGGACATTCCAAAGCACTTCAAATATTTGCTTCCTTTCAACAATGATTTAATTTGAATCATCCAATGTGCACAACAAGATCCCACAAATTGCAGTGTGTTAATTACCTTTAAAAATTTTTAATGGGATGTGGATGTCACAGGCAAGACCAGTATTTGTTATCTGTCAATAATTACCAGAAAGTGCAAGTGTACTTACAGCACCATTTCAAAGAGAAATCTATCTACAATGAAGAATCCTTGTGTTGGACAAGACATCAACCAATGGAGAAAGTTAGCTTTTTCTTCTTATTCCCAGATAATGTCTACACTGGAAAAGTACTCCATGAAGACAAGCAATCTTGTTCTTGCCTGTTCTGGCTTACACACTGATCTGTTTCCCTTAAGTGGCTTAGCAAGCCTTTCAGTTCAAAAATAATTAGGGACAGGTGAGGAATTCCAGATGTGGGCATTGCTGGCAAGGCCAATGAAAGAAAAAACAAACAACTGCAGAGATACTGCTCAAGATTCAGCTAAGATGGCTTAACCATGCTGACCTCGTGGGTGTCACTGCCATCCACTGGTCACATACTCAACCTGCAAAACAATAATGCAGAAAGAATGCATTAGAAACATGAAATCTTGGATATCCTTAAGCCTGGTAGAAGTTAATTCTCATCTCTCCATAGATGCTATTTTTGATTATAAACAAAAAAAATTTGCAAGAATAGAACTTTAAGATGAATATTGCTGGCAATGAATTAAACACTAAAGACAAAAGCAAAATCATCATACATAGTGGAGAACCAAAAAAGAAATCAAAAAAAGTCCTGGATATATGTAACAGGTGCATTAGGTTATTTAGAGCTGAAAATATATTGCTGGAAAAGCACAGCAGGTCAGGCAGCATCCAAGGAATAGGAGAATCGACGTTTCGGGCATGAGCCCTTCTTCAGGAAGGCTTATGCCCGAAATGTCGATTCTCCTGTTCCTTGGATGCTGCCTGACCTGCTGTGCTTTTCCAGTAACACATTTTCAGCTCTGATCTCCAGCATCTGCAGTCCTCACTTTCTCCTCAAAGGTTATTTAATAAGCATTTTTGTTCAAAGATTTAAAATCCTTCAAACTACAACAGAATACACAAATGGTAAAGCAAATAAAACAAAAAAAAACTAGATTGAGATATTGAACTAATGGCAAATTTGTCAAGCAATGTTATTTGACAGAAATTACAGGGTGTTTGAATGAAAGTTTGTACGTCCCTGTCGGAAATTAATTTCATGTCAGAATAAATACTGTCCAAACACAATGTGGAAAAAAAAACACAACTTTCTCCATTTCCCCTCCATTCCACAGGTCACAAGCAACTTCCTAGAGCCTCAATCAAAATTTCACCTTCATTGGAAGGAGAGACAGCTATCGGACATCACTGTAGCCCATCTAAATAAGTGACAGACAACATAAATAGAAATGCTGGCTGAGTTATTTTTATCTTCCGAACGATCATGTGGTATTACTCAAAGATGACCAAGGAATGATCAACGTGTGGTGAGCAACATTTTACTCAACTGGCAACAAAAACAATAGGTTGTTGCTTGCAGTTAGATCTTGCAGTGTGGAAAATAGCTGCTGCATTTGATAACCATAAAAAGGCACTATGCTTAAGAAATAATGGAACAAAAGTACAAATATAAATGCAAATATTTTCTCAACGGGAATGGTGTTGGAGCTGCTTCATGTTTATTTCACACTCACACTTAGACAAAAAGGAGAATTTTAATAGACAAACCCTACATCAAGTCAGTATTAAACTATTCTGACTAAAACAAACCAAGTTAACTCCTTCAGAGTAGACATTTTATTTTAGTGAATTTTGTGTGATACAACTTCTCAATGTAAAGTTTGTGTACAATAAGCTACAACACATCAAACAAAATAACACGCATTAAAACAAGAAAAAACCAGGAAGTGTTTAGAATTTACAGAATCTGGAAAGGGAAACTACAATGTCCTACCTTTAAAATGTATTAATTTTCTCCTTCAAGGTGACCATTTTTAGGTTCAATATTAAATGGAGATTTTATTCAGATTCAGGTATATACATAAAAAATGAAACTGCCCATTCTCCAACATCTGAAAGTTTATCCAAATTGAGTTCAGCTTGACAAAAATCAACAAAAGCATCAGTTCTATCCTTGCTCTGTACATCAAACTTAACTCAGCCATCCTGTATTGAATCTGATCAGTGCCTCAGACTGAGAAAAAGAGAGGAGGGGGAAAAAAAAGGGGGGGCTCTTGTTCCTAATTATATTTGCTGAACAAGGACAGCTTCAGTCTTATTTTCAGTTAAATAACCTGCCAAAATGCACAGAATGTTAAGATAGGTCCGAGTGGCAATCACTGCTGCATTCTGTGCCTCAGAGAGGCAGTATCTTTAGGGTACAAATAGGGAAAGGCAAAAAAGGTAGTAAAATAGAACTGCTATTTTTTTAAATACACATTTCTAAATAAAATATTTCAAACAATTGGACATGGAATAATGTCAGCAAATAATATTTATTTCATGTTCTATCCAAGTTACCTCAAAATAGATACTGGGAATACTTACTTCCAGGTTCAAAAAGCTGCAAACAAACAACCATATCTTTCTACTGAATTAGTGACTCTTGAACATTTAATTGCAAACTCTCTATTTCTACTGTTTTATAAATAGAAATATATATAAAACTAAATATATATATTCGATACCTTCTGTCCACTCCAAAATGGAGTGGATGAGCTATTTTGGAACAAGCTGGCAGTGTTTCTAGAAAATCGAGTGGAACTCCTTGATATGTATTTTTCCTACCAAAACTGAATGTTTTTTTTTACCCTTATGAAATTCTAACAAGCCTGCTACTGCTAAAGAGGGTGGGGTTGGTAATGGGGCAGCAAATTTGAGGCAAATTAAAAGACATCCCGTAGGATTAAAGTGCACCAGTACCAACTTGCCATATCCAAGGCAACATGACCCCAATTCCACATTCCAAACGAGCTTTCTCCACTGTACAGATTTGCTCACTTGGTGTCAGATTTTAATCAGGTTAGATCCAGCCTTAAAATGTAGCAATCAGTAAAATCAAAGGGCTGTTGGCAAGCTTTTTCTGGAGCTAGTCATTGCCAATCCTTTTACACACTTAGCATACCTTCCAACTGGAACTCACATTGTGACTTCTTTGCGTAAACATTAAACACTACATTGTATGTCTTCATTAAAACCCAGTAAATAGCACATAGTGTTCACCTGGTTCTTCACTGTATCCCAACACACTCGTAGAAAACTTAAAATCAGTAAAAATATAGTTGACTTCACAAGGCTGGAACAAAATAGAAAACAAAATAGTATGTACACTCAACCTCTGTCTGCCTGGGCAGATAAGAGCCTCAAGAAACCTACAGGACAACTTGAAGAGTTCTCTGGCTGTCTGGTTCTCTCCAATACTTGTCCTTCAATACGACTAGTAAAACCACATTAACCTTGTTGCTGTTCACGTGTTCGTGCTGTGTACAGAACGGCTACCTTATTTTCTTACATTGTTGCACTTCAAAAGTAAAATAATTGCAAGTGAAGCATTTTACAATGTGATCTGACGTTACGTAAAAGCAAGTATTTTTCAAGCAATGCTTAGGAACAAGCACGTGTCCAAAGGAGAAGACAAAATTGTCGCATCTCCTAACAGAATCGGTCAACAGATACAGTGAAACCTGCCAGACTAAACATAGCCAGCAGACAATGAATGACACAGTTGTGTCAAGATGAGCAATTTCAGACAAAACCCAATCCAACTGGGAGAAGTGACTACTTTTGGTCCAACAGGGACGATCTTTTCAATAAACCGGGAAAGGTCATTGTCCAATTGACACGAGCCAGTACAGAATTAGATGGTGAGCTTTTGTAATGTGTTACAAATCTGTTGGTTTCGGAAAGAATCCAAGCAGATTTCACTGTAGGAGATATTAGTCTTCACTCCAGTCTAGACAGTGCTATAGGCGGAGGTTCTCATTATGAAGGTGTCTTCGATACCGAGCTAAGTTCAGAGCATTTATTTCATTGTTATGGTTGTCATTCAGGGTCCCTTCAAAGGTAACCTGGGCGGTGGGCATGAACTGTCGGAAGATGCTGACAGTTCCATGCCAGAAGGTGGGCTGTGGGAGTCGCCCCACTACACTCCAGGAACCAGTCTGAAAGTCATAGCTTTCGATTATATCGGATAGTTCAAATGTGTTATCATAGCCGCCAGAAACCACCAACTTTCCTCCCAGGGCAGCCACACTGCCACCAACGTGGACCTGCAGTGCAGAGAAAACATCGTTGAACATACACATTCAAAATAAGGAAACATTCTACAAAGTACAGAGACTAAAAGGAGGGATATACCTCAGCCATGCAGCAAGCTTAGTTTCAGAATTTTCATCCTATATTTCAAATTCCTCCATGGCTTTCTCAGCTCTGCAACTTCGTCCACATGTACACTCTGGTCTTTCCCATCCACCTCACCTCCAACCACCCAGTTTTCCTTTCCCTATTCCTCCTACTCTGCTCAGCTCTTACTACATGCTGGGACTCAGGTGGTTCAATTCAGATTGATTGCAAAATGTCACCCAATTTGAATGTAGCTGGTCACACTGTACCATCCACCCTACATACATCTGCCTCCCCACTTCCAAAACACACACACACTACCTGATTCATGGGTGGAATTTTGTCCCATTCATTCTTTGTTGGGTTGTACACATCAACCTCTGAAGAATCATCCCTGTGGAGAAAAGAGGAAGACAGTGTGTTTAGCAATCAAACCAGATGCCACCAGGATATAACCATGAGCGTAACAGCTTGACAGAATATGTATCCACAAAAAGTCAGTCTGCATAAAACTCTTCAATACAACCCATGCCTTGTATTTTACTCATATTATATCCTGTTCTAAGAGAGAAAAAAAATTATACAGAATAATTCACAGCCTCGATATCTTTAAGTATTTTACAAGCAATGAAGCAGTGTTGAAGTGTAGTCACTATCATAGATATTTTCCAATCAACTTGTTCGAGATGTTATTGCACAGTTCTGGGGCAAATAAAATATGAATCCAGGCCTCATGGATCAGAGATAAGGACACTACCACTGCACTGGTTGGCACTATTGATTTGGACTGAAAAGTCTGTTTCTGCACTGTATGATTCTAGGCTACAGTGTGTGTGAGTGCGAGTGACAGACAGTGAGAGCATTCTTGTGGCAACCCCCCATAAAACTACGTATGAATATTACATTCAAATTTAGACTATAACACCTCCGATTCTGTGACCCATGATAATCAGTGTATGGGCTCAACTGAAGAGAGGTACTGGCACATATGGAACTGTAGCCAAGCAAGCTTCAAGAGAGGAGGAAGAAAGCTGACAGATAAAACAAAGTTACTATGAATCAGAATTCATGCAGTAAGCAACATGATTAGATAACGGTTGTTGCTCATGTTGGAAAACAAACACCCTGTCTCCAGTTAATTCAGGTCCAGTTGTTTACTGGGTGAGTGCTTGACTGTGGCTGACAGCAGCAGGTGGTACAGCAGCTCCTCATTCCTTCCATTGGGTGACCAGACAGAAAGGGAGACAAGGAGAAGTTTTTTTCTTTCTGCAAAACAAGTTGTTATCTGTATTTCACTGCCAGATTCAGTAGCAACTTTCAAAACTGAAATTGGCTAAATGCTTGAAAAGAAAAAAAAACGGTCAGATAGTGGTGAAAGGTCAGGGCAGCGGACTAATTGGAGAGTTTTTTTTAAAAGAAATGGCAGAGGAATGATGAACTGAATTCATCTGTGCTGAATACTGCCATGAAACAGACACAGCTGTTTATGTTAAAAAGAAATAGATAATGATAAGAGGTCAAGATCATTGAACTACAGATGAAAAATTTAACCAAACGTTGAATGCCCCCAAATTGCATAGTCTGGTCAATGGAAACCAGGCAACCAGAGTCACTCAATGGGAGCTGTCCCAGTGTAGGAGAGCTTTACGTTTCAGGCTGCACATTGGGCCTAGCCTGGGTTTCTCGGATTTATGTCATTTTGACCAATCTTGGCTGGGATAATAATAAATGGGGCAGGGGACAGGAAGCAGTTAGTGTTTGACCACCAATTAGATTTGCTCTATCAAAGATTCACATCTTCACTGGATCACTTGGGTGAACAGAATAGACACAGGTCACAGCGTGTGAATCAGTCACCATTAACTCTCAAGTATTTCACGTTGCTAATATCAACAGATCTTGGAATTCAGTGTTAGAATTTAGCCAGAAATTTCTAATAATGAGTTGAAAAAGAAAAACAGTTTCTATTGGCTTAAGACTTAATGAGAGGACACAGATTTAAAGGTGAACGGCAGAAGGAAAATTACCTTGAATGTGGTTAGGATTTGGAAAATATTAATAGTGCTGGATACACATTCAGTAGTAACTTTCAAAAATGAATTGGATAAGTACAGAGGAGAAGATCTGCAGGAATCTGGGAAACTAGTGAGGGAGTGGGACTAACTAGATTGCTCTTCAAAAGGATCCGTGAAGGCATGATGGGCTGAATAGCCTCCTTCTGTGCTGTACCATTCTAAAAATTACAACATTGGCTGGAAGGGCTTTGAGATGGCTAAAAGACACAAATATAAATGCTAACATAAATGGAAATTTTGATCTTTTCACAAAGAAACAGCCCTTCCCAAATGTTAAGACTAATTGAATTACAATAAATCAGTTGACAAAAGAAGTGAAGATTCAATAGAATTTGCTGGTCCAGAAAACAATTCCCAAGGATCATGGGTAGTGTTTCAGACACCTCTTGCTCTGGTGATGAAAGACCAGCTACAATTGGATACGGCAAGGTAAGAGGAGGAAAATGCAGAACAGATACCAGAAATGACGCAAGTCTGTGAGTCACTAGTATAAACCTCACCGCCTACCTCCCATAGAGGTTTGCTGGGAACCTGTGATTTAATATCGAGACACAGCCATTTGAAAATGATTTCAGAGTCATATAGCAAGAAAACAAACCCTTCGGTCCAACTCATCTGTGCCAATCAACCATCCCAATCTGACCTAGTCCCATTTGCCAGCATTTGGCCCATGTCCCTCTGAACCCTTCCTATTCATATATTGTCATTGTACCCATCTCCACCACGTCCTCTGGCAGCTCATTCCATACATGCACCATCCTCTGTGTGGAAAAAGTTATTCCTCAGATTATTTTAAATCTTTCTCCTCTTAGCTTAAAACTACGTCCTCTAGTTTGGACTCGCGCACAAATATCCACATCCAAAAGACCTTGGCTATTCATCCTCTCCATGCTGCCCCATGATTTTATAAATGTCCGAAGTCACTTCTCAGCCTCTGACACGCCAGGGAAAAAAAAAGCCTTTGGCTCAAACCTTCCAGTCCCAGCAACATCGTTATAAATCTTTTCTGCACTGTCTCAAATTTAAAAACATCTTTCCTATAGAAGGGCAACTAGAATTGTACACAGTATTCCAAAAGTGACCTCACCAAAACCCTGTACGGCTACAACATGACGCCCTAACTCTCATACTCAATGTCCTGACCAACGAAGGCAAGTGCGCCAAATGCTTTCTTCACCACCCTGTCTAACTGGGGCTTCACTTTCAAGGAACTATGCACCTGAACCCCAAGGTCTCTTTGTTCAGCAACACTCCCCAGGACCTTGCCATTAAATGTACATTTCCTGCCCTGGTTTACCTTACCAAAATGCAACACCTCACATTTATCCAAATTAAACTCCATCTGCCATTCCTTATCCAATTGGCCCAAGTGACCAAGATTTCCTTGGACTGGGAGATAATGTCTTCACTGTCCACTACAACATCTATTTTGGTGTCATCTGTAAACATATTAACCATATCTCTTATATTGACATCCAAATCATTTATATAAATGCCAAAAAGCAGTGGACCCAGCATTGACCCTTGCAGCACACCACTGGTCACAGGCCTCCAATCCAAGAAATGACCCTCCACCACCACCCTCTATCCCCTACCTTCAAGCCAATTTTGTATCCAAATAGCTAGCTCCCCTGGATCCCACATGATCTAACCATACTAGCAAGACTACCACGTGGAACCTTGTTGAATGCTTGAAGTCCATCTACACAAGATCTACCGCTCTGCCTTCAACAATCTTCTTTGTCATCGCTTCAAAAGACATGACTTACCATGCAAAAGATCATATTGACTATCCCTCATCAGTCCCTGCCTTTCCAAATGCATGTAAATCCTGTCCCTCAGAATCCCCTTCACTTACCTACCAATGACCCAAGGCTCACAGGTTTATAGTTCCCTGGCTTTTCCTTACAGCCTTTCTGAAGTAAGGTCACAAATCAGCCAACATCCAGTTCTCCATCACCTATTGGCTATTGGCGATACAAATATTGCAGCAAGGGGCCCAGCAATCTCTTTAGATTCCCACAAGGTTTTGGGAAATACTTGATCACATCCTGGGGATTTATTTACTTTTATGCATTTTAAGACATGCAGCACTTTCTCCTCTGTAAAATGAACTCTTTTCAAGACAGCACTGTTTATTTCCCCAAGCTCCCTAGCTATGCCTTTTTCCAGAGTAAATACTGACGCACAATATTTGTTTAGTGTCTCACCCATCTCCTGTGGTTCCACAGATAGCCATGTTCATCTTTAAGGGGACCTATTCTTTCCCTTGTTACTTTTTTGTCCTTAATGTATTAATAGATATCTTTGGATTCTCAGGTCTATTAGTTAAAGCTATCTCATATCCCCATTTTGCCCTCCTTATTTTCCTAAGTATACACCTTCTGCTCTTACACTCTTCTAGGAATTTTTACTTGATTCCAGCTGCCTCTCTCCTCTCTCATATATGACTTCTTTTTCTTGACAAGAGCCTCAATTTCTCTAGTCATCCAGCATTCCCTATACTTACAGCCTTGCCCTTCACACTGACAGTTGAAAAATGAAAGCATTTGGACACCCACTTTACATTACATTCGGTGAACTGAAAACTATAGTCAAACACCAATGGGGGAAGGCCATTTGGCCCATCAAATAATGTTTCTCAATAGGACAAGGAATCTAGAATGAATTAAATCACTATGAAAAATCTAGAAATAAGCCCAAAGGAGAGACAACATTCTCCTTAATCAATGATCAATCTAGTCGCATCTACGTAAAACTGCAAAACTATCAAAAGGAAAGGAAGCTGAACAGTGTGGACCTGTGATTGCATGTCAATGACTAGAAAAGAAAAGGTAGCAAACACATGTCTGGAATTAGCAACAGATCAAACCATGCTGTAATGGCAGCACAGTTGTATAGTTTCAAATTTATCCATGAAGTATACAAGCCAGGGCGAGGTACCTTTGCAGCTGCTCTGCAACATGAAGAGTCGGGGGGTAAACCTTACTCCAAAAAGGTTCATGGCATTCTGTTTACACATGTTCCCTTGTGAAGAGTAAGCCCTTCTCACACAGAGTAACCAATTTAAACTCACCGCACAAAATATATTAGTCCATTGAGTGTCACTGTCTTCGGCACAAATGACCACGGAGGTAACGAACCACAAACCACAACACTCCATGAGTCAATCTCAGGGTCATAACGCTGAATGGCCATTGATTCTTTACCAGCAAGAGTGCCGATGGCATAGAGTTTTCCCCGGCAGGCTGTACTTGAGCAGTTGTCCATGGGATAGGGCATGGGTTGCAGGGCCTCCCAGCTGTCGAGGCTATGATCGTAGCGCTCCAGGCTGTCATGGGCAATGATGTAGATATGGCCTTTGAGTACCACAGAGCTGTGGTATTCTCGGGCTTGCAGCATGGGCGAAACCTCTGTCCACTCGTTCACACTGGAATTGTAACGCCACACACAATCATACAGTGATGTCCCATCAGAACCACCTATTGGACAAAAACAAACATAATGAAGACATAGCACTCATTGACTGTTCCTCTCCCTCCCAAGATCAACTGGTCATTCTCCATGCTAGTGGATAGCACTCTCACCTCAGAATCTGACCGGTTCAGTCTCACCCAACAGGCTTATAGGCTAACACTCTGGTATGCTGCCCGGTCGGAAATGCCATCTTTCAGATGAAATTTTAAACCAAAGTCCTGGCTGTCCTTTCAGGTCGACATTAAAGAACTATGGAATTGCTTTGAAGAATAACACACTTATCCCAGTCACTGGCAAATATTTATTTCTCAATTAACAATACTAAAACAGATTATCTGGTCACCACCACTTTACAGTTTGTGGGATCCTACTTTGTGCAAACTTCCAATATTACATTTCAAAAAGTACTTCATTGGCTATAAGCTTCTTTGGAACACCAAGGCGGTGAAAGGTGCTAATATCACAACCAAGTTCAACACATTTCATCCCAGTTTCCAGCTCAGCGAGAGGCCATTATGCCTACTGCATCTGTGCTGTACGAGAATCTGAACCACATCCCATCTTCTCCTTAAAGGCTACAATAGTCTCTGTCTCAACCATTCCTTGGGGTGATGTATTTCATCCTCCAATTGCCCTTCAGTGTAAAAGAAGGTTTCCAAAATTGTATTCTAAGTTGCACTGAGGAAAATTAATGCTCCTGATCAAGAATTCCCTGAATAGAAGTGGTTTCCCTGTTCACTAAAAACTTGCAGCAATATAGCTCCTCTGCTCTGCCTGTTCTTGTTTTCCTTTTTAGCAGTCCCAGGGCAGCACAAGGGGAAACCCAAGCCCCACAGCAGTGCAACTTACCTTGGTGTAGCATAGTGCTGGTGCGGAGTGGACTGGAAGCTTGGAGCAGAGCGGGACAGCTGTTGACTGGGCCTGGCATGGGCAGTCAGACCATGAGCTTGCTGAGCTGCTGCAACATAATGTCTATTTGAAATTGTTTACCAGACTTTATTTCTAACTTATTTTTTAGACACTAAGTAATACTGCTACTTTTCGTTTTATTCCTCTTTTATCTAAGATCTGTACCTAGGTATTGTATCCAAGATAGCACCATTAGAGGCAGCCATTTTAAAAACTTTTCATTGTACTCCAGTATTTCTGTACTGCAGTACGTGACAATAGAAGGATTTTCTATTCTGTTCAAAGCTACTCAATATAAAACCCTCTTAAATCTCTTGGCTCTTCCACCGAAGTGGAACCAATCCCAATATTTCCAGTCTTTCCTCAAAACCATTATCCTTCTTCCTAGCATTATTGTCATTGAGAATCTCAGCTCTGTAATCACTCAATGCAGCTTTCGACCTGGCCTTTTAGAAAAACAAAACAAGAAGGTCCCTCTTTTTCCTTGACCTTTATGATCTTGTTTATAAAACACAAGAGCTTAAGTCTCAATTACCAACTCTGAACACTCCTCTGACATCCTTAGGGTCGGATGTGTTGCTCTGGCAGACTCCACAGACACAACATTTCACATCTAACATTCCACTCGCTCCTCAGGGTGCCCAGCTGTCCCCCAATCCTTGAGTGGCAAAGTTCAGGCACAAATACATGGCAAGCAGGCAGCTCTCAGCAGAACACAGCACCCCAAGAAGTCAGAGCTGAGAACAGCCTCAGGTCATAGCCCACTAAAGCCTAGCATGGTCACAAACCATCACGGAGAGATTTTTAACCCGTGAAGGTGTAATTTACATCTTGCCTCACTGGTAGTTGCTAATTATAAATAAATTCTCAGTACCAAGGATTTCACACAGTTAAAAATAGCTGTATGATCTGCCATGTTGACATGATATATACGTAGAGTTGACACAGACTGGGACTACTGAAATACAACACCATTTCCCATCAATGTCACTGGGGGACTGCACCTTCAGCAACCTCAAAGCACCTAGAATTCAGCATGAAAACCAGGACAGATCCAACGAGTTCTAAAGTTATAGTTTGCCAGTGCACTGCACCGTGTTATTAAAAAACATGCAGAGTTCTGCCTAGCCATCTTTAAGATAGTCTCTGCTTAATAAGTGAATGGATACCCAACATAGTTTGGATTTTGATTGGGCCATTAGAGTATCTGTGAAGCTAAAGCACACTCAGCAGCAAGGGATAGAGAATAAATAACAGCCTTCCCAGCAACACTCACATTGTTACCCACAACTATTCAAATATCTTCAACCGTTTTTACTTTCGATATCTGTTACTGTATGTTGTATTCATTATATCAGGTTTGTGAAGTGATAGTGTTTAAGGGAGTCCAAAACTAGAGGGTGCAAGTTTAGGATGAGAGGGGAAAGGTTTAAAAGGGACCTAAGGAGCAACATTTTCATGCAGAGGATGGTATGAGAATGGAATGAGCTGCCAGAACAAGTGGTGGAGGCTGGTACAATTGCAATATTTAAAAGGCATCTGAATGGGTATATGAATAGGAAGGTTTTAAGAGGAATATGGGCAAAATGGGATTAGATTATTTCAGGATATCTGGTCTGCATGGGTGAATTGGCCCAAAGGATCTGCTTCTGTGCTGCACATCTCTATGATTGACCCAAGTGTCAGCTGTGCCCTGTGTTAGCCTCTAGCCCTGGAACCAAGGCTTGAACCTACAACCAAATACTTGAACACACATCCCAGTGCCAGTACTGAAGGAGTCCTGCACTGTCAGAGGTGCAGTCATTCATACAATACTTGAGTCTTGTTAGGTCATAAGATATAGGAGCTTTTTTCCTAAAACTCTAGATTCCCTTAACAATTAGAAATTGGCTTATCTCAGCTTTGAATACTCTTAAAGTCCCAGCCCTAACAGCACTCTGTTAAAACTGCCAGATTCATCACTCTGAAAAGAAAGAAAATTCCAATTGTTCTCAAAGACTCCACTTCATGTTGTTGAAGAGCAGGGGAAATTCTCTCTTAAATCACCCTTCATTCAAAGGAATACAATGTAACTGAGATACTTAAAATGTTCAAGGGATTTAATAGAGAGTAAAACTACTTCTTTTAGCGATGGAATCCAGAAACAAAGTCATTGGGCCCATCACAGATTCTTTGAAAATCTATTCAAGTTAGTCCCACTACCCTGAATTTTTCCCCAGAGACCAACATCTTTCTTTTCAAGTACTTAAGCTGCTTCCACCAATTTTTTAAGACAACACCATCCCAGATCATAACATAACATTTCCCATCTTCTACCAATTATCTTAAATCCATGTGCCATGATAACTGACTCTCCTGTAAACTGAAGCAATTTCTCCATATTTATTCTATTAAATAATAGCCTAGCTTATCTCAACTCCTGTTCCCCATCAAGAGTCAAGTTGTTCAGAATGGGGTAGCACGGTGGCTCAGTGGTTAGCACTGCTGCCTCACAGCACCAGGGTCCCAGGTTTGATTCCAGCCTCAGGCAACTGTCTGTGTGGAGTTTGCGCATTCTCCCAGTGTCTGCGTGGGTTTCCTCTGGGTGCTCCGGTTTGCTCCCACAGTCCAAAGATGTGCAGGTCAGGTGAATTGGCCATTCTAAATTGCCCATAGTACTAAGTGCATTAGACAGAGGGAAATGGATCTGGGCGGGTTACTCTTCGGAGGGTCGGTGTGGACTGGTTGGGCCGAAGGGCCTGTTTCCGCACTGTAGGGAATCTAATCTAATCTAAAAGTAAAATGAGGAAGCAATTTTCACTTATTTCTATGACCCATGTAATTTATTTCATTTCAGTACTGAGGACCAGCTGAAACTTTCAAGCCGGTGGTGAAATAGTAGTGGAGTGTGCAGGATCCTGCCCAGGACTTATCTGCTCTGGACATTTTAAACATTTTTTTTGTATTTTAATTTACTTACATTCTGTGCAGTGCGGAGGAGTGTGAACCCAGCGCAGTGGATTTGAGCCATCGCAGGGCGAGTGGGCCCAATGTGGCGGAGGGTGAGGTCTCCCAGCATCTGCTATGGCAGAGAACAGGCAGCTCCAGGTTGAGGCTGGCACAGACTGAAGGAGCGATCTGAAGGCGAGGCATGCACAATATGCTTGAAACAGTGTAATGCTGAACTTTTTATTTCTTCATTTTTCTCATTTCAAAAAGGTCCTGTACCCAGGTATCGAAGATGGTGCCGTTAAGTGGTAACTTCATAAACTTTTCAAAACTTTTTGCATTTGTAAAATCATGACAATAAACTTAATTCTAATTCTAAAAAGTTATCACTGTTTTAAAGGGATGACAGACACAATAGGTTGATTCCTTCTGTGTTGTCAGAGATGGATTTTTCTTGGGTTAAGGATGATAGAGAGGCTGGCTTAAAGCAGAAACAAAAAACAGAAGTTGTTGGAAAGGTTCAGCAGATCTGGCAGCATCTGTGCAGAGAAATTGGAGTTAATGTTTCAGGTCCAGTGACCCTTCCTCACCAGACCCGAAATGTTAACTCTGATTTCTCTTCTGATTTACAGCATCCACAGTTCTTTCGGTTTTTATTTGGACTAGGGTAGATTGTGGTACAGACTTAGTAACTCTAACCGAATGGAAAGATATTTTAAAGCAGTGGCTACCAGCCTAAAGTTTGAACCAGAAGCTCCGGGTTCATGTCCCACTTCAGGATGTGATGGTGACAGAAAGTAGGTTCATCATGCAGTGAAACAGAATGATTATCAACTTGTAAATTGTTTTTGTTCACCTATGGCAAGTGGTAAAAGCGGTAGCGTCTCCTGGTCAAGCATGCTTGATGCAGAGTGGTTACCTTCACTATAGCTTTAGGCAACAAGCTGGAAAACTGGTCATGGAAACGGACATAAATACATATTGTATCTGCCTCAGGAGCCTAAAGGCATGGGGTGGAAATAAAGATACTTTAATGGAATTGGGAGAGAGGGAAGAGATAGGCCTACTCCTGTTCCCTGGGCAACAGGGACCAGACTCAAGTAGTTCAGCGGCCGATAGGACAAGGCCCTCTTCCTTACCGGTCACATAGATGTCGTTTCCGAAGGCGGTGATGCTGTAGCCTCCGGCCAAGTGATCGGGGAACTCGGCCAAGTACCGCCAGTGCCCGGTCTGCGGGTTGAAACAGTCGACGGTGACCAGTTCGTCGCAGTCCTTGTCGCAGCCGCCGACCACCACCAGGATCTCGGCGAGGCCGGTGGAGGGCCGGGCCCTCATCCTCTCGCACGGGTAGTCGTGGCGGTCGTACTCGGAGGACTGGAAGGCCCGCGCTTGGTGGATGAGCTGCAGGCAGCGGGGTGAGTAGTAGACGAGCGGGTCGCTCTCCACGTACGCGAGCAGGTAGAAGCGGCGGATAAACGGCAGCCGCACGTGCTCGAAGAGCTCGGGCCAGAAGCGGAGGCGCCGCTTGGGGTCGGCCTTGACCCAGCGCAGGGCCAGCTGGTAGGCCGCCTCCTCCTTGTCGACGTGCAGCCGGTCATCGGAGAGGTACTCGAGCAGCCGGCGCTGCGGCAGGGCCTCGAACTCCTTCTCGGCGGACAGCTCGACGATGTGGCGCAGGATGAAGCGCTTGGCGTTCTCGGCCAGACCGCGGCAGGCGTAGGCCTCGGCGAACTCCTGGATCTCCAGGCAGTTGGCCACGTCCAGCTGCCGCTCCAGGTAGGCGCAGCACGCCTCCTTGACCGAGGGGAACTGGAAGAGGTCGGCGGCCCGGGCCAGCGGCTCCACGTTGCCCTGGGTGACGGTGACCTGGCCGGTGTAGGAGAAATCCAGCAGCAGGCCCAGGATCGGGGACTTCACCCCGTGCAGCTCCACCCGCTCGGCGTAGCTCTCCTTCAGGCGGCCCGCGAACATGGCCCTGAAGTAGTGGCTGGCGGCCGCCAGCACCGTCCGGTGACACGGGAAATCCTGGCCGTCCGCCGACAGGGTCATGTCGAAGAACTTGCCCTCCACCCGCAGCTCGTTGATGCCCTGCAGGATGTGGAGGGCGTGATCGGGGTCGGAGAAAGGCAACACCGAGGTCTGAGTCAGCGTGCTAGGCCTGTCCATGCTTCCGACCGTCGGGGAGATCAAAGCATCTGTAACCAGAGAGAGCGAGAAGATTATTGAGGCAGGAGTGGTCCGTTCTGCAGCTTTATAGCACGCAGCCGGTCACACAGAGTGTCATGTATATCAGGAGAGGAGCCAGGTGCTGACTGCAAATCATCTTGACATTTACTTTCAATGGATTGAATCTTGGCTGCACGCAGCCTCTCAACAACCCCATACTCCCACAGCTCAGTCACAATGCGAGTTCATGCTCGTACCCTCCCTATCAGGGAAGAACTACAAACATCAGCATTGGTGTGAATGGTTTTGCAGCATGGCCAATGTCGCGCTTTCTGTTAAACGTGCCCCTCTAGGCACAGTATATCACAGTCAACATTAGAGTGGTGCTGGAAAACACACTAATCTTGACTTTGATCTCCAACATTTGCAGCCCTCACTTTATGTCACACTCTTGTTGAGTGTGTGGGGTTGGAAAAGCACAACCGGGGCAGGCAGCATCCGAGGAGCTGGAGAATAACGTTTCGGGCACAAGCCCTTCATCAGGCCTGATTCTCCTGCTCCTTGGATGCTGCCTGACCGGCTGCGCTTTTCCAGCACCACATTCTGGTCTCTGATCTGCAGTCCTCACTTTCCCCTATATCACACTCTTGTCATCACACTCTGGATTCCAGTCTCACCCCAGAGACTCAAGCACATTGTTCAATACTGTTAGCCTGAGGTCTTATCTGCTCTCTCAGGTGGGTGTGAAACTGTGCCAGAAGATGTTTCAAAGTACAAAAGGGAAATAAACCCCTTTGGCTCCAAAAGCAAAGCAGAAGCTGGGAATTCTGCAGCAAGTAATTCACATCCTGAGTCTCCAAAGCCTGTTCAGTGTCAAAAGACACAAGTCAGGAGAGTAGTGGAATACTCTCCACTTGACAGTATGAATTCAGCTGCAACAATACAAGAAACAATGCAACAAAGCAATCTACTTTTTAACATTCCGTCCACCATGAATTCACAGTAGCTGCAGTACAAACGCAAGATGCACTGCAGTAACTCACTCAGTCTCCATAGGCAGCAGCTTCCAAACCCACAACTTTTACCATCAAGAATGACATGGGCAACAGAAACATGGTAACTCCAAAACCTTCAAGTTCCCCTGCAACCCACTCACTGACCTGTCTCGAAACTATCAGTGAGTCAAAATCCGGGAATGCTCTTCCCAACAGCAACATGGTATACCCACACGATGGACTACAGTAGTTCAAGTTGGCAGCTCATCCACCTTTTGAGGGCAATTAGAAATGGGCAACATAATGCTGGCCCAGCCAATGACCTTCACAAAGATTATTTAGGTTTGGATTCCTATTCTGTGCCAAATAAGGATAACATTTGATGGGATGGGAGATATAACTTTCTGAACAACTGATGGCCATGAAGAGTAGTTACTGGATCTGATGACTATCTTGCATCCTTGGGGACAATGGATGAAGAGAGGATCAGGCTCGTAAGCTACGGTCTACATCCATAATCATATCGGCTAGGATTCCTTGTGCAAGGGACTGAATAGTGGTGACTCATTGCTTGAATACAGTTGCATCTGCAATAGGACAAAAGCATCTTCGCCTATATTTAATAAGTCAACTAACATTATAAACAAGAAGAAACCTGGTCACTACGACTGCTGTTCATGGGAACTTTCTGCACATTATAACAGTAGCTTTATTGCATGCAAAGCACTTTGGGAGGGACTGCAGGTGGGAAATAGATAAATGCAAAACTTTTTAAACATTGTCTGACAATGTGGCGCAGGATGAAGCGCTCAGCATTCTCAGCCATACTGTGGCAGGTGTAGGCCTTGGCGAACTCCTGGATCTCCAGGCAGTTGGCCATGTCCAGCTGCCGCTCCAGGACACCTCCTTGCAGCACACCTCCAGGACACCTCCTCGCAGCACACCTCCTTGACCGAGGGGAACTGGAAGAGGTCAGCGCCCTGGGCCAGAGGCTCCACGTTGCCCTGGTTGACGGTGACCTGGCCAGTGTAGGAGGAACAAACACTGTCAGTGCAAGCACAAACAGCTCAGTTATTGTATCACAAGTCATTGTACAAACTTGTATCGATTCAACCTTCCTCTCCAACTTCTTTGCTCAAGACCTGAAGAATTTGAACAGTATCACAAGATCCTTTAAAATCTATTAGTACAGAAGGTACGGCCTTGATTCAAAAGTTAATTCCAAAAGACATCTCCAGTATAGCATTCCATCAGTATTTTTAGCCAGATTACATTCAAAACATGGGAGTTGAATGGGAGCTAGAAATCTGTGGAGAAAAAGCACCGTCAACATTTTGAGTCTAGTGACCCTTCTTTCTCTCCACAGATGTTGCCAGACCTGCTGAATTTCTCCAGTTTGTTCTGTTTTTGTTTCAGATTTGCAACATCTGTACTACTTTGTTTAATGAAATAATCCCACTCCCCCTATCAAAATCAGAATTCTAAATGTATTAAATCACTTTTTAGCCTTCATTATTCCAGTGGAAATAACCCCAGTCTTTCATACCTCTCCTCATTACTATAATTTCCTAAATCCGCACCTGGCATCATCCTGGAGAATACCTTCTTCACACTCTTGATGGTCTGAATGTCTACTGAGGATGTTCACAATAATTAGTTTACAATCTAACTGTGAACACTATAGATTTCAGTCTCAGCAGTGAAACATTGAACCATTGGCATGAAATTTTAAAACACCGATAAAAGACTTTACTCTTTAGCAAAGGTCCTCCTGTATTCCGTGAAATTCAGCTCAGTGGCAGAGTTAGGAAAATGCACACTTGGTACTTTCCTGTCAGGGAGCAGAAAATTATAATCTGCAAAATAGCATCAGACCTGCAGCCAAGGGAGAAATACAGAGTGCAAAATGAGGGGCAATAGTTAGATCCCAGTCAACAGAAAGCAGAACATCTGGACCAACAATAGACCATTTTGTAAATTTATTTCATTATGAAACAATAGCTCTAAAGTGCTGCAGTTCTGATCCTTGCACAAAAAGATTATTTAGGTTTGAATTCCTGTTCTGTGCTAAATCAGGATAAAATTTGGTGGGAAGGGAGATATAACATGTCTGAGCACCTGTCAGCCATGAAGAGTAGTTACTAGATCTGATTACTATCTCACACCCTGGGGACAATGGATGAGGAGAGGATCAGGCTTGTCAGCTATGGTCTACCTCCACAATCATATTGGCTAGGATTTCTTGTACAAGGGACTGAATGGTGATGACTCATTGCTTGAATACAGCCCATGGCAGTCGAGACTTTCACAGAATGCAGGACAGGCACAAGATAATTGGCATCCAGATCAAACTTGCATTATTTACCCCTTTTTTAAATGGGTTTTGAACTCATTCAGATCTTTTCCCTGGCAACAAACTTGGTAGATCTCATGTACAGAAAACCTAATCAAGAGTTCCCCATAGCTATATATACACACATACACAAATCAAAAGAGTGGAAGGGCAGATATCCAACCGCAGCACACAGACCACATGCAGCCATGAGTCATCATGCTGTCACCAGGAATTTGGTTTCATACAGAAATAAAACAAAGTATTTTAAAATCATTAGCACAAGTTATAAACAAATCCAATAACTTACTGCAGATCTCACTCTCAGAAATAACTTGTACACTGACTTCACGAGGACAAGCCTGACACCAGGTCACAAATGAGATACTAAGATAACTAAAGCTTTATTCAGATGCAGGTTTCAGATGGCCTTCAATTGAAGAGAGGCAGCAAACTGTATGGAGGGAAATCTGGAGCTCAAAATCCACGCAGCTCAAGGTATGGCCACCAACAATAGATAAGTTAAAACAGCATGCTGTGGAGGGCAAAGGTTGTTCAACATTACAAAAGTTGGGGTAGGGCGAGGACATGCAGGGATTAGATTATAACTTCATGAGTAAATACACCATACATGGGAAAAGAGACCAGGAACCACCTCATTCGGCTGTTGAATTAACCCAGATCCTAAGGATCTGAAATGCAATTTGTTTACTCTTCACAGCTAATTTACTCAGTCTATTTGCGGCATCCTCAAGAATTTGTAACTAAAGATGTACTTGTGAACCATATTCTCTGTTGCAATGTGGAGCTGGAGGGTTGAGATAAAACGCAGCATACATCGAATGCTTCAGTGTAAAGGTAACAAAACACCAGACAAAATATTTCAGACATACAACATAAGTTAGTTGCTAAACTAGGCATATGAGTGTATAATGGGATTCCAAGTGATGGTTTCAACCTTGACTCCTTATCAGGAATCCCACTGATAGTGATATTGTGGCATTTCTGAGTTGACCAGTGCATTATTTTATCATTAATACAATGGGCACACAGATTCTTGAAGAAGGGAACATAGTGAGTGGAATTGAGACAAAGTGAAACTTTATTTCAAGCAACATTTCACATTGGATCATTGGATCAAGAGTAAACTATTTGCCCCTTTGAACTGCTACCACCATTCAGTGAGATCATGGCTGATTTGTGGTCTAACTCCATGTATCTGCCTTGGACCTACATCTCTGAATACTTTTGCTTCATTAAAAAAAAAAACTGGCTCAGATTTAAAATTAACAACAGATCCTGCATCAACTGCCCTTGTGGAAAAGAGTTCCAAATGTAACCACCTTTTGTGTGTCAAAGAGCTTCCAAACATCTCTCTTTAATGGTCTGGCTCCAATTCTCAGATTATGCCCCCAACTCTAGAATGTCCAATTAGTGGAAATAGTTTCTTATCTACCCTGCCCTTTACAGTCATAGAGTCAGAGATATGCAGCATGGAAGCAGACCCTTTGGTCCAACTTGTCCATGCCTACAGATATCCTATATAAATCTAGTCCCATTTATCAGCATTTGGCCCATATCCCTCTACACCCTTCCTATTCATATATAACCATCCAGATGCATTTTAAATGTTGTAATTCTACCACCCTTCACCACTTCCTCTGACAGCTCATTCCATACACACACCACTCCGTGAAAATGTTGCCCCTTAGGTTCCTTTTATATCTTTACCTTAAACCTATGCCCTCTAATTCTGGACTCGCCCACTCTGGGGAAAAGACCTTGCCTATTTATTTATGCCCCTCATGACTTTCTAAGCCTCTATAAGCTTATCCTTCAGCCTCCAACGCTCCAGGGAAAATAGCCTATTTAGCCACTCCTTACACCTCAAACCTTCCAATCCTGGCAAAATCCTTGTAAATCTTTTCTGAACCTTTTCAGTTTTCACAATGTCCTTCCTATAGGAGGGAGACCAGAACTGCATGCAACTAGCCATTTGAATACAGAACTAGCTCAAAGGTAGAAGACAGAGGGTGGTGATGGAGGGTTGTTTTTCAGACTGGAGGCCTGTGACCAGTGGAGTGCCACAAGGATTGGTGCTGGGTCCACTACTTTTCATCATTTATATAAATGATTTGGATGTGAGCATACGAGATACAGTTAGCAAGTTTGCTGATGACACCAAAATTGGAGGTGTAGTGGATGGCAAAGAAGGCTACCTCAGATTACAACGGGATCTTGATCAGATTGGTTAATGTGCTGAGGAGTGGCAGATGGAGTTTAATTTAGATAAATGGGAGATGCTGCATTTTGGGAAGGGAAATCTTAGCAGGAATTATACACTTAAATGGTAAGGTCCTAGGGAGTGTTGCTGAACAGAGATCTTGGAGTGCAGGTTCATAGCTCCTTGAAAGTAGAGTTGCAGGTAGATAGGATAGTGAAGGCGGCGTTTGGTATGCTTTCCTTTATTGGTCAGAGTATTGAGTACAGGAGTTGGGAGGTCATGTTACAGCTGTACAGGACATTGGTGAGGCCACTTTTGGAATATTGTGTACAATTCTGGTCTCCTTCCGATTGAAAGGATGTTGTGAAACTTGAAAGGTTCAGAAAAGATTTACAAGGATGTTGCCAGGGTTGGAGGATTTGAGCTATAGGGAGAGGTTAAATAGGCTAGGTCTGTTTTCCCTGGAGCATTGGAAGCTCTTGGGTGACCTTATAGAGATTTAAAAAAATCAGGAGGGGTATGGATAGGATAAATAGACAAAGTATTTTCCCTGGGGTCGGGGAGTCCAGAACTAGAGGGCATAGGTTTAGGGTAAGAGGTGAAAAAGATAAGAGAGAGACCTAAGGGGCAGCTTTTTCATGCAGAGGGTGGTATATGTATGGAATGAGCTGCCAGAGGAAGTGGTGGAGGCTGGTACAATTACAACATTTAAAAGGCATCAGGATGGGTATATGAATAGGAAGAGTTTGGAGAGATATGGGCCGGGTGCTGGCAAATGGGACTAGATTAGGTTGGGGATATCTGGTCAGCATGGACGAGTTGGACCGAAGGGTCTGTTTCTATGCTGTACATCTCTATGACTCTAAGACTCCAAGAGTGGCCAAGTCAATGTCCTCTACAGCCACAACATGACCTCCCAACTCCGAAACTCAATGCACTGACCAATGAAGGCAAGCATACCAAACGCCCTCTTCATTATCCTATCTATTTGTGACTCCAGTGTAAAGAAACTATGAACTTGCACTCCAAGGTCTCTTTGTTCAGCAACATTCTCCAAGACCTTACCAGTAAGTGTTTAAGTCTGGCTCTGATTTGCCTTTCCAAAATGCAGCACCTCATATTTATCTAAATTAAATTCCAACTGCTACTCCTCAGCCCATTGGCCCATCTGATCCCATTGTACTCTGAAGTAACTTTCTTCATTGTCCAAAACACCTCAATTTTGGTGTCATCTGCAAACTTACTAACTATACTTCCTAAGTTCACATCAAATCATTTATATAAATGACAAAAAGCAGTGGATCCAACACTGATCCTTGTGGCACACTGCTGGTCACAGGCCTCCAGTCTGAAAAGCAACACTCCACCACCACCCTGTCTTCTACCTTTGAGCCAGTTCTGTATCCAAATAGCTAGTTTTCCCAGTATTCCATGTGATCTAGCCTTGCTAATCAGTCTACCATAAGGAACCTTGTTGAATGCCTTTCTGAATTCCATCTAGATTACATCTACTGTTCTGTCCTCATCAATCCTCTTCATTACTTCAAGAAAACTCAATTAAGTTAGTGAGACATATTTCCCACACATAAAGCCATGTTGACTATCTCGTATCAGTCCTTGCCTTTCCAAATACATTTAAATCTTGTCCTTCAGGATTCCCTCCAACATGCCCACCACCGATGTAGGTTCACCGGTCTATAGTCCGCTGGCTTTTCATTACTGCCTTTCTTAAACAGTGACATCTCCAGTCTTCCAGCACCTCACCTGTAGCTATCAATGATACAAACATCTCTGCAAGGGATCCAGCAATCACTTCCCTAGCTTCCCACAGAGGTCTAGGGTACACTTGATCAGGTCCCAGGGATTTATCCACGATTATGCGTTTTAAGATGTCTAGCACCTTCTCCTATGTAATGTGGACTTTACTCAAGATATCACTATTTATTTCCCCAAGTTCTACACCTTCCACATCCTTCTCCACAGTAAACATTGATGCAAAACACTTGTTTCAATCTCACCCATCTCCTGTAGTTCCACATGTAGGGGGCTTTGCTGATCTTTAAGAGGCCCTATTCTCAAGTTACCCTTTTGCCCTTAATATTGGTGTTAATATCTTGAAGGTTTAGATCAGATCAGCCTATAACCTTCTAAATTCTAGAGGAAGTGAGGACTGCAGATGCTGGAGATCAGAGTCGAGAGTGTAGTGCTGGAAAAGCACAGCAGGTCAGGCAGCATCAGAAAAGCAGGAGAATCGACGTTTCGAGCAGAAGTTCTTTGTTCTGACGAAAAGCTTATGCTTGAAACATCGACTCTCCTGCTCCTCGGATGCTGCCTAACCTGTTGTGCTTTTCCAGCAACATACCTTTTGACGTTCAATTTTAATTGCACACTGTTGGCAGTCAGTTTCATCTAATTCCCGAGAATTCCCTAACTCTTTCCAAAGATTGAGGGTCTTTGGAACTCTTTATCAGAGTTCTGAGACAACAGTCCTCGGGCATATTTAAGACTTAGAGAGAGATAGATTCTTGATCAGTAGGATAATCAAGGGTTACAGGAAAAGGCAGGAGAGTAGACGTGAGGAATGTCAGATCAGCTGTTATTCTACTGAATGGTACAGCAGGCTCAAGCAGCCAAATGGTCTATTCTTGTTCCTATTTCTTTTTATGGTCTTACATTCTTTAACTCACTTGTTAAAAGTTCCCACCTGTCCAAACAGATGAAAAGGTTTCTACAAAGCAAGTTCAATTGTTTATATTATCCTAAAGGTGCTATGTAAATATAAATTGTGTTCCAATCTACCTTTACATAAATAGCACAGTACAAAAAAAATCAAAATATTGTCCCACATAATGTTGCTTTTGTTCCAAATCAGAAAATGTTCCTCCAAAATCTAGAATTCTCCAATTCTGTGAAATCTGTTAAAGTTAGCATGCAAATTCCTGCCACTAGAAGGCACCACAACAGATTAACACATCAAAGTACCACAACTATCCACAAAATTATCGAGTTGTGCACACAGAAACAGACCCTTTGGTCCAACTTGTCCATGCTGACCAGATATCCTAAATTAATCTAGTCCATTTGCAGCATTTGGCCCATATCCCTCTAAACCCTTCCTGTTCATGTACACATCCGGGTGCCTTTTAAAATGTTGTAATTGTACCAGCCTCCACAACTTCCTCTGGCAGCTTGTTTCCCATCCACACGTGAAAAAGTTGCCCCTCAGGCCTCTTAAATCTTTCCCCTCTCATCTTAAACCTATACCCTCAAGTTTTAGACTCCCAACCCTGAGAAAATGACCTTGTCAATTTACCCTATCCATGCCCCTCATGATTTTGTAGATCTCTATGAAGACACCCCTCAATGTCCGAAACTCCAGATAAAAAAGCCCCAGTCTATTCAGCCTCTCCCTATTATTTCAAATCCTCCAAGCCCAGCAACATCCTTGTAAATCTTTCCTGCAACTTTTCAAGTTTAACAACATACAGAGAGACCAGAACTGAATACAGTATTCTAAAAGTGGCCTAAGGAATGCCATGTACAGCCACAACATGAGCTCCCAATTCCTATACTCAATGCATTGACCAATTAAGGCAAGTGTACCAAACACCTTCACTACCCTGTCAACTTTCACCTCCACCTTCAAGGAACTTTGAATCTGCATCCTGAAGTCTCTGTTCAGTAACACTCCCCAGGACCCTACCATTAAATGTACAAGTCCAGTCTGATTTGCCTTAACAAAATGCAACACCTCACATTTATCTAAAGTATAGTCCATCTGCCACTCATTGGACCAGAGTTTAGATTAGAGTGTTGCTGGAAAAGCACAGCAGGTCAGGCAGCATCCGAGGAGCAGGAAAATTATTGGACCATCCAATCAAAGGCCTGTTGTACTGAAATAACCTTCTCCTGGTCCACAATACCACCAATTTTGGGGTCATGTGCAAACTCACTAGCTATTCCTCTTATATTCACATTCAAATCATTTATACAAATCAAAAAGCAGTGGAGCCAGCACCTATCCTTGTAGCACATCGCTGGTCACAAGCCTCCAGTCTGAAAAACAGCCCTCCACCACTACCCTCATTTCCTAACCCAGGATGGGACCATTCGCCACAGCAGATTCGCTGCCGTCAATTAGCCACTGCCCTTTGACCACCGCAGACGCTTAGCCACTGCCCATTAGCCTCTGAAGACGATTTGCCATGGCAAATACTGCAAATAGAAGTATACACAATATTGGATGAACCCCATCAAGTCTTTTTGCTAAAATACAATATACCTGAGAGAATAAAATAGGGGCTATGTTGAATGTACCATCCACAAACCACGTCGATTCTGCTAAATGATGTATCCAAGATTCCCTACCAAATATGATTATACGATTACTTCCTTGACCATCCAATATTGTATATACTTCTACCAAATAAGCAGCGTTCAACATATGTATGCATGTTTGAAATGGTGAAGTCCTTGGTACCTAATCCCAGACCACTGTATATCCATTGTGACTTTGAGCAGGCAGCTATCAGTGCTATGAGAGAATGTTTTCCTGAAGTTAGAATTAGGGGCTGTTTCTTTCATTTGGCACAAAGTATGCATGAACATATTGCTGCAGTTGGAGCAACTAGTCAATACAACACCGATCCTGATTATGCTTTACAAGCAAAAATGATAATTGCTTTGGCTTTTATCTTTATAAATAAATAGCACATAACTATCAAATGAACTAAAATTTCATTGTTTAATATTAATGAGATTTTACTGCCATTATAAAGATTTTTAAAATATATTTCCTTTTTCTGGTTAAAGTTTGTTACTCATTTTTATATATAAACCAATAAATGATATTTATTTTACTACATATCGATTTTAAAAAAAGGTATGTAGCTGTATAAATAAAGGGGACTGAGAAGTATGAAAGAACAGGCGGGAGGGAAAACAATCAGTACATATATATATTTCCGGTGGTGAGTAGTCTCCAGAGGTCAAACGACCCCAGTGGAGAAACGCTGGAGGAGAACTGGCAGTGGCTAATCATCACCAACCCCTCCTACCCACTTGGATAGTGCCATATAAGAGATCACAGCGCCATCTATTGCCAGAAGCCTTTAACTACATCAATAAATAACTACAATTCAGCACCTCAGTGGCATGTTCCAGCACTACAGCAATGGCATACTACAGTATTCACAATAGAATTTTCTTAAAAGCAGAAAGTGCTGAAGAAATTCAGCAGATCTAGCAGCATTTGTAAATAGAAAAACAGTTAATATCAGAACAGAAAATAGCTTGACGAAGGTGATATTATGCTGATGGAGGGGGAAGAGACACAGAGATGAGGCTCAAAGTGAGAGAGAAAAAGAGAGGAGAGGGATAAGGAAACAGAGATTGCTGATGATGAGGTAGGAGACAGATAAATACTAGGTGAACTGCTGATGAGAAGTGTCAATGGTTGAAAATGGATTGGCTATGCTGGGAGCAACCCTTGCAAGACAGGACCCAGAGCGCAAGGGAAAGGTAACAAACAAAGGAAGATGCTCACATTCTGAAACTGTTAAACTCCATGAGGAGTCCTGAATGCTGTAAGGTACCTCGGCAGAAGATGAGGTGTTGTATCTCCACCTTGCATTGAGCCTCACTGGAGCATTACTGCAAGCCTGAGACAGCAATGTTGGCATGGGAACACAGTGGCATGTTGAAGTGGCAAACAACTGGAAGGTCAGGGTAATTTTCTTCTGGGTTTATAAAAGGCCCTTCACAAGCTTACAAGATAAAACAAATAAAAAGAGGAATGCTATTCAAACCAGTTGCAGTTTATTCACAGAGAGACTACAAATCTCCCAACATCAAACTATTTGCTGTATTTGGTACCTTGCTGTACATAAATTAGAGAAATAGTTATACACCCCTGAAACGGACCGTGCACAGAATTCATCCATGCTGACCACTTATGCTAAATATATCTAGTCCCATTTGGCCCATGCCCCTCTAAACCTTTCCTATTCAGATACCCATCCAGGTGCCTTTAAAATTACATAATTGTACCAGCCTCCACCACTTCCTCTGGCAGCTCATTCCATACACATACCACCCTCTGTGTGAAAAGGTTGCCCCTCAGGTCCCTTTTAAATTGCTCCCCCCTCATCTTAAACCTATGCCCTCTAGTTTTGGACTCCCCTTCCATGGGAAAGAGACCTTTGCTATTCACCCTATCCATACCTCTCATGATTTTTATGAACTTCCAAGGCCACTCCTCAGCCTCCGACACTCCAAAGAAAAAGGCCCCTATTCAGCCTCTCCCCATAGTTCAATACCCAATCCTGGCAACATCCTTGTAAATCTTTCCTGAACTCTTTCAAGTTTCACAACATCCTTCCTATAGCAGGCAGACCAGAACCGAGCACAGTATACTAAAAGTGGCCTCACCAATGTTCTGGACAGCCACAACATAACAACCCAACTCTTGTACTCAATGCATGGCCAATGCATGACCAAACACCTTCTTCACCACCCTGTCAATCTGCGATTCCACATTCACGAACTATGCACCTGCACCCCAAGATCTCTGTTTGGCAAACTCTCCATGGCAAACACCATTAAGTGTATAAATCCTGCCATGGTTTGCCTTAACAAAATGCAACATTTTGTTGCATTTATCTAAATTAAACTCCATCTGCCATTCCTCAGCCCACTGGCCCAGCGTGTTTCATTATAACATTAATTAATTGGCAGTAAAGCACTATATGACAGTGTGAAGTTGTAAAAGGCACTATATAAATGCAAGTTCTTGTTTTGTGTGTCACAAATTTTTATAGTGCAGAAGGAGACAATATGGCCCATCATATCCATGAACCAATCCAATGCTATGACCTCAACTACTGTAAACTAAGCCCATTTCCAATAAAAAATTTTGTAAAGTAAAATTTCCTAATATCAGTTCTCCATTTACCACTGATTAACTTGGTCGCTTGCTGTACTGTCCCACTTCCTCACTTTCTCCAATGTTCCTGTACATTAACCATAAAAATGGATCATCAAGTTCTTTTCACAGAATGGATGAAATCTAAAATTCTGCTGCTATCCTACTCAAATCCCATAAACAGTTGCCCGTGGAGAGCAAGATGCCATCTGCAACACTTCAATGGAAAAGAAAGAATTGCACAAAACATAAATTGCCTTGGGTTCTCGACAATGCAACCTTACTGTTAGTTGACATCTAACTTGTTCATTCCAATAAGGTCAAATGGAATAACAGCAAAGTGGTAAGCTCTCTTACTGTATTATCTATTACTTGCAAAGGCTATTATAAGTTGACAAATTGGATGTGGCATATCTCAGCTCATGACTGCAGATCAACCTTCAACAGAAGATTGTATCTCTGGTTTGAGCACGAGATTTATCTGCTTCACTAACTCAAACATCCACTATAGAGTCAGAGAAGGACAGCACGAAACAGACCCTTTGGCCTAACTCATCCATGCCAACCAGATATCCTAACCTAACCTAGTTCCATTTGCCAGCACTTGTTCCATATCCCCCTCAACCCTTCCTATTCATATACCCATCCAGATGTCTTTGAATGTTGCAATTGTACCAGCCTCCACCACTTCCTCTGGCTGCTCATTCCACACGTGCACCAATCTTTGCGTGAAAAAGTTGTCCCTTTTTTCCCGCTCTCACCTTAAATCTATGCCCTCTGGTTCTGGAGTCCCCCGCCCAGGGAAAATACCTTGTCTATTTACCCTATCCATACCCCTCATGATTTTAGAAACCTCTATAAGGTCAGCCCTCAGCCTCTAACGCTCCAAAGAAAACAGTCTCAGCCTATTCAGCCTCTCCCTATAGCTCAAGTCTTCCAATTCTGGCAACATTCTTGTAAATATTTTCTGAACCCTTTCAAGTTTCACAACATCCTTCCTATAGGACAGAGACCAGAATTGCACACAATATTCCAACCATGGCCAAACCAATGTCCTATACAGTGGCAAAATGCTGTCCCAACTCAATACTCTGACCAATAAAGGAAAACATACTAAATGCCTTCTTCACTATCCTATCTACCTGAGACTCCATTTTCAAGGAACTATGAACCTGATGAAATTTCAGAATTTTATTTTATTTTCACACTAAGGATGTCAGCATTGATGGTGTGGTCTGCATTTATTGATCATTTATAGTTTCCCTGAAAGGTCTGTTAGTTTTACTTACTAAGCCACTTCAGAGCCTGGAGTCAGACAAAAGGTACACAAGGTAAAGGTAGCAGTTTTAGATTAGATTACTTACAGTGTGGAAACAGGCCCTTCGGCCCAACAAGTCCACACCGCCCTGCCGAAGCGCAAGCCACCCATACCCCTACATTTACCCCTTACCTAACACTACGGGCAATTTAGCATGGCCAATTCACCTGACCTGCACATCTTTGGACTGTGGGAGGAAACCGGAGCATCCGGAGGAAATGTGCAAACTCCACACAGTCAGTCGCCTGAGGCAGGAATTGAACCCGGGTCTCTGGCGCTGTGAGGTAACAGTGCTAACCACTGTGCCACCGTGCCGCCCATCAAACAGGACATTAGGGAACCAGATAAGATTTTGTCTTAATCGCCAGCTTTATGACATTTTTACTGAGACTTATTGTATCATTTAAGAATTTTAAAAACTAAATTCAAATTCTCAATCTAGCTGACAGATCAATAATTAAGGGAATGCAAATTCAAATCCTATGATTCTAGATTATTACTTCAGTAAAATAACCACTACTATATCACTATGCAATTCCTGATTTCAGATGTGACTTTTTTTTTGTAAGTATACTTATTAGCAAACAATATATTTTTGTAAAATGAAAAATTAAGTTATTAAAAAAGTATAATAAAAATGCAAATTACAATATAACTAACTACTAACCTACCCTATAAAACAAAACAAAATCAAACACTGCAAAACAACACCAATAAATAAGTGACTGAAGAAAAAAAACAAAAGAACACATAAGAACACAGAATAACAATGCTTGGTGTAAAGGCTCCAAAACAAAAAACAGGAGCGTTGTATATACACCCGTATTCACTCAGGAGTCACCCCTTCCAGGGCTCAGCAAACCTAACCATTGTGGTTAAACGAACACCCTAGTTAAGGTAGCAGACAAATCTGTATCCAAATAACTCAAAAAGGACTGCCATGTCTTATAAAAAGATCTGTTGTGTGGTGCACTATATTCATGAAAAAAATCCAAGAGAATGTGCTCCATCCTAGCAAGCTCGGCGGGTTCTCAGACACCCAATTCATCAGAATATTCTTCTGTACACAGTAAGAAAGAATTTGAATAGTTTCTTCTCATGCCCATCTGAAGATGATAAATTTGGTCGACCTAGGAGGAGAGATGCTGGGTCTACTTTAACTTCGATCCTCAATACCCTACCTATCTCTGCCGCTGTAGCGCTCCAATAAGCAGGGAGCCTGTGGCATGTCCAGAAGCAATGGGTAAGAGCACCTACACTTATTCTACATTTGGGGCACATTGGAGATGCCTCTTTTTTAAAACTTCACCAGACAGTCCGGTGCCATATGAACCCTGTGTAGAGCTTGTAACTGCATAGCATATGTCCTATTACAGATTGAGATCTTTCACATGTTCTCCCATATGTCCTCCCATGTTTCAGAAGAGATCTCCACTCCTAACTCTTGCTCCCAGACTTCACATAGCCGGTTAATACCTTGCCAGACCCTACCACCCAGCAGGTGATAGAGGGCGCTAACTGAAAGGGTGCTTGTGGCACGTAGCAACAACCTCTCTACATCGAGCTCAGAGGGCTTAGTGAGAAGTGTAGTCTTCGTCTGGATGAAATCCCTAACCTGAGAAAAAAAAGGAAAAGATCTCTGCTGGGCAGCCCATATTTGGGGCTCAATTGCTCGAAGACATCATAGCGTCCCCTCAAACAAGTCTCCCAAACTAGAAACTCCTCTCGCTGCCCATAGTTTGAACCCTGAGTCTATCATCCCTGGTCGGAACCCTGGCATACCAACTATGGGGGTGAGTGGTGAAGTCTTGGATAAGCAACAGTCACTCTGATGCATTGCCCTCCATACCTTGACCATAATAATAAAAATAATAAAAAAGTTCTGGCAGTGGTCCGTAACTGTCCTCATCTTATCCATGAACAACAGGTTAATAAGACGGCACTTTGTCTGGGAGGCACTGATATCCAGCCATATTGAGCCTGGATTGTTAACTGCCCAATCGCACACAAAGGACAGCGGGGAACTCAGTTGATACCTCCTGATGTCTGGTAAATTAACTCCTTCCCCCTCCTTGAGTCAACTGCAATTTAATAAGTTTGATGAGGGGTCACCCACAATGCCAAACGGAAGAACTAAACCAACCCATAAGCTTCCGCAGCATTGACCTGGGAAACATTATAGGGAGTATACGCATGGAATAAAGCAAACGAGGAAGAACATTCATCTTAATAAGGGCTATTCGGCCCAACCCCGAAATTGGAAGAGCCTCTCATCTCTCTAGATCCCGCCTAATATTGTCAAGCAGGTGAACAAAGTTAGTCCGAAATAACTGATCAAACATGGGAGAAATAAAAATACCCAAATATCGGAAACCCACTTAAAGGGGAACCTCGGGCCACCTTCGACCTCTGGCGCTTCTGTAAGATCCCACAAAGGCATAGCCTCAGACTTTGCAAAGTTGACCTTATATCCTGAAAGAGCCCCAATTGAATTAATACATTGTATCAGATGGGGTACAAAGATCATCGGGTCCGATAAGATCAGAAGGAAGTCATCCGCATATAGTGTAATCATGTGTACCCTCGATCCCACTTCCAGTGTAGTTATGTGGACGTTCTAACGAATGGCCTCTGCCAGTGGCTCTATCAGCATTTACAGCCCCTTATAAAACCTATCTGGTCCTCTTTGACAATATGGGGGAAAACCTCCAATCTCAGAGCCAAAATCTTAAGACAATAGAGAGATGGGTCTATATGAAGCACAATCCTCAGGAACCTTCCCCTTCTTAAGAATGAACAAAATATTAGCTTCTTTCAAAGATGGTGGTGGGCATTCATGCATATAGGAGTGACTGTGCATTTCCAGCATCAGCCCTGACAGAATCCCTATAAACTCCTTATAAAACTCACCCAGGAGACCATCAGGGCCAGGTGCTTTCCCACTCTGAAGTTGTCTAACTGCCTCCTGTATTTCTTTAACTGTCAAGGGGACATTAAGGAGAAGCCTGTTCCAAGTTTACTCCCGGGAGGTCCAAGCTCTTAAAAATGGTTTCCATCTCGTCCCTCCTATCTCGCAACCTTCAGGACCGATTGAATTCAGAGTAGAAACTCCAAAAAGCCTCATTAATCCTTTTGGCATCATATGTAAAGACTCCGCTGCTGTCTCGGATTGCAGTAATGGATTGGGGAGCACGCTAAATACTTCCCTGGCCTATCCAATATTGAAACAGACTTTGTCTAGCAAAGCAAGTTCTTTCTTTGTGGTTTGTGTAGGTACTGAATTCAGGGCAGCCTGAAAGGCCGTGATCTGCTGTAGCTTGGTTACCAAAGGCCTCACAAAATGTGCTGCCTCAGCAGCTTTCAGCTGTGTCCCAAGTAGATGCTGCTGTTCCTACTTCTGTTGTTTCCAGCTAGCCAAATGGGAAATAGCTAATCCCATGGCAAAGGCTTTAGCAGTCTCCCATAATATAGACCAACTACTGGCCTTGCCTGAGTTGATAATCAAAAATTCCTGAAACTCCCTTGAAAAGTATTCCACAAATTTGGAATCCTCGAGGAAAAAAGGATCCAAATGCCAATGCTGTGAACCTAACCCCTCACTCTTGGCCTTAACCTCCAAATATATCGCCGTGTGATCAGAAATTGCTATGTTCCCAATTTTACAACCCATAATGGAATCCAGAAGGATCAAGGGCACCAGAAAAAGATCAATCCTCGTATGAAATTTATGTGGGTTTGAAAAAAAAAGTGAAGTCCCTGCTGGTAGGGTGAAGATATCTCCAAATGTCCATCAACCCCAACTCCTCGCATAAGTCAGTCACCTGCTTAGCTTGTGAAGAAATAATTGGGGGCCCACTAGGCATCCTGTCCATGTCAGATCCAAAAGGCAATTGAAATCCCCCCTATAATAAGGTGCCATGTTCCAAAGGCACTCAGCTTAGAGAAAATACTAATAAAAAATTTGAGGGGATGCGCCAGGGGACAGTAGGCATTTAAGATGCCATATTCCTCCTCATGTATCAGGGCCTTAAGTATTACAAACCGCCCTTGCTCATCTTTCACCTGCTCTAATAATGTGAATGGAAGACTTTTCTGGATAAGTATAGCCATTCCCCTACTTTTAGTAGTAAAGGATGAAAAGAATACCTGGGTCATAACCCTCCTGTTGTAACTTCAGGTGTTCACCATCAAGATGGATTTCCTGCAATAGGGTGATATCAACCCTTTTCCTTTTAAGACTAGAAAGCACTTTTTTTCCTCTTAACAGGCAAATGACTTCCCTTGATGTTCCAGGTGCACCATTTGACAAGACACTTAGCCATATCCCCCTTCAGAGACCCTTGAACCCCTGCGAGTGAGAACCCTGCTTGCAATGAGCCAAGCACAAGTAAATGAAGACTCAGTCATAAAAATTGTGTGTACAAAAACTATTTTAACATAACTACAAACAAATATTGCTACCAAAAAACTACAAAGAAAACCAACTGAAAAACCTTGAATGACAGACTCTCCCCACCTGCCCATGAGGGCACTCACCCTACACTTGCCCCACCAACACCACCTCCTCCCCCCAAACAACTCCTTCGTTCAAACTATGTCCCAGCCTTAGGCACAAATAAATATGTAAACAAGGAGATGATCCTTAAATCAACAAAATACGACAACATCAGGATAAGCACTCCACCCATTCCCGGCTCCATGTCAGCCCCAATTATAAGTAAAAAGAGAAAAAGGAGCAGAAAAAGGGGGAAAAACAACAAAGAGCACCCATTAAATTTCCCATGATAAAATCCAGTTATAAAAAGTATAGTAGGAACAACATATTCCAAGATTTTCTTTCCCTTAAAATTATTAGGGAGAGAGGAAAAACAAAAGAAAAGGAAAAGGAAAATCACAGGGAAAGAAGGAAAAGAAGACAAACATTAACCATATTCTTCAAATCAGTTGGTCTATTTTAGAGTGTCCACAAAGTTCTTGGCTTTATCCGCCAAGTCAAATGTACAAACTGAATCGTCGTGGCTGAAATGGAGTACCGCCAGTACCTCATGGAGTACTGGATGCCCAGGCACCCCCTCAACCTCTTCTTAACTTCAAAAAAAGGACGTTCTCTTTTGGATTACAGCGGCTGAGAAATCTTGGAAGAACATAATTTTTGACGCCTTGTGAGCAGTGCCTGTGCATTTTCCCCAGTGATCTGGAGGCTTCTATCACTCTTTGCTTGTCCTGGTTGGTGAGGAAATGCAGTAGAACTGGGCAGGGGCACTGTACCGGCCTGGACCTGCACACCGCGATCTGATAAACCCTTTCTATGAGCAGAAGGCCAGAACTGGTTTGAAGGCCTAGGAACTGCAACAGCCAGTGTTCAAAGCAGCTGAGTGGCTGCCCACCTTCTTTATCCTCCGGGAGCATGACAATCTACAGATTTGTCCTCCAATTGAGGTAGTCAACCTGATCTCACAAGGCCCACACTTGCTGCTCCAGGGCCTGGATCCGCCCACACGAGGACTCCATAGCCGCTTCCGAGGCAGTGGTTTGACCCTCCACCTTCTCCGTCCACGCTCCAAGGCCCTGGAGCTCCCGTTCACGCTTTTGCTGCATGGATGCGAAAGATTGGATCTGGGCACGAATCTCCTCGAGCGCAGCCTCAACCTTCACGGTAAGTCTTTCCATTGCCAGCGACAATTCCTACAGGTACGTCAAGTCCCTCGGGGGTTTGGGAGATGCCACTGCTGCGGCTTCTGATGTGCCCAGTGCTGCAGGGGTGTGTCCTCCCTGCTGCTGTTTGCTCGCTCCCTTTCCCTTTGGCATCCTTCCCACTCCAGAATGTGAACAAATATATGTTTTCAAAGTTTTAAATTAACAGTTCTTTCATAGAAGTTAGCCAGGGATGGCAAAAAAAACACCAATATGCCTTGGATGTTAGGCAGAGCCATCCACGATTGTTCTAATGAATCGCCACCATCTTGCTGAGTCTGAAAAACACAGACTCCATTCCCATCTCAATGCTTCTCCTAGCAGCTGATGAGAACTCAATCGATACAATGAAAGTGCATGTGGGCATGCAGACAGTAATCTAAAAGGGGACAAGCTTTTAAATGCTGGAAGTAAACTCCATATACGTGAAGGGTACATATGCAAAACATCTTGTTTGTCCTCCATTATTGATCCTGTGTGTGCTGCCAGCATTTTCTACATGTGTAACAGGGCTATTGTTAGCTTGGCTCAATGGATAACACGTCCACCTCTGGGACAGCAGCTTGTATAGTTTGATAACCCTTTCTCCACTTCCTAGGCTCACAGCCCTTCGCGATACCGATGAGTGTCGCATTGTCCAGAGGTGTCAACTTTCTGATGAGACATTAAACAGAGATCTCCATCTGCCTCTTGACATGGATATTAAAGAACCCCAAGCTTTTTGGAGATCTGACTTTCTTGCATTGACATGACCACATTCCTCGAAATCATCACCATAACAAGTTAGCCATTCATTGGTGTTGCTGGGGATGTGTTGACACAGAATTGGCATTTACCAAACAAGTTATCGTGTTCCAGAAAGCAATGAATTCAGATACAAATGTTGGCAAAGTTTATGCCAATGGTGTAATCAGCAGAACGAGCAAAACGTTGCACTGGTGCTGAATAGAGGAAGTTATACGAAGTTTCCATACAAACTCCAAACCCAAATGTAAAATCTCCTGTGATTCAGGGCAACCTGGGTAATTGATCACAATCAACTCACAATAGAAAATGTGCAACACTCCACTTCATCATTATAAAGAAGTGTGATTGCCAAGAAATAGGCTATTCTTCACCTGACTGATTTAAAGCTCTTTTAAACTGCTTCAGTCATGGTTTTGATCCGCCTTTGGTACACAATACCTGTGACCAGTCAGCAACTGAATTGACGCAGTTACATCTGGTCTGCTGCAATTGATCATATTTACCAAATTGAAACTAAATTTAAACAATTAGCAGCAGGAGAAACAACAAGGCAGACTGATCATTGCACGTGTGATTAACATAAGATTCACATTGGTGCCTGTGTGCCCAAGAGTCTGGATTCAATAGATAGCAACATATCATTTTGACCTGGGATGGACTATTTTGGGAGGAGGATGAATTTTTAAGCCAATGTTAAAGATTTTGGTTACTCCAGTGTAAATGTTTATAAGTGTAACACATTTCTGTTCAATCCTCCACTTTCTGTACTTCAATTCTGCCAAGAATGTTATCTGCTTGAACTCTTGAAGTATTTGTTTCTTATTCATACATGTTATGAGAGTGTACCAACATGAGGTTGTGCTCTGATGCTGAAGGTCAGCAGCATCTGACAGAGATACTGGATTTTCACCAATATTGTTTGTAATGAGTCAACAGAAGACACTAGTTACATGATCATTAACCCAAATCATTCAATTGCAAAGTTATCCTTCTCTCCATTTCCGAGTCTAGGCTCCTCCTTTAATGACAAATTTACAAAAGAGCTCTGAATATAAGAGCAAAAAGATCACAACTTATTGCTAGGAGACTAGTCTGTAATCCCGACAGAGAATTCATTGCACCACATGGTGTCAGTCACAGGCCAGCAGGTCGCAGTATGAAACTTCAACCCTTCTCCAATTCCACAATTCTTATAGCCAGTGCTGATCTGACCCTTTCTCTTTCAATTTCTTCCCCACATTCTTGCTGTACTAATATCAGGACACCTCACAATCTCACTCCCCCTAGGACTATTGTAGAACACCTCACATCCCGCAATCTCACTTCCCTTACAATACTTATGCTTAAAGATCCAAGTTCCAAAACACATGGTCGCTACTCAATTTAGGTGGCATTGGGTCAAATCACCAGTGAGAGACCTTCATCCCCTCTCCTAAGGGTGTCTGATATTATTTAAGTGCACTCAGGCACCACCAAGCCTCCTACAGATAATGACCTCAGTAGTGGGCAATCCTGTCCCCGAGATCCCTACTGGCTAGGGGCCTTCACTATCAGTCATCACTGGATCCCTCAAGACAGGCGAGTGGTGGGGTTTGCAGAGAGGGACAAGGTTGGTCCTGATGTCAGGACCCTCAATTGGGCACTAGCTTGAAAGAGGGTGCCCCTCACCCCAACCCTTGAGGTGCTGGACAGCGACAGGAGACACACATGAATGATAGAGTTCCTACAGAACAGAAAGAGGCCATTCAGCCCATCAAGTTTGCACTGCCCTTCCAAACAACATCCCATCCAGATCGAGCTCCCTACCCTCTACCCATAACCCCGTAATTACCACTTGGCCTGCATATCTTCAGACTGTGGGAGGAAACCAGAGCACCCAACAAAAACCACAAGACTCAAGCAAGAACATGCAAACTCCACACAGACAGTCACCCCAAGCTACAGTCGAATCCGGGTCCCTGGCACCATGACAGCAGTGCTCATGACTAAGTCACCAGGCTATCCATTCAGTGTTCACGAGAACTCCTGAAGTACCATTAAATCCTATAGATCTCAGGGATAATGGCCTGTAAGTTATTCAGTAGTAAGCCGAATTAATTCGCAGGCAGATTCCCACATCAGGCAATTTCCCGCCACCATCTCCCCCGAACTAAACGGGGTCAGTTTTCTGACCCGAGGAGAATGGTCATGCATGATCATGTGGGCCCATTTACCACTTTGTCTGTTCTGGCAGGCTCCATTAATTCATTGTCCCAGTCTTATTAAAATCAAAATTAATTACATGGATATGGGTGTTACTGACTAGGCGATGTATATTACCCTTTCCTCTTTGCTCTCGAGAAGGTGGTGAAAGGGTTTCTTCGAGAATTGCTGAAATATTGCTCAGTACCAAATTCTCATGATACAATTACCCTCCAAGTACTGGTGAAACTGACAGCTTGCACTTATCATCAAACAAGCAACAGTGAAGGTCACTAACCAAGGAAAAATAAATACAGACATAAATAACAGATTTCATTCTGATTGACAGAAGAGTTCAATGTGGGTCCATCATTAAAAAAATTAATAACAGCACATTTCATCCGATTTGCATAACACATGCCATCTGTGAGAAACCATCTTTGATAGGAAAGGGGGACAAGGATCAGGCTGAGAATTGCAAGTATAGTCACTGAGTTTTCTACCCGTTTTAACAGAAACAGGTTTTTCTGCTTTAGGCTGTCCCAGCATTTACAACATTTAAATTTTTGACCTGTGATAATCGATTGTCTGGAAACAGCAACTGCACTGCATCATCATCATTCTAGACAAAGCAGTCATTAGCTTATTCTGCAGCAGGTTGTGTGCATATAGATGCAATACAGCTTAAAGTAGGTCATTAAATATTTAAATGTATGAGTTGAGCTCCTGTGGCATTGCTTAGAGAGATGTCTGATATCTAGTGGTGAGCCTGCCCGTCCTATTGTTAGTCAAATCCAGTGAACTACAACTGCCATGAGTGTCATCCTCACTCAAATTATATAAAGGGTAGAGGATCCCTATAACCTTGAAATTTCCAGGTTGAAGGTAAATTAGTGGTTTTCTGCCTGTTTATTTATCATGAAAAGAGGTTTGTTCTCACAAAACAAAAGTGTATGCATCTTTAAGATTACTCAAAATTGTGAAAGTTTGCAAACATTGAGTGTGTTTACCACATGTCAATTAAGAGACTGCAGATACTGCGCCTGTAGTTTTTTCTATTACTGAAGAGTTTCCTTAGATATTTCAAACAAATGATTCTGTGGATTTAAATTACACACCGCAAAGTGACAAAAAATTAAAATAAACGATGACAGTCATCCAAAATACAAACTTGTGCAAGATATTTTAAACTTAAGTAGTATTAGACTGAACAATTACCCAGTGTAATCACTATCTAGTTCATAATTCAGCTCTGGAGAAGAGTCATACCAGATTCAAAATGTTAATCCAATTTCTCTCTACAGATACTGCCAGACCTGCTCAGTTTTTCCAGCATTCTCAAATGTTTGAGATTTCCAGTATCCACAGTATTTTGCTTTTAGATACAGTAGCAAGTTTTGAGAAGATTTGCAGGTTAGCTTGAGGTTCTGGATGTAGGTTTGCTCGCTGAGCTCAAAGGTTCTTTTTCAGACGTTTTGTCACCATACTAGGTAATCTCATCAGTGAGCCTCTGGTGAAGCACTGGTGGTATGGCCTGCTTTTTAGGTTTAACCTACACACAAGTAAAAAGTGGGCCATACCACCAGTGCTTCACCAGAGGCTAACTGATGACGAAACATCTGAAAAAGAACCTTCCACCTCAGCAAGCTTTTGATAAAGTACTTCGTAATTCATATTTTAGAATATAACTTTTGGTTTTAGGAATTAAATTTTTAACAATGACAATTCTCTGACTGAGAAACTGATAAAAACAACCGTTAAGTAAACACAGTTTAAAGAAGCCTGGAGTCCGTTATACTTCAAACAGTTTGGGGCCATATTGGCGTGAAGTTAATGACTAGAAAACCAACAGTGTACGTGACACTGACAGTTTTTCGAGTAAAAGATAAATTCTTCATGTGGTCTTACAGAATTAAGCAAAGTTTTGGAATTGAAAGGATTGTATTTCTGCCTAGCAACAGGCAATGGATCACATTGCTATTGAGATGGGTGGAGCTTAGTGAGATTCTTTGTTCTGAGTCATCCCTGAGAAGTCAATTAGGTCATAGCTATTGGACAGTGTTTGGAAAAGCTGCTAAGAGACTGTTCATTTTTCTTTCATAGCTCATAGCTCCTTAAAAGTCAAGTAATAAAGCCAGATCTGCATCAGAAGTACCAGTAAATACTATTTATTGTCCATGATGCAACTGAATGTGTTTGGGATTCAGTGTTAGAAAATTAGAATGGAGGAAAATATTACTGAATATGTATTTAACTGGAAAATTAAGAAAGAAATCAACAGCCCTTTCCAAAAAGTGTGTTGTTCTGCAAGTTATCAGTTTGGTTGTAAAGTAAAACCACAACAGCTATTGGAAACCAAGAGTGTTTTTTTGATGTTTTAAGCCACTGCACAGGAGTCACAGGAAGTTTCATGATGGAGCTATGGAATCCAGAGTTGAGAGATTAGTAAATGAATTGGAAGTTAATTTAGCCACTAGCAAATGGAAGGACCTCCATGAAATCTTCCGAATTAGTGAATGGCTGGAAAACTGAAGAGAAATCATGTGTGACTTTCAGAGAGCTGTGGTATACGTTCTGGGCTGGTCCTAGTAAAGGTTGAGAAAGGCAAGGGCAGTGGGGAGGAAGATCATGAGTGTAAAGGAGTGAATTTAAATGCAAGTTTTTATAACCTGTAGTGTTAAATTAATCATGCTTAGATGTTTAGTTTTTGATGATAAACAAGAAAGTTCATTTTTGTTTAAAAACTCTTCAGTTTTGTTCTATCACTTAATTGGTGGTTATTTGGATTTCTTCTTCAAACATCTAAACATGTGGATTTCAATATTAGGCAAAACATAGATGAAAACAGAGTTTAGATTAGAGTGGTGCTGGAAAAGCACAGCAGTCAGGCAGCGTCCCAAGAGCAGGATAATCGACGTTTCGGGCAAAAGCCCTTCATCAGGAATTCCTCTAATCTAAACTCTGGTTTCCAGCATCTGCAGTCCTCACTTTTGCCATATAGATGAAAACAGCAGAGACTCTGTTCACCTTTAAATGTTCTCATCAACCTGTTCATAGACATTATTACTCACCTGTGGGATAGGTGGGATTTGAACCTCTTGGCTCAAAGGAAGACACACTACCATTGCATCCCAAGAACCTCCCTGTTCACGTTTATAATGAATGACCCAAGAATAAACACATGAAATGTGTGAAGTGCTATCACAAATGAACTATGGGTTACTGACAGAAATCCAAAGTGATCTATAATTCTAACGTTCACCCCATAGTCCTGAATTTTCCACCTCAAACTTTGCTCAATTTATCCGTTAACAGCGACATCTTGCAGTTCTTTGCTTTATTTAAATGTAGCAAAACACATGCTTGAAGATTGCTTGCTTCAAAAGACCCCCCCCCCCCCCCGCGCTTCCCTGTTTTCAAAAGCCGCCCTTGTAAATTGTCAAGGCTCTCCCCCTCACTCGAAATGATGGATGTGAATAAACCAATTGTACTAGTCGATTAAATTTCAGTCTATAATTCACCATCGAGTATCACTTATTCTACATGTGCCCACTAACTGTACGCCTCTATTTCAATCCAGACTCTGCTGAGAGTGTCCGTTACTCTACATATAAACCCCAGCGGAATTCCACGTAACAGCTGAGTAACGCTGGAAACCAGGATAAAGATACGACTGTTTTTCAATTGGAAAACATTTTATCGTATTACAGGATTATAAACAAACTGTACGGAGGTCTGTAGCGTTTAACAATAACTGTCTACTATCATAAAGATCTGGTTAATTGAAAGTTAAAATTAGTGGCCCGTTTGAATGCGGGATAGTGTGTGACTTCTGGTGGGCCCCACAGAAAACAGAACAGCAGCCGCCAATACCCCCGTACACGTGCAAATGACCCCAAGGCAGTCAGAGGAGCTGGAAACAGGCACCAGGTCACACCCATTGAAAACCTTGGAAATTGCGAAGGAAAGGCGCGACTCTCACCCCTTTACAAAAATAAATACAACACTCAGAATGAGCCCTCGTTACCAAGGAACAAAAGCAAAAACGTAACTGGAGGGACCACAATATTCCCAGGTCAACCCTTGACCGCGAGGTTGGGGGTGCAGGTTAACAATGTTCGGAGCTGGGTGAAACGTTGAATAGATGATGGAATTGACACAGCTCCGTTCGCTGGAGCTGTCTGGACTCTGCCTCCCTCCACCCCGTCGGCTTTTTCATGGGAGGGAAGGGGGTTACTCGGGAGCAAGGAAAGAAATTAAAACTGGCAGCACTCACCCAGAAACCAGTCACAAAAGCTACCCGTCCGACCTGCCCATCTCACTCCGTTCACTTCGCAAGTGAATTTGGGAGATAAGAGTAAAAAAAAACTTCTTGCAAATTCCTGCTCGCAACTATTTCAGAGGGTTGGCTTGGACGCATTCAAAACCAGAGGGAGAGGGAGGATACACATCCTGGATCTACCAAAAAAGCATTAGTTAGCCTCCAATGAACAGGGTACACGTTTAAAGGATGGTAGTATAATGTGTATTCATCATATTGTGTGGGTCAAAGTTGTTTTTCTTTTTGTAAAATTAGTATTTTGCAAAGACCCATTGCTGCTTCCCCCCCTAAGGCTGTGATGCTGATGGAAGGAACTTCATTTACATGAAGATTAAGGGTTGACATCAGGATTTTGTTACAGTGTATCATTCGGCGGGGAAAGGTATCAATTTATTTTTAATTATTATTTTCTTTCTGGAAACCGATTAAATCTGGAGGAATACCGTTACAGTCGAGCCTCGAATGTGGATGAACCTTTTATGCAAAATGACAAATCGTGTCGCCAGAGAATCTTTCCAAGGTGGGCTTCAGATTCCTACATTTTTTTTTCTCTTCATTTTAAATGCTGCGTTTAAATGATTAATAACTTTCTTTCTGTTCGGTCGGAAGAGACTTATTTCGGATACATTTCAGGCAGTTGTCAGACTGAGAAGACGTATATTTTATGTGTGTTTTTTTAAACAATTAATTGAAGGCGCGCTCGGTGTCTTTCGCTGTTAATTTCTCGGATCCCGAGAGAGATGGCAATGTCGATGCGGCTATCAGTCGTCAGTTTATTACTTCAGTCCTCTGAAAACTCTGCTTTCTGTGTGTTGAAATCGGAACATTTCTGTTTTAACATTGTAACCCCCTCCCTCCACCCCCGCCAGTCTGATCTCGTTGTTTCCGAGTGTAAATGATCAGGTTTGCGAAATATGCATAAAAGCTGCCACCCTGATTAAATCCCCGTTTAATGTTGGGTTGATATTTACACATCGGCGGGGGGAAGGGGGAAGGACTGGGGTTGGGTTTATGCTGCTAACTTTTAAGTTTGATCTGCCTCCATATTCTCTATGGCGAATTCTGCCGGCTGCCTGAACTCGAACAGATCTCGCCTTGGATTCTCCCTCCCTCCCTCCCTTCCTTCCCCTCCTCTCCCCTCCCCTCCCCCTCAAATCTCTTCAGGGGAGGGGAAAAAAAAACTAATTATTTTTCTCTCCGTTACAGACATGGATTCTTCATCGCCCTCAACTTTCGACTCGGAGGTAATTCTATGACATTAATTCTAAAAGGTCCTTGAGCCTTCCTACGGTCGGAATTTAGAGTGGATTTTTGTTTTTAAAAGTGATCGATTTCAGTCGACAGTCGGATCAATTTCATTCCCATAGGGGTCCGATTATATACGTCGCGCCATCTTGTCAATTTACCATACCTGTATGTAATTTTTAAAGACCCCTTGTTAATCAGAGCAGATAGGTTTGTGTTAAAATGTGTGTCTGGCCGCCTTGCTGTGCTCCCATTCGAAGTTAGCAATCTATTGTTGCGGGGTGGTGGGGGGACATTTCCCCTTTAAATCAGTGCTGTCCTTTTTCTTTTAAATTCCCTCCCCCTCCAAGAGCCTGTTCTTCAGGGATCGCCAATCCCGGTGTGTGTGTGTGTGTGTTTTTTAGTGATGAATATTCGCCATCTTGCCTCTGACCCGTCCCTTTTTTTCCCCCTATCCTTCCCTCCTTCCTCAAAAAGGAATTTTATTTTCCTAATTAACCGCCCCGCGCCTCTTTTGACCTCCTCCACTTCTGCCCCGAACTCTAATCCCGCACACTTCGATTTCATTAAACCCAGAGTGTTCCTACTTTTATAAAAAAAAACAGTTTTTATTAAAAAATGATGTTTCTGCACGCGAACGTGTCCCGCGAGGAGGCCTTTTAATTTATAGCTAAATGGAAAGGTTTTACTGGTAGTAAAATGTATCAATTATACAGAATGAATCGGTCCCTTTGTTAAATGGTGTTATGTACAGTCAATTGGGGATGTTGTATTCTGGGTAGATGGACCCCTCCTCCCCTTCCCGGACTGTGGATTATCCGAGATACATCAAACTGAGCTTTAACAGCGAGCAGCTCAATCCTGGGGACATTTGTAAAATCCGAAAGAGCGGTTGCCACAACAGCCCTACTTTTTGATCAGTGGGACGAATTATTTTTTTCTCAAATGGGCGAAACGCGCGATCTTGCTTGAAGTGACAATTCCGGCTAATAGGTGGACTATCGGGGTTTAGATGGCAGAGGTCAAACTGTTTTCGTATCGCCTACATTCAAGTTTTCCAGACTACGACCTTCAGCCCCTTGCACCCTCGCCGGCAGTAATCCCATTCCCGTCTGTTGAGCAAAATTCTAAGGCAGTTTACTACTCACCAGTAGAATGTGATGCTGGGTAGGATATAGTACAGTCATTCCGGAGGCTTGGTGCCTGGAGTTAAATTGGACACTCAGCTCCTGATCTGACCAGGAGGCAACAGAACCGAAGAGACCGTTCAGGCAGGTAAACAAACTGTTGTGTGTCCCCTTTACCTAAGAATTGCACTGAAGTATTTTCTAATATAAAGCCCAGTTGCCAGGAACAATTGATTGCCTCATCAGTGTTCCTCAAGAGACGTTAATTTGAAAGAGTTTGCCCAATCTTTGCAAAATTTCTACTGTACTAAGTGCTGCACATTATTCTATTTGAGCACTATGACTAACAACAAGGCCATCCTTTTCTTTGATCTGCAGTGTCTATGGTAATGGGGCCAAAATTAGATTTAAATCTTGAAAAATTACTTGAGACTCCGAGCTCAAATTGTTGACTGGCCATCCGTGACAGACCTCTGTGTACATAAACACTGAACCAATCATCCAGTTATTCAGACCCTTTGGTCCAACCAGTCCACGCCAACTAAACTAAACTGTTTTCACCAGCCTACACTGGCCCATATCCCTCCAAACTTTTACTGTTCTTTTAACTTATCCAAATGTCTTTTAAATGTTGTAACTGTACCTGCATCTGCCACTATTTCTGACAGTTCATTCCACACACAAACCACACTATTTAAAAAAAAAAGTTGCCCCCATGTCCTTTTCAAATTTCTCTCCTCTCACCTTAAAAATATGCCCCCTAGTTTTGAACTCCCCCACCTTTAGGGAAAAGACTGTTATAATTCAGCCTATCTATGTGCCCCATGATTTTATGAACCTGTCTAAGGTCACCCCTCAACCTACTACACTACGATGAAAAAGGTAGTGAGCTTTTTTAGCCTTTCCGGTCTATTTTTATATCTCCAACCCGTCAATCTCGGCAACATCCTGGTTAATCTTTTCTGAACCCTCTCCAGGTTAATAATATCCTTCCTATAACAGGGTGATCAGAATGGCACACAGAGGCATTACCAAAGTCCTGTACATTCTGAACATGACATCCAAACTCCTACATTCAAAGGTCTGAGCGATGAAGGCAAGTGTGTTAAACGTCTTCTTAATCATCCTGTCTACCTGGAGTGCAAATTTCAAAGACTTCTGTACCCCTAATTCTGTCTGTTCTACAACACTACCCAGGGCCTCCCCTACCAGTCTATCAGCATCCACATCCAAATGATCATTAGCTGCTATTTCTGCTACCTCCAGTGACATGCTACCACAGACACCTATTTCCCTCCCCACTATTGTCAGCCTTCCACAGGGACAGTACCATCTGGGACATCCTGGTCCACTCTGCTGTCACTCCCAACATTCCACCACAGCCTCATGGCACCTTTCCCTGCAACTCCAGAAGGCATGACACCTACCTGTTTACTTCCCCCCTCCTCCGCATCCAAGGGCCCAAATTCAACTTCCAGGTGAAGCAGCACTTGACCTGCACTTCACGCAGTCTGGTCTACTGCATTCGTTGCTCACCAAGTGGTCATCTCTACCTTGGGGAAACGAAGCATAGACTGGGTGACCGCTTCACAGAATACCTACATTCTGTCTGCAAAAATGACCCTGAGCTTCCAGTTGTCTGTCCCTTCAAAGTACCAATCGTTCCCTGGCCAACATCTCTGTTTCAGGCTTGCTGTAGTACTCCAGCAAAGCTCAGTGCAAGCTGGAAGAACAGCACCTCATTTTCCACTTCGGGACTCTGTAGCCCTCTGGACTCAATATCAAGTTCAATAACTTTGGGGCTTGAACTCTCCCATGTCCTTATCCTGAACCCACATATCAGGTTTTCTTAACATAGTCGGCTATTATACACAACTCATTGTTAGCCATTAACAGTCACCATTAATAGCTATTCACCCTCCTAGCCAGATTGTTACCCACGCCTTTGTCCGTCCAACTGTTCTCTCTCTTTGGGGTCTGTCCCCACCTATCGTTTACTCCTTACCACCAAACCCCCACCCCCCACCCTATCTCCTGTATAAAAACTGACATTTTCCGAGCTACCATCAGTTCTGAAGAAGGGTCACTTGATCCAAAATGTTCACTCTGATTTCTCTCCACAGATGCTGCCAGACCCACTGAGCTGTTTTAGCAATTTTAATTTTAGCTTTGATTTACAGCATCTGCAGTTTTTTTTGGTTTTAATTGTACAAGTCCTGCCCTTGTTTGTGTTATCAAAATGTGATACCCCATATTTATCCAAATTAAACTCCATCTCTGCTCCTCAGCCTACTGACCCAATTTATCAAGATCTCTTTGTAATCTTAGATATCCTTCTTCACTGTCCACTATACCACTAATTTTGGTAAAAAGGTAAAAGTCAACTGCAAACTTAATAACCATTCCTCCTATATTTTCATCCAAGTCATTTATATAAATGACAAACAAAAGTGGACCTACACCTGTATTACACAGGAAAACAGCTTTAGAAGAATGTTTTCAGTAAACGTACAGTGGCAGATCTGTACCCATAGACACTGAATCCCTGTATTACTTAGCTGCAAGTAGGATGAAAATTTCATCTACTACTAAACATCACTGAAATTTTGGGGATGACAATGCAAGAATTCCACCTCTCCCAGTCATAGTATCCCTGTAATCCACTACTTTACAATTAGATGATGGTAGAAACCGGTTGATTTTAAACAAAACTGTTCAAACGTTGAAGCTTTGCAATATTAGTGATCATAAAGCAATATTAACTTGCATACCAATGACCAGAGTACAGTGGTTGGTTTGTCTGTACCGATTGCACAAATTCACATCTAACCTTACTCTCTTTTGCTCTCTCTTCTCCCCAGGATTATACTCCAACAGATAAAAGGTGTAGGACAGTCGAAGATTTTAATAAATTCTGCACGTTTGTCTTGGTTTATGCTGGTTACATTCCCTACCCTCAAGAAGTAAGTTCAACTGCTTCAAACTCCCAATTTTTATTCTCTATCATATTGCAGTTTGACAAAGTAACTATCTTTCCTGCTCAATTTGTAGAAAATGACACATAAGTAATGTGGATAGTGTCACAATTTCAATTCCAGTATTGGCGACAGACACCATTCAATGGCTCAATGCATTTATTCAGTGATGAACTGACCTGGAAAGTCTCAGGTTTGATTGGTGATCTGGAATACAATGTCTTGAAAGGATGATGGAGGCAGGTTCAATCGTGATTTTTCTTTTAAATGAGAATTGATAAACAGTGGGGCTGGGGCTAATGGAAGAAGGAAATGTTAAGGCTAGGGAAAGAAGTAACCGGCATGAGATAGCTTTTTCAAAAAGACAATACAGATGCTGAGGGTCAAATCGTTTTTTTCTATGCTCTGTAATTTCATTTTCCAAGCTCAATTAACAGGTCTCGGCCAGGTGGGTAACAGGGGCACAACAGTTGGTCTCTAGTAAAGGGAGAATTTAACTTTGGCTTTACTCCTGATTGGCAGAAATTAACTATGGTTGCCGACAGGATGTCCCCCCTCATAGGAACATCAGTCACACTGTTTGAATTGGGAGATCCCTTCAGTTTTAGTCAGACATAAAAGAAATATCTTTCTCTGGAAGGTCATTAGTCTGGGTAAATTCTCTTTCTCAGAGGAATAGTTGCTGGGTCAGTTTAATGTTTTTAAGGCTGAGTTAGATAGATTCCTGGTTGACAAGAAAGTCAAAGGGTATGGGAGTAGATAGGAAAGTGGAGGCCACTAATTTGAATACAAATTAGGAGTAGACCCTCTTCAGCCAGCTCCACTGTTCAATAAGTTCATGGCTGATCTGATTAACCACAGTCTGACCTACCACTGATCAAATCAGCCAGGATCTTACAAAATAGTGTGGAGCAGGGGCTGCATAAGTTCGTCATAATTCATAGGTTTGAGACACTTCAATTAGGGCAATGTGAGCTTGGCTGAGATCCCGTTTTAATTGTTCAGGCACTCACTATTTGGTGATGGTGACAATGAGGAGTTGGGATTGAGGAACCTGTACCCTAGCATTGGAGAGGAACGGAAGGTGATAAATGAAGGAGAAACGCAGATGCTTTTCCTTAAGTGTGCTAATCAGTGTCCTTAAAAGTAGGAATAATGTATAACAAAACTTGCATGCTTTTGATCGAAGCTATGCACGTAGGGCATAAGGGGAATCTGGAATGGGAGAAGGAGAAAAGATTGCATGATTCTACCTGATCTTTTTCATTTTTGAAGAGTGTTGTGCTGGAAAAGCACAGTCAGTCAGGCAACTTTTGAGGAGCAGGAGAGTCGATGTTTTGGGCATAAGCCCTTCACCAGAAATGATGCCCCAAAACATCAACTCTCCTACCCCTCGGATGCTGCCTGACCGGCTGTGCTTTTCTAGCATCACACTGTTCAATTCTGATCTCCAGCATCTGTCGTCCTCGCTTTCTCCTGGTTCATTTTTCACTTGCCAACAATCTTCAAGTCAGCATCAGAGGCCCTTTAACATCACCCAGATATGGCACCTCTGTAACAATGTCCAATTGGGGAGAAATGGAAAGCTTTTAAAAAGGGCATCATCGATCTGAATTTGACAGGCAAATATTCACGCCCCCCCCCCCCCCCCCCCCCCACTCCTCCCATTTTCTAGACATGTATTACTTTGAGGGCTGAATGTTTTGGTTTACAAAACAGCAAGCAGTCACTCTCCAGTCAGCTTCTGGGCTCATATTGTTACACTGAGCAAATAGTTGAGTGTAATCTGTTTCTTATTTCAATCCCGTTTATGGGTAGAACTTCTTGTTTTCCTGTTAATGTTGTGGCATTCCAAGCATGTCGCTTAGAATGTGCCAATTCCCAAAGAAAACCAGAGACTTTTGATCAAACAAGTTTTCTGTTTGACTCCATGAAACTAAGTTGTGTCTGGATGTTCCATTTTCACAGATTTTGTCAGCTGTTTGGGGTCACCTGTTGACTAAGGCTGTATAAAGGAGTGGGTGGAGATAATTATTTTAAAAAGAAGAAAATGTACATTTCTATAGCACCTTTCACAACCTCCAGATGTCACAATGCACTTCACAGCCAATTTTATAATGCAGGAAATGTTTTGGTCAGTCTGAGTACAACAATGTTTCTTGAGCAGCTAATCAATAACCAAATAATTTTTGTTTTTTTCCAGTTGAGGAATAAATATTAACTTATGATACAAGAGAGAACTCACCTAATCATCATTTTTTTTTAAAAAAAGTGCAACAGGATGTTTTATGCCCATATGAGAGGGTACATAGAGCCTCATTTAAAAAAAAAATCCATGCAGGTGCTCCAATCCTTTAGTATCTCCCTGGAATGTCAACTTTGATTCTCCTTAGACATAATCACTATCAATGAAGAAAAAGTACTAAGGAAGCTGATGGGGTTAAAGCCCAGTAAGTTCCTTGGACCAAATGAATTGCAACCTAGGATATTGGTGAAAGAAGCAACTAGAGAGCTAGTAGATGCACTAGTAGTAACCTTCCAAAAAGCCTTCAATTCTGGGAAAGGTCCAAGGGAATTGGAAACTGCCAATGTAATAGCTTTATCCGAAAAGGGAAGGAGGCAAAAGAAAACAGGTGACTGCGGGCTAGTTAGCATAACATTTATCATTGGGAAATGTTAGAGACTGTTATAATAGATGTAATAGCAGAACATTAGAAATGCGTAACATAATCAAGCAGAGTTAGCATGGCTTCATGAAAGGTAAATTGTACCTGAGATATTTCTTAGAATTCTTTTGAGTAGGTAACAAGCGGGATAGTTGAAGGGGAACCAGCAGAGATAATATATTTGGATTTTCAAGAGGCAACAAGTTATTGCACATGTGGCTACCTCATAAGATAAGAGCCCATGGTGTTGAGTGCTTAGTGCAAGGACAGAGGATTTGCTACCTAATAGAAGACAGAAAGTTGGGATAAGGGGGATATTTTCAGAATGGCAATCTAATTAATGGAACTCCATAATGAGCATACTCGGACTACAATTATTCACAATATACGTTCATAACTTGGACGAGGAAAGTGAGTGTACATTAGTCAAGTTTGCAGATGGCACAAAAACAAGAATGGAAAGGCAAGTGGTGAGGATGGCACAGAGTCTACAGAGCAAGTGGATAAAAACTTGGCAGATGGACTATCATGTGGGAAAGTGTGCGGTTATGCACTTTTGGAAGCATGAACATTATTTAAATGGAGAATGGTATAGCACACAGGTACTTGGTTTCCTTGTCCATGAATCGCAAAAGACTGGCATATAAATGCAGTGGTAATAAGGGAGCGAGATGGAAAGTTGACCTTTATTTCAAAGGAACACAGTATGAAAGTAGGGAAGTTATGCTAAAACTATTCAAAGCAACTAGAAAGGCTCACACCTAGAATACTGTGAACAGTTTGGGTATTTTATCTAAGGAAAGATGTATGGCATTGGATAGGGTTAACGAGACTGAACGTTTGGAGGGATTGTCCTATGAGAAGTTGATTAGATTTGGCCTGTGCTCATTGGAGTTTAGAAGATTGAGATTCTCTCAAGAAGATTTTCTCTCATGGGTCTTGACGAGGTAGATGCTGAGAGTTTTCTTTTCCCACTTGTGGGAGAGTCTAAACTCAGAGGGCATAATCTCAGAGTAAAGGGTCCATTTAAGTAAGAGATAAAGAAGATTGTTTTCCCCAGAGGGTAGTTGAAATAACTGCAGAGGCTAGTGTCCCATCACCAAGTCACCCTTTTATTTAATGAGCACAGTACATAGGCTCTCTTCAGCGAGCCTGGAGTCAGTGCCTCGACTGAGACGACTTTCTGAATCTCCTGCTTGTAATTTTTTTTTACCACCGGGGAAAACATCCATGTGGTCAGTGAACCCATAATGAGCAAAGCAGGATTATGGTAATACTAAGCTCCTGTTTATTTTGTACTGTTTAATAATAATAAAGAAAAAAGTTAATACACAAAGCAGCAGTTCACAAAAAAAAACACTATATACAGGGGAAAGGGCAGCAAAGCCAAACGCCATCGTTCAACCATGTTTCAGGGAGATGAGGAACCTCAGATCCCACTTCCATTCATCACAAAGGTAACAGTAACAAACACAGTCAAGACAGTGCAGTCAAATGAGAAACAGTGCATAGAACTCAGAGCCAATATAGCTATAAAAAAGTCCTTGGCTAGCCTTCCTGCAGGACAGTTGTCGGTCTTCCAGTCTCTGGCCACCCTGTGTACTGACTGACCCTCCCCAGCACTCCTAATATTCCATTTACTTTTTAAGAATTTTCTTTTTTTCTTTGGGATATCTGACACTCCTGCTTTTTTTTTCTTTTATTACCCCCACACTACCATCTAACTGTGGTAGTGCTTATTTTTCCCCAGCACCCATGTTTGTGTGTGCAGATGTGAGACACAGTGAAAGACACAAAGTGTGCAAATCTTTATTCATATGTTTTTTTTTCCCGTTTATATTATTTTATTAAACAATTCAGTTTACAAAACAATTAACATTAACAGCTATATGCAAAGAAACAGCAATTTTACAGGGGAGAGGAATGGCAAACTCTAGACCCCAAACCCCACCATTCAACCATTTTTCAGGGAAATGAGGGCAAACCTCAAATCCCAGTTTCAAGTACATAAGAAACAGTGCATACAATACAGACCCCCAGAAACCCCACCCCGACCCACCTTCCAGCCCTCCCCCACCCACCTTCCAGTTCTCAGTCCGCCCTGACACATCTTTCGACCACCTCTAAGACAGCCCACCCAGGGTGACAGCACTGAGGACGGTCCAGCTGCCTTCCGGTCTGTCCCTACTACCATCGGGCTTTCGCCCACCCCGATGCACTATCCGGCCCGTGGACTACCCTGACACACCTTCCGGCCACTTCTAGGACAGCCCGTCCTCTTCCCCAAGAACGAAAGCGTGCAGGGCAGCCCACAAGCCTTCCGGATTTCAGCCTGCCTCTACACATCTTCTGGCTTTGGCTGCTCCGACACCTTCCGACCAGCTCTAGGACAGCCCATCCCGATTACCCCTTCTCGGGACGACAGCGCTCAGAACAACCTGCCCACTTTCTGGCTCTCGGAGTGACTGGCATCGAGGTGGCCTACCGACCCTCCAGCTCTCAGGGTGACAGCTTTCAGGATGACCTGAGCCTCCCAGCTCACAGTAAGGCCTACCAGACCCAGGGACACACAAGACAGTGCAGGTGATAGCCCCAACAAACCACATGACAGAGTAAATTATCAACAAACAGTCTTTTCTGGTACATAGAGTCCATTAGCATTTCTCTTCAAAATGTAGAGTTCATTCCCAGGAACACAGAGTCCACTCCAGTATACAAAGTGCACTGTCAGCAATGGAGTCCACTCCAAACTGCAGAGTCCGTTGCTAAAAAACAGAGTCCACAACTGAGGGCAGAGTCCACTCCTGAAGGCAGCAAATGCACACCCCACAGCACACAGGTGTTCAATCTTCATGGAGTCCTGGCCCATCCTTGGAGAACCAGGCCCACAAATAGGAAAACAGTATATTGTAAAGATGCAGTTACCTCACGGGTTTGGTCCATTCCAGAAGGCAAGGTCTTCTGCCAAACTCCTGGATACAGCAAGTGCTCACCTCCCAGCACACACACAGGTGTTCAGTCTTTGCAGAGGCCTAGTCCAAAGGTCAGGCCTACCAACAGGAACAGCTCATCTGGTAAGATGTATTTTCTCACAAGGGCTCAGTCCAAACACCAAAAAAGAGTGAAGACACATACAAAAAAAAACAAAAAGCTAGAATCCAAAGGCTAAGCTCTACCACAAATTCAATATTCTTTTCTCAAAAAGAGTAACACACCGGCTGTAACCAGTCAGTGAAACAACAATCCCCTAATGAGAACTGAGTTACCCCTGAAACACTATGTGCATCAGGCAGTTTAGAAATCAGTCCTCACTAAAGGAATACCAGTTAACAAACTGGCTAAATAATTCAGCCAGTTCCTCCCCCCCAAAAAAGGAGCAGAAACCAACAGCAACAGTAACACACTGACTGTGGCCCAGCCAGCACAGAATCAGTCTCCTAAATTGAGAAGACTCAAATGTCCTGTTTATTTTTTTCTTATTTTATTAAACAATTACAAAACAGTTTTCAAAACAGTTTACAAAAACAAAGTTAACATTTACAGCTGTATACAAGAGACAGCAATTTTACAAGGGAGAGGAGCAGCAAAGCTAGGCCCCAAACCCTACTGTTCAACCAGTTTACAGGGAAATGAGGACCGACCCCAAATCCCAGTTTCAAGCATGATAAGACAGCAACAATGACATTTGTACAGAAAAAGACAATCCAGTTACATAAAAAAAGCAGTGCGTACAATACAGACCCTGCAAGCCCCCGTCCCTCCCACCTTCCGGCCACTCTAAGCCCCTATGCACTTTCTGGCTCTCAGTCCACCCCACGTCCCTTCCAGTTCTCGGTCCGCCCCGACACACCTTTCGACCATCTATAGGACAGCCCAGCCTGGTACCTGTCCAGGGTGACGGCGCTGAGGACAGCCTACTCACCTTCCGGCTCTTGGTCTGCCCCTACATACCATTGGGCTCTCACCCACCGCGATGCGCAGTCTGGCCCGTGAAGTGCCCTGACACACCTTCCGCCCACTTCTAGGACAGCCCATCCCCTTCCCCAGGGATGATAGCGTGCAGGGTAGCCCACAAGTCTTTCGGATCTCAGCCTGCCCCTACGCGCCTCCTGGCTCTCGGCCACTCTGACACACCTTCCCACCACCTCTAGGACAGCCCGTCCTGATTACCCCTCCTCTGGACCACAGCGCTCAGAACGGCCTATCCACCTCCTGGCTCTCGGGAGAGCCTACCAACCTTCAGATTCACAGGATGGCCTACCCATCCTCCGGCTCTTGGAGTGACAGCTTTCAAGACAACCCATGAGCCTCCCAGCTCACAGTAAGGCCTGCCAGACCCAGGGACACACAAGACAGTGCAGGTGATAAGTTGAAACTTTATTGCTGGAACAGCACAGCAGGTCAGGCAGCATCCAGGGGGCAGAGAGCTTCTTCAAGGAAGGCATCCTTGTAAGAGGATTCGCAGTAGGTTGAAATCTTCGAGGAGAAAGTGAGGTCTGCAGATGCTGGAGATCAAAGTTGCAGGTGATAAGCCCAACAAGAAACATGATAGAGTTAATTGTGAACAAACAAACAAAGAGTCCTTTCTGGTACACACACAGTCCAAATATAGAGTCCATTCTCAGGAACAGATTCCACTCCAGTTTACAAGGTGCATTGTCAGAAGTGGAGTCCACTTCCAAAGGCAGCAAATGCAAACCCCGCAGCACACAGGTGTTCAATCTTCATGGAGCCCTGGCACATCCTTGGAGAGCCAGGCCTACCTCACAGGAACACAGTACATTGTAAAGGTGCAGTTAACTCACAGGGGTTTTGGTCCACTCCTGAAGGCAAGGTCTTCTCCCCAACTCCAGTATACAGCAAGTGCTCACCTCCCAGCACACACACAGGTGTTCAATCTTCAGAGGCCCAGTCCCAGGGCTAGGCCTCCCCACAGGAACAGCTCCTCTGGTACAATGTATGTTTTCCACAAGGGCTCAGTCCAAACACCAAAAAAAAGTGAAGACACATACAAAAAACAAAAGAAAACTAGAGTCCAAGGGCTAAGCCCTACCACAAAACTAACTTTTTTTTTTAGTTTGAGAAAAGGACAGAGTAATACAAAGGCTGTAACCAGCCAGTGAACCAACAATCCCCTAATGAGAACAGAGTCACACCTGAAACACATTGTGTGCATCAGACAGTTTATAAATCAGTCCTCACTAAAGGAATACCAGTTGACAAACTGGCTAAATAATTCAACCAGTTCAGGAGTCAGGTTCCCCTAAAAAAAAAAGAGCAGAAACCAACAGAATCACACTGACTGTGGCCCAGCCAGCACAGTTCCCTAAATTGAGAAGACTCTGAATCTCCTGTTTATTTTTTTTTAAAAATGCCTACACTACCGCCTAACTGCAGTAGTGCTTATTTTTTTCCCCAGCACCCATGTGTGTGCAGGTGTGAGACACAGTGAAAGACACAAGGTGCACAAATCTTTATTCAGTTTCCATCACCAGGAAGAAAAGAAACACCTGAGTGGCTAGTGACAAGTAGTGACATCAAAGGGCAATGCTGTGTGATCAAACACTCAAGGGGAGGGCAGGAATTAAATCAAAATAGAGTTGGAGGGGGAAATAATGGACTCCACTCCCTGCGGCGCCCACCTCTCCCTGAACAACTTCAGGGTGTTGGTCGACACCGCGTGCTCCTTTTCCAGAGACACCCAGGCTCTAACGTAACCGCGGAAGAGGGGCAGGCAGTCGGCCCTAATGACCCCCTCCACGGCCCGCTGCCTGGACCTGTTTATGGCCAGTTCAGCCAGGCCCAGGAGCAGACCAACGAGGAGGCCTTCAGACCTGCCCTCCCTCCTCCGTAACCGGTGCCCAAAGATCAGGTGCGTGGGACTGAAGTGCAATCAAAAGCAAACCCTCCTGTTGATATCTGTCAACCAGGGCTCCCTGATTGTCCCAGGTTAACAACCCCAATCAAGGATCTCATCATCAATGAGATCCATCTAGCCCTCATTTCAATCAAATCTGGTACTGAATCTGTGGAATTGTTCTGACACAGAGGGTTATCAAGGCTAGCTTGTTAAGAATATTCAAAACTGAGATAGATTTTTAATCAGTAAGGCAATCGAGGGTTCTGGGGGAAAGGCAGGAAAGTGGTGCTGAGGATTATCAGATCAGCCATGATCTCATTGAAAGACAGACCAGACTTGATGGGCTGAATGGTCAACTTCTCATGTCTTATGATTATGTGCTTAAATCTTTGATGTGGCATTTGAACCCGTGAGTTTCTGACTTTAAGTCAAGAATGCTGTTCACTTGGTATCATTGATTATTATCCACCCACACGTTGCGAGGGGAAACTGCAGCAGCTTATTTACCTGTTATCTTTGTGCATTTCAGGAGGTGCCTCTGCGGAACAGTTCCAGCCCTCCCAACAGCACAGGCAGTACCGTGGAGAGTGAACCTTGGGACATTCCATTGTCTGTCCCTAGCACCAATAAAGGCAGAAAGACTTTCAGCGGTTTCAAAAAGGCCAAGCCATACTCATTTCTGAAACACCACAAATCCGGCAGCTTCATGCTGCCCCCGTTCAACCGCAGGAAGCCCGACAAGGTGAAAAGGAGGCGTGAGATGAGGGCAAAGGATGACCACCTAAAGCTAGAAGAACCACAGATTGAAGAGGTCAGCAAGCAGGAGCCACCTGACCCCATCGCAGAAACCAGTGTATTGTCTCCTGTCCATGGAGCAGAGGATGCGACAACAGCTTCTATTTTCCTGAAGCATCTCTCCCAGGAACCCCTTGTCCAGCAGTCCCTCATTCAGCAGCCCCTCACTCCAGACCCCCTCACTCCAGATGCCCGCGTTCAGCAGCCGCTCACTGTGGAGGCCCGCGTTCAGCAGCCGCTCACTGTGGAGGCCCGCGTTCAGCAGCCGCTCACTGTGGAGGCCCGCGTTCAGCAGCCGCTCACTGTGGAGGCCCGCGTTCAGCAGCCGCTCACTGTGGAGGCCCGCCTTCAGCAGCCCCTCACTGTGGAGGCCCGCCTTCAGCAGCCCCTCACTGTGGAGGCCCGCCTTCAGCAGCCCCTCACTGTGGAGGCCCGCGTTCAGCAGCCCCTCACTGTGGAGTCCCGCGTTCAGCAGCCCCTCACTGTGGAGTCCCGCGTTCAGCAGCCCCTCACTGTGGAGGTCCGCGTTCAGCAGCCCCTCACTCGGGAGCCCCGCGTTCAGCAGCCCCTCACTCGGGAGCCCCGCGTTCAGCAGCCCCTCACTCGGGAGCCCCGCGTTCAGCAGCCCCTCACTCGGGAGCCCCGCGTTCAGCAGCCCCTCACTCGGGAGCCCCGCGTTCAGCAGCCCCTCACTCGGGAGCCCCGCGTTCAGCAGCCCCTCACTCGGGAGCCCCGCGTTCAGCAGCCCCTCACTCGGGAGCCCCGCGTTCAGCAGCCCCTCACTGTGGAGCCCCGCGTTCAGCAGCCCCTCACTGTGGAGCCCCGCGTTCAGCAGTCCCTCACTCCGGAGACCCGCGTTCAGCAGCCCCTCACTGTGGAGGCCCATGTTCAGCAGCCCCTCACTCCGGAGCCCCTCACTCCGGAGACCCGCGTTCAGCAGTCCCTCACTCCGGAGACCCGCGTTCAGCAGTCCCTCACTCCGGAGACCCGCGTTCAGCAGTCCCTCACTCCGGAGGCCCGCGTTCAGCAGTCCCTCACTCCGGAGGCCCGCGTTCAGCAGTCCCTCACTCCGGAGGCCCGCGTTCAGCAGTCCCTCACTCCGGAGGCCCGCGTTCAGCAGCCCCTCACTGTGGAGGCCCGCGTTCAGCAGCCCCTCACTGTGGAGGCCCGCGTTCAGCAGCCCCTCACTGTGGAGGCCCGCGTTCAGCAGCCCCTCACTGTGGAGGCCCGCGTTCAGCAGCCCCTCACTGTGGAGGCCCGCCTTCAGCAGCCCCTCACTGTGGAGGCCCGCGTTCAGCAGCCCCTCACTGTGGAGGCCCGCGTTCAGCAGCCCCTCACTGTGGAGGCCCGCGTTCAGCAGCCCCTCACTGTGGAGCCTCTGGTTCAGCAGCCCCTTGTTCCACAGCCCCTCACAGAATCTCCATGCACAGGCCAGGACAGTTCTTCTATGCCAGCTACTGCAGCAAATGTGATGAATGAGACGATAAAATGTGAGAAAGTAGAACGACAGAGGACTGTATTCCGTCAAGGAAAGCAGGTTGTGTTCAGAGACGTGGACACAACTGGGAATGATGAAGATATCATGGTGGATTCTGGTAAGTGAGTTTTTGGAATGTTAAGTAGTCAACTCTCACCAGCTCCCCAATGTTCGTTCACCAGCTTCCAGGCACAAGTCCTGAGTGTGATGGAATATACTGCACTTGTCTGGAAGTGTGCAGTTCCATAAGCACTCAAGGAAACTCCATACTATCCAGGACAAAGCAACCATTTGATTGGAACCCTATCCACCACCTTCTTCATTCACTTTTTCCATCACCGATGGACAGAGGTAACAGTGTGTTATCCTAAACCCAACCCCATATGACAGATTCATTACAACAACTCAGCAAGGCTACTTCAACAGCACCTTCCAAACGCATGACCTCTACCACTTAGGATAAGGGTAGCAGATGTATGGGAATACTTATGAGCAAGAGGTTCTCTCCCAACTCCATAACATCTGAAACTATTAGTTGCTGGGTCAATGGGTTCCTACCTCTCATGGACTGCAACAGTTTGATAGGTGTCTCAAGAGAAACTGACATGGTGCAATTCATAGACTCTGTGTGCTCCCTTATGTCTCAGTTGCTAAGATACCTTTTTCCTGTGTGGGCCTAAATCCTGTAGATTACAACTCTCCCAGGTTTGATTGGTTTTATGCCCAGAGCCACCTGTTCTCAGCTAAGCCATTAAAAGGACGGTCACCAATGGTATAGCTTTAATCATCCATACAGATTGTAATTTGCATGGTAAATGAGGATTATAATGAATAGGATTAGAGACTGGTCTCTTTAGAATATATTATTGATTGACCTATGATGACCAAAGCTAGCCCTGGTAGTACTAGTGTCAGATTATAACTGTTTCTAACTGTCAGAACTAGCAATAGATGATAACCAACAGCATTGGTGATATACATGTGACAACCAGGACTATAGGCAAAAGACCATCTCCAGGACTGTCCAAAGGGCCAGTGATCTTCACAACCTGGCCATAATGTCTTGAATCTATAATTCTGTTTCTCATAGTGCACCTACAATTAATTGAAATTCCTGCAACAATACTCACAACCTTGCATATGTACCTAATCACCATGGTAATGGGCCAATCTCCCTGTATCAAATGCTGTCTAATCCCAAGCTTGAGAAAAGCCGCTGTCTTTAGCACTTACCTCATACTAGCCCCATTGCTTGGTGTACACCTCAGTGAATTAAAGAATTACTCTTGAAATAATTGAGGATTAAATATACATTGTATTTTCTCATGAGCCGACATTTTAAAGAGTATTTCCACATCTCTACTCTTGAGGTGCTGACTGTGTTTGGGGTTTGAGTCTGTTGCTATCAGGTAGTGCTACCAAATGTGGGGAATCACATCCAAGATTGTTTTATCCAGCTATTATTTTTACACTTGCTTTCCGACTAGAGTTGCCTCTCTCTCATCCAAGAGGTTCTGAGGTCAATTGTACTTTCTCCCAAAGCCATTCTTGCTGAGATCAGCAAAAACAGCAGCAATGAGGTTAACCTAGGACCTCCATGATTTGTATGACTGAATACCTGGTAAAATTAATTCTTCATTGACTGCAGATTATTAGGCAGCTAAGCAGAGATCATTTTCACATCACAAACATTGCAGGAACTATATTATAGCTTGAGAAATCCAAGACATTTATGAACTGAGCTGTACTCCCTTGAGTTTCAAAGATTGGGTGATTTATTGAGGTGTTTAAGATAATTAATACTTGGATAGTTTCTCACCATCATGTGGTGGGTAGTCCAAAATAAGGAACATATTTTTTTAAAATGGGAAAAAGCTGTTCAGCGTTGATGTCAGGAAACACTATTTCACACAAAGGGCAGTAGAAATGTAGAACTCTTTTCCCTGAAAAGCTTGTGAAATTGGGGTCAGTGGAAAATTTCAAACATGAGTCAATAGATTCAGAAATAAAACAAAGAACTGTGGATGCTCGAGATCTGAAACAAAGTCAGCAGGTCTGGCACCATCTTTAGAGAGAAAACAGAGTTAACGTTTCGAGTCCAATGACCCTTCCTCAGAATTTCTGATTTTGTTTGTGTCAAAGGATTCTGGTTGTGCAAGTCTATTCAGGGTAATGGAGTAAAGAGTAAATTAACTGAGATATTTGAGTAGTGGAACATGTTTTGAGGGACTGAATGTTCTCCACCCGTTCCTGTGTGTTCTCGTTTTCCTCTGTGAAATTATTTTGGTTAGTCTCAATCTAGTTCCAAATAAGCAAAATTCCACACCAGAGAAGTGCTAGGGAAATAACAGATTGGCCAAATGGTCAAACAAGGGAGTGAAAATGGATTCAAGATATATTTGATGGCCTTGGACATGAGTGAATACACAACTTGAAAGTGAAGTGTTTAGATCTACGTTAACTCGAGAGAGAAGCACCAAGCTTCACCTTGTCCACATGTTCTTATCTGTTTGTTACTTCATCATCAAAAATTCTTGCACTCCTCTCAACTTATTTATGAAATTTGGCTTGACTTATCCTTAATACAACTTCAGGTAATCCTCCAGTCCTTCTTGCAAATAGTTATTCATCACATATGAACCCACAGACTGGCACGACTCCATCCAGGACAAAGTGGTCCATTTCATTGGCACCCCATCCACCACCTTCCACATTCAATCCCTCCATCACTAACTCATGGTGGCAACAGTCTGTACCATCTATAAGATGCACTGCAGTAACTCACCCAGGCTGCTTTGACAGCACCTTCCAAATCTATAACTTTTATCAACTATATGGTAAAAAACAGCAGATGCATGGGAACAATATCACCTGTGCAAGTTCCTGTCCACTGTGTACATCTTCCTGATTGGAAACTCTTATCTCAGTCATTCACTGTCACAAGGTCAAAATCCTGGAACTTCTTCTTGATGGCACTATGCATGCGCATAGGCTTCAGCAGTTCACCAACAACTTCTCAAGGGTAGGTAGAGAAGGGGAATGAATGGTGATCCAGCCAGTCGTGCTAACATCCCATAAATAAGTATTTTTTAAAAAAGTTTCAAGTCCCTCTCCAGAAACCTGAGCCACAAGATCCAGGCTAACACCTGCATTTCAGTACTGAGGGAGCGCTGCACAATTAGAGGTGCCCTCATTCAAATGAGACATTAAACCAGAGTTTACCTCTCATTTTTCTTTTTACTCATTCATGAGATGTGGGTGTCACAGGCTGGGTGAGCATTTGTTGCATATCCCTAATTGCATTTTTTTCAGGTGGACATAAATGTTTCTAAGGCCTGTATTTTGCAGCAGATCAGGAGAGTTCTTTCTACTGTTCTGATGAATATTCACCCACCAACATCACTAAAACAGATTATTCGGTCATCATCCATTCATGAGATGTCACTGTGCACAAATTAGCTGCTTTCCACTTGTCAGCGAAATTATCTGAAAGCACTTCACTGCATTTAAAGCACTTTGGGACATCCAGGGCTTGTGAAGGTTGCTATGTAAATGCAAGTTATTGTTGATCTGGTTTGTGATTAATCTTTGGACCTTTCTCTTGAAACAACAGATGATGATTCCTGGGACTTGGTGACATGTTACTGCATGAAGCCGTTTGCTGGTAGGCCAATGATTGAATGCAACGAGTGTGGCACCTGGATCCACCTGTCCTGTGCCAAAATCCGCAAGTCCAATGTCCCAGAAGTGTACGTCTGCCAAAGGTGTCGAGATTCCAAATACGATATTCGCCGATCAAACCGATCTCGAATCAGCTGCAGGAAGCACTTCCTCGACTGAGGTGTCCAAGTCTTTCTATTTTTATTGGTTTTGTTTTGTTTCAGGGAGAGAGAGGGAGGAGAATATTGAATTGGCATTAAGGGAAGTTGGAAATATTAAAAAAAATGCATTTTAAAACAAAATAATTTGATGCACTTATTTGGAGAGTTGCATCTGTTTCCACAGGAATTGCCTGCTTTTTGACTCTGTCTCTCCTTTCACCCTTACTACTTCCAGGAATAACCCAAGAAATGAATACAAATTAAGCCAATCTTTCTGATATCACACCCTGAATAAATAAGTGCAAGGGAGACTGGAGGCATGGGGTTGATTTGCACGAGGAGGGGAATGAACTTCCTGACTGCTATAAACTATATTTTCCTTCCCCTTTCACCATTCCCTTCACTCTTACCTCTCACCCCTTGCATTTAAAAAGCCTTAATCCACCAAGGTCTCCATGATGAAAGTGATAGCCATCGCCCCCATTTTTGGTGCAATCCCTAAAATGTTTGCTGCTAAAGGAGCTGCAACAGATAAACAGGGCCTGTGCAATAGTTAAAGGCTTCAAGCATTAATGTTTTCAAAAGAAATGGGAAGGGAATAATAGATAATCAATACCTAATGGCCTGCCATTTATTAAAGTGTAATAAAATCAGATAGTGTAGGAAATACACAATGATTCTGTCAATTTGAGAGTTGATTAAAGTAGGTTCTGACCAAGGGGATGCACCTTAAATCTGTCTTCTCTCTTTACAGGTTACAACTGACTTGCTGTGCTATATCTAATATTTTCTGATTTTGTTTTCACTTTCCGGCACTTTCACTTTTAACATAACAATATTTACTTTGGTTGAAATGCCTGTTTGCTCCCTCCACACTTTCTTTAAACAGCAGTCGAAACCCAAACAAGTCTGGCTGTTCTGACAGTATGCTGGTTGACAAAGAGTTAAAATCCAGCAGGAGGTGTATGATAATAATCTGGGTTAATCCATCAGGTTTGACTGGTGCTGTTAAAAGGTTTAGAATAGACAACCAATTTTGGATTATTTTTGGAGAATATTTGTCTTAAGGAGGCCTTTACAATTTTTATGCCTGCAATTCAGTATTTAGAACAAAACTTGGTACTTCCGTGAGGAGGAAAGGTATCCTTAAGTGTCAGGACTGTGGCTTTTAAATGAACAGTTGATTAACTCTCATCCTCTTCTATATATTGAAAGAATTGTTTTATGGGTTGCAAGGAGAGGAGATGACAAACTCAACATTTTGTCAACTCTTAAAAGCTCTGGATAGAAATGTCTGTTAAAAAGACAGCAACATAGCCTCTCTCTTGTTGGGGGGAGGAGAGCAAGAATGTCCTATCAGTAACTTTTAAGTCTTTTTGGTCCTTACTTGGCACCATAGGCAGTAAGTTCATTACAGTAATCTGTGAACCTGAATTGAAGAGTTGGGTGAAAAGGGCGAGAGAGAGATCACATTGTCCTCTCTTGTCCATCTCTGTACCTCACAGTACATGAAGACACTGTAGAACATGACCATGGTTCCCAAGATGTTGCCTCAGTCATTCAAACAGGCACTCGTGTGGTGTTTAAATGTTCAGTGGTGATGCGGCTTCATTTGGAAAAGCTCTGTGGGTCATCTGAATGACTGACTTGATTGGTAATTTGGCATTTAAATGAATACAGACACTACTGTTTTGAGTGTTGTAAATCTAGAGTCTTCATCATTTGACCCTTTCCATTAAAGGAAGGGGTAGGGGAGATGAGGAGGTTTCCATCTGGTTCAACCTTCCATCGTTGTATACTGTAAAATATTGTTTGTGTATTTTTACTCCCAAATGTCTTATCCTACAAAAAACCGCCAAGTTGTGCCTCCTCGACTTGCTATTTCCAGTGAGAGGAAAGAACACAGAATTGACTTCATTGATATTATTACAGCCAATCAAAGTGCACAAGTGTTTCTGCCTCTCATTGTAGGTTGGGGAGGGGAGGTGATTGTACACAATCAGCAACTTTCCATTCCTGTCCTTTAACTCTATCCCAATGGTCAAGTTACCTCAAACCAAACATATGTTATCTTTCTCCCCTTTCCTGTAATAATCGGCTGTAGGAGGGTGTAGGCCATAGACATAGTGAGCACTTAGATGCCTGACAATCAACCAGCATCCCTATCACCACCATTGTACATGAGGAGTTAATTCACATCTTCACCCAGACTCCAATATTAGAAGTGTCACCTTGTTATTGAGGAATAATGTTTCCTAACTATTTCCCTTCTACCAAAGGTGGTCTCCCTTTTGTTGTTAGAGATAATGCTTTAAATTTTCCTCTCTCTATATAGAGGGAGGAGTCAAGAGAGAAAGACAGAGATGGTGGGTTGAGAAGGTAGTTCTTGTAGAGCAGCCACTCCTTCAGATTTGGTAGTAGGGTTCTGATCAGAATGCAGCAAGGATTCTCACTCGTGATTGCTATACTGTGTTCCCGCTGGGAATATGTGAACATGAGCAAGGGCAGAATCTAGCTCAGTTTGCTAATCACCATGAATTAGCTGGATAACACATACTTTTCACACATATACACATGCGTGAAAAACAGCTGTACAGCCAGCAAGTGGAGAGTCTGGATCTTTACAATCCTCCAATTAGAGGAGGGGAAAATCTTGAGCCATCATCAGTCAGTGTAAACCCCACAAAGGCCCTAGATATCTACATATTAAAAATAATTAATTCATGCTCAACACTCTCCCCTCCATTTTCTTTTGAGGAATATCTGTCTCCTTTACACCCATAAGAGGGAACAACCTCTCTACATTTACCTGTCAAGCCCCCTAAGAATCTTGTATGTTTAAATAAGGTCTTCTCTCATTCTTCTAAACTCCATTGAGTAAAGGGCCAACTGACTCAACCTTTCTGCCTAAGAAAATCCCTCCATACCCAGGATAAACCTAGTGAACCCTCTATGGACTGCCTCCAATGCAATATATCTTTTCTTAGATAAGGGGAAATTGATGAAAATTAGGGTGTTTTTTTTAACAAAGCAGCATTGTTATTATTTCAAACAGCAGTGTTGCTCTTGCTCCTGATGAGAATGCCGACATGAGATTTTCATGGATATGTAACAAGTCTCTGACTTTGAAAGTGTGTGCCAGGAGTATTGGACTGTCTCCTTGGAAGAATTGTTAAAGTGGAACAAAGAAAACCTTGTTTCTGTGAAACTTTGTACGTGTATATCGGAAGTTATTTTGTAAATAAAAATTTAACTATTGGTATTTTAAATAATAAATCTGTTGTAACTTATTTCTCCTTTATTTTCTGTATCACATGAAGGACATTTGAGGCACAGAAAAATGCAGTGGAGGTTGGATATTGAGGCAAGTCCACATTATATTTTGCAACGAGATTATATGCCTGGATGCAGAATAAAGATGCACTTAGTCAGTTCTAAATCTCAGAAGAGTCACCTCTACTGTTAATGATTGAATAATTTGAATAGTTTTTATTCAGATGAATGCTTGGATGTTGTTGGGACAACATTCAGACAGAATCTTTGCTCCTTTTACTACACAGTAAGCTATGTTGTTGGCCCCAGTGTTGAAATAATTCACATCCTTAACCTGGTTCACAGAATGCTGCACACATTAGAGCTTTTTAAAAAAAAACATCCATCAGAAAGGAAAAGGCCCAGAGCAAATGCAAGGGAGATTCACCATGTTAATGTCTGGGCTTGTGGGATTGTTTTATGAGGAGAGAATAAGGAAACTGGGTCTCCATATACTCTAGAGTGTTGAAGAATGAGAAGCAATCTCATTGACACTTAAAGGACTGACAGATGAATATGAATGGGATTTTTCCCCTTGCTGGCGAGGTCATTTAATACTGAGATGAAGAGGAAATCTCTTCACTCAGAGGGTAGTGAACCTTAGGAATTCTCTAGAGGGCTGTTTAGATTCAATAATTGAGCAGGATCAAGATTGTAGGTTTCTGAAACCTAATCACATTAAAGGTTTTAGAGAGAGTGCGGGCAATGGCATCAACAAGATGATCAAACATGATCTAGAATGGCAGGCAGGCTCAATAGGCTGCATGGCCTACATCTATTCCTAACATCATGAAGTTAGTGGTAGGACTGATAAAGAGATTGAAAGAAAAAAATGGTTTGTTTGTTTGTTGGCTCAGTTGATAGAACTCTTACCTGAGGAAGAAGGTTGTGGATTCAAGGGCCTTTCCAGCAGATAATTGGAGTTGATGCTGCAATGCAGGTGACAAGTCAGAGATGCTGTCTTTTAGTTGAGTATTTAAATGAGGTACAATCTGTTCATTCAACACTAATATTGAAGAACAAGGGTGTTCTTCCTGATATCATAACTACTATCCATTCCCTAATGGACAATATCAAATGATTAATTTATCTTGTTACAGTATGTGAAGCTTGGTTGTACAGTGGTTAGTCACAAATGCAATACCTGCTTCTGCACTTGGAAAAAGTAACTTATTGGCATTTTGCAATGTCTTGAAGGGATAAAAGGTGCTATTTAAGTATAAATATTTTCAGACATAGAAAAGGATAACTGCTCCAGAGGGTGAGGCCTGGTATCTGAATAGCTGGATAAACCAATCTTGGATGTGATTCTCCACATTTGGTAACACGCACTACCTGATAGCAACAGACTCAAACCCCAAACACTGTCAGCATGTCAAGAGTAGAGATGTGGAGCCACTCTTTAAAATGTCAGCTTATGAGAAAAGACCTAGGAAACGTGCAGAACTGGTTCTGTGATGGTGTCAAGTAAGGATGTAATGTTGAAGGAGAAAGGAAGGATCATCAAATCCATGGAGATATTTAAATGTGAAGTTAAATATGTTAACGTAAGATGTTGTACGGGAAGCCAGTGATAATCTGGAGTAATGGAAGTCCTAGGGAACAGATGGGCAGTATCAATGAGTTGCATATAGTGTAAGGTAGAAGTGGAACTAAAGGGAGCAAAAGAGAATCCTAATAAAGTCAAAACCACTGGAAATATTTGGTAAGACAAACAGCACTGATGAAGAGAGTATGAAAAGCTGATGTTTCAGTTGGATGTTGAAAAATGTGGTGCTGGAAAAAAACACAGCAGGCCAGGCAGCATCCGAGGATCAGGAGAATCGACATTTCGGGCATAAGCCCTTCTTCAGGAATGAATCGCCTATTGTCTGAACTGAACAAACATAGTAGCAGTTAAACTTTGAATTTATGGAATTCAATGTTAATTCCAAAAATACACAATCAAAAGAGGTGTTGTTCCCTGAGCTTCTGTTGTGCTTCAATAGAGGAATGTAGGATGCTCAAACAGTTTTGAATGGAAGTAGGATAGAAAATTAAAATGGGAATCCTGATCACACTGTGGGATGAATAAACTTAAGCATTCAATAAATTATAACCGGAGTTATGTTTGGTCTCATTATTGGAGTATGATGTGAAGAAAATAATGTCATTATCACCCATCCCTCTTGAGGATGATATGAACTCAATACAACTGAATAGGACAAATCACAATCCCCCCACCCCAGAATTTTGGGCATATTTGACAGGATTTCTCTTGTGGTAGTGGGATATAAACAGCAGGATTGCTGCTTGTCCTTCTCTGCCTCATTGTGACGCAATGCATAAAGCAGCTTAATGGACAAGTTGTTGCCACTTTGAACAACTGGCAGTTTGCTCTTCCCAGTCACTAATCTCAATGTTGCTGTGTTTCGGGATGTCTTTGAAGTGTTTTTTTCTTTGACCTCCTGGGATGTTGGTCATTTGATAATTGAAAAAAGACACCAGCAGGGGAAGACCAAATGGTCACAATCTGTCCAAGTTGATTTTGCAGTTTTGTCTTGATTTTGGCTTGTGAAGATTAGTTCAAGAACAGCTAACAGCAATAATGTGCGCTCATTTTTGGGGGGTACATAGCCCATGGGGGTGAGATGGAAAGTTAAGAAGGAGTCATTGGACTTAAAATGTGCTCTTACTCCACAGATAACTGCGAGACCTGTTGAATCTCTCCAGCACTTTCTATTTTCATTTCAGCTTTACAGCATCCAGAGCATTTTATTTATATTTGAGGTAGTTGAAGTTGCAAAAGCTTCCACTTGAGGGGGGAAATAACCTTCCCCAACAGCACTCAACTAGAGCCACACATGGCACTAGCTCCACTGTCAGTGACACCATCGCGCAGGCCAGAGGCCCCGCCCACTGTGCGCCCAGTGACGTCAGCGGGCATGTTCCTCCCCTCCCCCCCGGGAAAAAAATCCCAGCAGCGATTGCGGCGAGTGGGCTCGCGCCTCCCGGAATTTTAAAAATCAAAATTTATGTTATAATTAAACCTTATCCCGTAAGTTAAGCGCGCGGGACTGGGAGGAGGATCCGTCCGGGAGCGGTTTAGGTTTTTGAATTCGCCGGCCTGAGATATATTTTCGGCTGGATGGATGTGTTGGCTGTGCCGCCAAGCAACGGCGCCATTTTGTTGTGAGGGGTCGCAGCGCGTCGGCTGTTGCCGCTAGGCCGCCATTATTGTGGGGGGCAGAGCTGGGACTGGGTCATGCCCAAGTCCTGTGCTGCCTATAACTGTACCAATAGGTACAGCAGCAAGAACAAGGAGCTCACATTCCACAGGTAAATCCGCTGGGCCTCCAGAACATCAGTTCATATTGGGAGTGAATAATCATTGGATACGATGCATTTTGTTAGAAATAATTAATTGTCTGCAGATAACTAATCAATCTCTGTACGAATACTGTTATTAGCGACCAACAGCACATCAGGGACAAGTAACTCAATTGTCACTGTAAAAGAGTCGGGGTTCCAAAACTTCAGCACGATCATCTATCAGTACTGAGTGGAGTCATATAAATATTTAAGCAATTTATAGGTATAGATACAGTTACAGGTATATGGAACAAGAAACTCACCTATCACAGGTAAATCAGACAGGCACCCAAAATACTATACAATTCATCAATGTATGTGTGTACTGATCATGCCTACCGAATTTAGAGATAAGAAGCAGGAGAGATAAAGGGGAACCAGTAAATGTTCGGATATCCGAAAGGTGGCCTATAACACACCACACATTTAATAAGATGAGCCCATCATGTTGAGAGTGGTACGTTAGTATACATAGAGGATTGGCGCACTGACAGCAAACAGAAAGTTGGGTAATATGAGCATTTTTAGGATGGCAACTAGTGGAGTCTCACAGGGATTAGTGCTGGGGCACAAGTTATTTACAATATGTAGTAATGACTTGGATTAGGAAAGTGAATTACTCGTGCCAGGTTTGTGGATGATTTAAAAATCGGTGGAAGGTCAAGTAGTAAGGATGACAGAGGAGGCCTTGGAGGGATATAGACCAGTGAAGTGAGTGGTGAAATCTTGTCAGTTGGAATCTAATGTGGGAAAATATAAGGTAAGAAGAATAGAAGAGCTGAATATTATTTAATCATATTGTTACATTATTTTGAAGAAGGTATTGCAGCTTTCTGTAGTCTGAGGGGTTTGGAGATCGTCGAGCAAGAATCGCAAAACATTGGCATCCAGGATGAGAGAGTAGCAGGAAAGGAAAATGAAGAGGGGTGACCCCAGATGTTAATTCTGCTTTCTCTTCACAGATGCTGCCAGAACTGTCAGGGGTCTTCAGCAATTTCTGTTTTTGTTTCCGATTTCCAGCATCACAGTTCTTTGTTGTATGCTAAGGCAACTGAACTGTTAGCCTTTACACAAAAGAAATGAAGCATAAAAATAGTGAGGTATTGCTAAAACTGTAAGGTAGTAGTCAGATTATACCTGGAATACTTGAATAGTTCTGGTTTCCTTATCTAAGGAAAGATACACTGACACTAGAGGCAGTCCAGAGAACTTTCACAGGTACATTCCAGGTATGAAGAAGTAATAACTCTGGAAGCCCAACTGAAAATTGAACAGCAGAAATTGTTGAACACCAAAATAGAACCACTATTCATGGCATACATAAGTTAGTCCCAGCCAGGGACAGAGTTTGGCAAATCATTCCCTAGGTCTGTTTTTTTTTCGTCTCTGGATCTGTTTTACATATTTGTTTTACATAACCTGTTCAATGATGTTATTGCATAATTTGGAGCAAGTGGGACTTGAACCAAGACTTCCTAGTTCAGAGGTAGGGATATTACCATTGCACAACAAGAGCCCTCCTGGGCCTGTTTTCTTTTCCCTTGAATTATATGCAAACAGCTTTCCCACCATCAAATAACTATGTCTTTCTTTGTTTTAACCATTAACTGTCACCAGTAAATCACCTATGTAGCCAATTAGAAATTTACCTGTAAAGCCCATAATGGGCAATATGCTGGGTCTATTTTATATATTTTCTTAATCAACCTGCTCAGGGGTGTTATCACACACTTGTAGAGAAGGTAGGACTTGAACCCAAGCCTGCTGGTTCAGGGGTACGGACACTGACGTTACACTTTTAGAACTCCCTTGTGGGTGGTCTTTTTTTTTCCTAATTACCCTGTTAGGAGATATTGCTTCATTTGAATCCAGATCTCCTGGCTGAGAAGTAGGGAGACTACCACTGAATCACAAGAGAGCCAGAGTCTTATAGAGGGTTCAGGTGATAAGTTCTGGCTGGGCAACCCGTTGCCTTTTACCATGGGAGTTCATATTCTATGAGCTCCACTGGAAGATTAGTAATGTTTCCCTATGGGCTACACCCTCTGAGTCCGAGGGTTACCCTTGCACCTGTGACAACGAGGCCTCTTATGCTGCTTTGCCCTCGGCCCCATTCCTATTGCTGTCCGTGACTGATCGGGGGGTGTATAATTAGGAGATGAACGTTTCTTCTGTGAAGATGAGAGAGCCACTGCAGGCTTCCTCAGTGGCGTGACTGTTGAACCAATTACCTCTGTGGAATGTTCCTGCTAAAGGTGGTGGCCATGTTTTTTTTGTGATGTCTTGGTTTTGATCATATATGCTACCAATGTTTTTATTTCTAATAAGATAACTCCTGGGATCCCTGGAGAGACATCCCCAAAGTTCCTTAGCTCACCATATCTCCCCCAATAATTTTTGAGACCTCGGAAAACCTTTGATTTTGTTGTGCACCCTGGAGTTGGAACCGATGATACTTTAGGACTTCCCAGTGCTTGTCACCAATCTAGCCTTGGTGTCTTGTCGACGTAAAGGCAAGATGCCCCATTGGAATTTCCCAAAGGTTTTCTCCCTTACATTAGATGCTGCGACACCTGTGTCTACCTCCATGTCTAGGTAGTGGTAGTCTACCCAGAGTTTTTTTTTCTTGACCTCTTTTCCACTGTATTTACCTGGAGGTTTATATTAATTGGGGCCACTTTGGGAGCAGTTATGCAATTTAGCTGTTATCAGTTCTTCAAGCTCATGCTGACTTATGTGTAAAGCCCTGTCTTGAGGTAGCTTTGCACTTTGGCCTGGGCAGTACACACATCTCCTGTTTTGGTAACTTTGTCTGGGATGAACTCTATGACCACAAGTGCAGCGTGAAGGCTTTTGCTTCTCCCTGTATTGTGGAGAAACTTCCTGTTCAGTTCTGGAACTTCGCAGCTTCCGAGTCCAATCACATTTGGCAACAAGCAGAAGCCACAAGTTTTGTTCATTGGGGTCTTGGCTGGGTGGCATGGAGTTGCCTAGGGTTGAGGATATTACTGTCTATGGACCCCTAAAACTCCTGAGCCCATTACTCTACATTTTCAAGGAAAAGGATATGTTCTATGGCTTTCTTGAAGTCAGCATCTTCCTTTGGGTCATGATATTATTAAGTGATATTACTAAGTGATCCCTTAACGTTCTTGAAGTGCTGACCTGTACTCGAGTGTTCCACTGATTTCCATAATCTCATCAAGAAAATAATTAATTGTTTTCCCAGGAAGTCTATTTGCCGTGTTAAACCTGTAACGCTACAATATAACAGATAGTTTGGGGCCATAGTGGTTTGCTACAATATCTATTGGTTCATCAAAAGATTTTGACCTTTGGGCTGCCGGGAAGATAAAACTATATGACACTGAAAGCTAGGACCACGCAAGGACTGAGGAGAATGACATTTTGTTGGGTGATCCCTTCCTAAAAGTATCTAATTCTTTCGATGAACTGGGCAAATCCTCCACAGTCATATCATAAGGTTCTAATTTCCCAAAAAATGTCATTTTCAGTACTTTCCTGTCATGGTTTCACCACATTTGATGAAAGTCTGAAACTTTACTCTCATCATCAATGAAATATCTCAAGCGTGACTGGCAAGGAACATTTTTTATTTTTGAACATCATAATAGAGCCACTACTCAAGGCATAGATAGACTAGGCCCAGCCTGGGACAGACAGTTCTGCAGACCCATCCCTGGGGTAGGAACTCATACTCAACCAGTGGAGGTTAGTTAGTGGTTCTTCATGGGCGTTCCAAGGGTTATCACAAAAGGGACTTTCTTGTGAAGAGAGGTTGAAAAAGTTGGACTTATATTCATTGAAGTTTAGAAGATCGAGAAAAGAACTTATTGAAACAGATACGATTTTAGAGGCCTTGGCAGGGTAATTGCAGAGAGGTTCTAGGACCAGAGGGCATAATTTTGGAGTTAGAGGTCGCCAATTTTAAGGATTTAATTTTGCCTTCATAGGTAGTGTACTTGTGGCATTCCTTGCCATAGACGGCTGTAGAGGCAGAGCGTTAAGTATGTTCAAAGCTAAGATGGAATTTTGGTTAGTAAGGGAATTCAGGGTTATGAGAATGTGGCAGGAAAGTGACAAGGTACCAGATCAGCAATGATCTCATTGAAGGGTGGAGATGCCTAGATGGGCCAAATGGTCCATGTCTGCTTCTATGAGAAAGTGAGGACTGCTGATGCTGGAGGCATGTTGAATGTCTTCAACATTCCTGATGAAGAGCTTATGCTTGAAACGTTGACTCTTCTGCTCCTCAGATGCTGCCTGACCTGCTGTGCTTTTCCAGCACCACATTTTGACTCATGTCTGCTCCTGTGTCATGTGGACTGATTTGTTTATACAAATTATGACAGTTTGTAAAAATATGGTGTAACTACCAAGACATCAGGAGCAAGTAATTCAACTGTCCTCAGCAAATTAGGCAATTTGAAACTAATAATATTAATAATCCAAGTGTATGGATATCCAGAATAAAGGCAAAACATAGCTGTTTTAAAAAATAATTAATCAGCTATGGTGTAAAAGTACTGGTATAGATCACTGTTAGCAATACAGAAAGAAGTTGCTCACAAGTGAAGGATAAATTCGCCAGTGGTCCTGGATGTCAGTAATGAAACATTGTATCTACAATGAGTGAAGTTATCTTGTCTGAAGTTTTATAAACAGTGCTGTTAGGCTCTGGAATGCATGCATCAAAAGGGGGCTGGAAGCAGGTTCAGTTGTAAGGTTGAAAATAAAGTTCAGTATACTTTTAGAAAAGAGCAAACTTACTAGGATCGGGAGTAGAGTGGAACTAATTGATAACAGGTGGACCAAATGGGCTCTTTTTGTGCTTCATGATTCATTGTATCAATGGACGCAATTAATTTTAGAACTACCACAGATTGAGTAACTCATTTGTCAGAGGTAGTTGATAGTTTTGATCCTAACAACATGCAGGCATTTCTGTACAAATAATTAATTAATTGTTTACTCATGTGTCAGAGGCAATAGCCCACTTTTTGCAGGTCAGTCAGCTTGAATTGTAGAACTTTTAAGTTGAGGGTGAGCAGCTGAGAGTTGGTAGCAAGTCATCTGAATAATTTCCTCAAAATTATAAAGTTAATAGCTTATATTGTGGCTGTATAGTAGTCTGTTAATTTGGACAACTACAACTCGTGACATTTGAAGTAGCAATATGTCAGCGTCTTTTATACAAGTGTGAAATAGAGACGGGGTAGTGGATAAATGTGGATTGATAGTAGCGGGGACAGAGGGAGAATCTTGTGCATAATTAAGGGTACAAATGGTGGCAGGATGAAAGTGATAACCCAGAATCCAGTTTGTGGCTGGAAGAAGGTGAAACTTGCTGTTTAATATTGTATTGTTTCTTTCTTTGTCTTCACTGTCACTTAGGTTTCCCTTCAGCAAGCCAGACTTATTAGTGCAGTGGATGAACAATGTTGGAAGAGCAGAGTTCAAGCCCAACCAACATACTGTCATTTGCTCTGAGCATTTCAAACCAGAGTGTTTCAACACTTGGGGCAACCGAAAAAATCTGAAGCACAATGCTGTGCCCACAGTCTTTAGCTACTCAGAGATTATGAAGGTACAGTATGAGTGTTGTTCTGCCCTCTCATACAGCCGCAATTTCAGTTCTTCACTGTTGGTGTCCAAGCATGTGGATGAGGGTAGAGCAGTGGATGTAGTGTACATGGATTTTAGTAAGGCATTTGATAAGGTTCCCCATGGTAGGCTTAAGCAGAAAGTCAGGAGGCATGGGATAGAGGGAAATCTGGCCAGTTGGATAGAAAACTGGCTAACCGGTCGAAGTCAGAGAGTGGTGGTAGATGGTAAATATTCAGCCTGGAGCCCAGTTACAAGTGGAGTTCCGCAGGGATCAGTTCTGGGTCCTCTGCTGTTTGTAATTTTTATTAATGACTTGGATGAGGGAGTCGAAGGGTGGGTCAGTAAATTTGCACATGATACGAAGTTTGGTGGAGTTGTGGATAGTGAGGAGGGCTATTGTCAGCTGCAAAGGGACTTAGGTATGATGCAGAGCTGGGCTGAGGAGTGGCAGATGAAGTTCAACCCTGCCAAGTGTGAGGTTGTCCATTTTGGAAGGACAAATAAGAATGCGGAATACAGGGTTAACAGTAGGGTTCTTAGTAAGGTGGAGGAGCAGAGGGATCTTGGGGTCTATGTTCATAGATCTTTGAAAGCTGCCACTCAGGTGGATAGAGCTTGTAAGAAGGCCTATAGTGTATTAGCGTTCATTAGCAGAGGGATTGAATTCAAGAGTCGTGAGGGGATGTTGCAGCTGTATAGGACCTTGGTAAGGCCACATTTGGAGTACTGTGTGCAGTTCTGGTCGCCTCACTTTAGGAAAGATGTGGAAGCTTTGGAGAGGGTGCAGAGAAGATTTATCAGGATGTTGCCTGGAATGGAGAATAGGTCGTACAAGGATAGGTTGAGAGTGCTAGGCCTTTTCTCATTGGAACGGTGAAGGATGAGGGGTGACTTGATAGAGGTTTATAAGATGATCAGAGGAATAGATAGAGTAGACAGTCAGAAACTTTTTCCCCCGGTACAACAGAGTGTTACAAGGGGATATAAATTTAAGGTGAAGGGTGGAATGTATAGGGGAGAATGTCAGGGGTAGGTTCTTTACCCAGAGAGTGGTGGGGGCATGGAATGTGCTGCCTGTGGGAGTGGCAGAGTCAGAATCATTGGCGACCTTTAAGCGGCAATTGGATAGGTACATGGATAGGTGCTTAAACTAGGACAAATGTTCAGCACAACATGGTGGGCCGAAGGGCCTGTTCTGTGCTGTATTGTTCTATGTTCTATGGCTGCCCCTGGAATCCATATCTGAGCCAATAATTTCTTTTATGTGATTTTGAATGATGTCTTTTGTCTGATTTGCCTTTCATTTTTTAAGGGCGTCTTCCAATGTTTGATTTTGTTTGTTATTTCAGCAAAGACATCGAGCAAGGAAAAAGTTGAAAACAGCCGCAGATGTGTCAAAGCCAGAAATAATTGAGGAGAGGGTTGAGACGGTGCGTATATGATTTAGTTAGAGCAATTCAACCTAGGGTGTTTTAACACTTGGAATAAAACGATCGTCAGATTTGATAGGTGGGTTTGCAATGGTAACATTGTCACACCTTAGCCAAAAGTCATGGGGCTAAGTCCCACACTAAAGACTTTATAATCTTGGATGAGATTCTGGAGCGCTCTGCAGGCATGCCATACTGTCAAAGGGGCCATCTGTTAGATGAGGTACCTTCTCTGATGAATCTAAAAAATTCATGGTATTATTTTGAACACGATCATGGGAATTCTGTCCAGTGTCCTGGCTAATATTTATTCCTCAAATGGGATTATTAAAATAAATCATCTGGTTATTATTGCACTGCTATTTGTGAGAGCTTGCTGTACACAATTTTGGCTGCACTTCGCTACACTGCACTTAAATATTACTTTGACTGTAAAGCACTTTGTGAAGTCCAATGGACATGAAAAGCTCTACAGAAATGTGAGTGTTTCCTCTTCTTGTTTTAACTCATGGATGCCACCCTTTGTGATTCTTCACAAAGTGAACTTGTTATCCCACCTGTGACTTTTAAGGGAGATTCCAAGCAAAGACTACATAGAGTCATAGAGATGTACAGCATGGAAACAGACCCTTTGGTCGAACCTGTCCATGCCGACCAGATATCCCAACCCAATCCAGTCCCACCTGCCAGCATCCGGCTCATATCCCTCCAAACCCTTCCTATTCATATACCCATCCAAATGCCTCTTAAATGTTGCAATTGTACCAGCCTCCACCACATCCTCTGGCAACTCGTTCCATACACTTACTACCCTCTGCATGAAAAAGTTGCCCCTTGGGTCACTTTTATATCTTTCCCCTCTCACCCTAAATCTATGCCCTCTAGTTCTGGACACCCCGACCCCAGGGAAAAGACTTTGCCTATTTATCCTATCCATGCCCCTCATAATTTTGTAAACCTCTATAAGGTCACCACTCAGCCTCCGACACGCCAGGGAAAACAGCCCTAGCCTGTTCAGCCTCTCCCTATAGCTCAAATCCTCCAACCCTGGCAACATCCTTGTAAATCTTTTCTGAACCCTTCTAAGTTTCACAACATCTTTCCGATAGGAAGGAGACCAGAATTGCACGTAATATCCCAACAGTGGCCTAACCAATGTCCTGTACAGATGCAACATGACCTCCCAACTCCTGTACTCAATACTCTGATCAATAAAGGAAAGCATACCAAATGCCGCCTTCACATGTGGAAGTGAGGCAGAAACTGAGAGTTTGGAACTATTCCTTGTTCTTATGCTGGGCATTGCTGGAGACAGAAACCCAGACGGCTTAGTTTACTTCATACTCTGAATTCTTACCCGTTGGTTTAACTCTTTGAATGGTGGGCTACTTGTAGCTGTCACCTCATTGATGGATAAATTTTGTAATATCATGGTTAGAGAGGGTGTGTTCATGAGCGCACTGTTTTCCCACTATGTCCAGTGACTGTTATAACAGGATCACACATTATTGCAGTATTCTATAACAAGAAATTTCATCCTTTGTAATGCCCTTTTCCCACAATTACATAGAATTCCATCATATTTATTGCATAAAACTGAACATTTGGTCCAACTGCTCCATGCCAGTATTTATGCTACACAAGAATCTCCTCCAATCCTTTTTTATCTCGCCAAATCAACATATGCTTATATTATTTTTTTTCTTGGCCAAATTCATTTCTGCTGTCCTGGTTTTAGCAGGCCATATAATATTTACTCTCAGCAGTCCACAGACTAGTATTACTGAGTTAAAGTATGACTTCTGTCAAATTTTTTATTGCAAATATATCCCTTAAAAAATTGTCGATAAGAACATAAGTTCTCAAGCCATTCTGTACAATCTTTGTCAAGCGTTAATAAAGACATAAACACAAATCCAAAGATGTGCAGGTTAGGTGGATTGGCCATGCTAAATTGCCCACAGTGTCCAGGGATGTGTAGGTTAGCTGGATTAGCCATGATTATTGCGGGGTTATGGGGACAGGGTAGGGGGCTGGATCTGGATGGGATACTCTTCAGGGGATCAGTGCAGACTGCCTCTTTCCATGCTGTAAGGAATTCTGTAAAAGACACTTGAAGTTCTACATCTTACAGAGCTACCATACAGTTGTAATATCATAAAGACATTTTGTTACTCATGCAGGAAAAATACTTACATAAGTTTGGAGGCAACAGGGGTTCTGAAAACTGAAAATGCAACATATGTCAGAAAGATGGTGGTTCCCCTCACGAATTCCTACCCAAAGGTCATGATTTGGAGATGCTGGTTTTGGACAAGGGTGTACAAAGTTAAAAATCACACAACACCAGGTTATAGTCCAATAGGTTTATTCCGAAGTACTAGCTTTCGGAGCGCCGTTCCTCTCACCGCCTGATGAAGGAGCAGTGCTCCGAAAGTTAGAGCTTCCGATTAAACCTGTTGGACTATAACCTGGTGTTGAGTGATTTTTAACTTAGGATGATGACCTTTGGGCATACAAACTTAATTTTCAACAGTCAGAGACACACCTTTTATTTCATGTGTCATGGCTAGATTCAAATAGATGACACAAAAATTGGTGATGTTGTGAATAGCAAGGAGGATGTTCTCAGGCTACTGTCTGGTATTAAGCAGCTGGTAAATTGGGAAGAATAATGGCAGATGGAATTTAATCCTGATTAAATTTGAGATAAGTACTGAGAGGCCAAATAAGGGAAGGATATACACAATTTGTGGGTAGGGTCTTGGGGATTACTGCGGAACACAGGGACCTTGGTGTACAATTCCGTAAGTGTCAGCACAGGTAGATAGGTCGTCTTCACTACCCTATGAGATGCTTGCCTTATTAGCTGGGGTGGAGGATTTGGGAGGAAGGAAACCTTGTTACAACTTCACTATATACATCATTTAGGCCACAGATGGAATATTGTGTGCAGTTCTGGGCACCACACTATCGAATGACATGATTGCACTGGAAAAGGTGCAAAGTAGATGCATCGGGGTGTGGTCTGGGATGGAAAGTCTCAGCTATGAGGAAAGACTGGATAGACTGGTTTTGTTTTCCCTGGGGCAGAGGAGGTTGAGGGTTTGGGGGAGGGGGGATCTGATTGTGGTTAACAAAATTATGAGGCATAGATTAGATTGTGAGAATCTGCTCCCCATGGCAGATGTGGCATAATTTTAAAATGAGGAGTAAGTGGTTTAGAGAAGATTGGAGGAAAATTATTTTCACCCAGAGCGTGGTAGATGTATGGAACATGTTGTCTGAGGGATAGTGCAGGCAAGTACTCTTGCAGCACTAAATAAGATTCTGAATCAGTACTTAAAATCCTAGGGAATAGTAGGCTGTGGACCAAGTGCAAGGAAATGGGATTAATGTAGTTTGGTGTTTTTTGGTCACGATTGACATGATGTACCAAAGGACCTGTTTCTTAACTGTTTGACTTTAAATAAAGGTTCCAAGGACAAAAAAACGCTGATGTTTCTAGTTGCATGCTGTCCTGCAACTTTCCTTAAAGTACAAACATTGCAAAGCATAGAATGTATCTCTTACATTGCTTAAAGGGGACTTGAAGGCCTTAAATATCTGAAAGGTAATTAAACATTATTGGAAAATTAATGCCAAACTATGGATGTTGGAAATCTGAAACCAGAAAAGAAAATGCTCTTGCAGCATCTGTGGAGAGAGTCAAAGATGTCAGCCTGTGCTGTTTCCTCACAAAGTGTTATTATCATGTTACTTATGTTTGCTATTGAATGTAAGTGTAATTTAATGAGGTGCAAACTATGGGTGATCACAGTGGTTTTTCCCAAAACAAAGTTTTTAATATGCTACAAGTAGCAACTTTGAAATGTTGTGAATATGTTTGGTTAATGCTTAGTGCTTTCAATCCAACATAAGTGACTTTAAGTGTGTACAAAGTGATGGAGATTGTAGTGACTAATTACAAGTAACAAAGACATAATACCTTATCTTTGTGGAGTAATTACATCAAATGCCAAAATGGCCATCAACACGTGTTGCAGTCAGGGCCAGTGTCATCACCGTACAGCCTTCTTCTCGAGGATGTGCTTGTCTATGTGGATCTCTTGGACAATCTGTTTCTAAAATAAAAGCTGCCATATCCAATGGCACAGACATGTCAGTATGTTTCTCCAAGATGTTTGGACATCTCTGTGATTTCTAAGCTTTACTTGCAAAGTTCTAAATTTTCTATTGAAATGCCAAATAACACTCATTCCAAATAATGACCATTTCCAACATGAGAGAATCTAACCATCACTCTTTAACATTTAATGCTATCACTGAATCTCCCACTGTCAACAACATGGGGTTACCGTTGCACAGAACGTAAAATGGTATAGTCATATACATTTTCTGGATCAGTGGTGCTGGAAGAGCACAGCAATTCAGGCAGCATCCGACGAACAGCAAAATCGACGTTTCGGGCAAAAGCCCTTCATCAGGAATGCTCGGTCAGAGGAGTGGTGATGGGGAAAGTGATAAACAAACAGTTATTGTGGCAGTTTTGGAGAATGAAGTGTGCAGTGGACAGAAATTTTAAAATCTAAAGTGAAAACTAGCAACCCATCAAGACTTCCTTGATAGAACCTTCCAAACTGGTGACCTCTTCCAATCAGAAGGACAAAGGCAGATAATCCACCAAGAGGAACATAGCAACAGGAGGGGGCTATTCAGCCCCTCGAGCCTGTTCCACCACTCAATGAGATCATGGCTGATCTGTGGCCTAACGTCATTTACCTACCTTTGTCCTATATCCCTTAATACCTCTGCTTCACAAAAATGTATCTTCCTCAGATTTAAAATTAACAACTGATTCAGCATTCCATGATATTTGTGTTCCAACCATTTATCACCCTTAGAAAAAAAAAAGCTTTATTCCTGATGAAGGGCTTTTGCCCGAAACGTCGATTTTGCTGCTCGTCGGATCTGGTTTCCAGCATCTGCAGTCATTGTTTTTACCTAGTCATATACATTTGTTTACAACAGCGAATCAGAGTTTAGGAATTCTGCAGTGAGTAACTCACCTGAATCCCCAAAGCCTGTCCAACATCTTCAGAGCTCAAGTCAGGAGTGTGTTGGAACACGACCCATTCAAGAAACTTGATTTCATTCAGGACAGAGCTACCTACTGATAGGCACCACCTCCTCAAATATTCACTCCCATCTACCACTGACACCCAGTATCATCAATATGTACCATCCTCAAGATGCACGGCAGAAGTTCACTAAAACTCCTTAGCTAGCAGCTTCCAAATCCAGAATCGTTATCATCTAGAAGGGCATTGATACTTGGGAATACCACCACCCGCAAGTTCCACTCGAAGCCACTCACTTTTCTGACTTGAAAATAAATCGCCATTGCTTCAGTGTTGCTATGTCAAAATTCTGGAACTCCCCAAAGACATATTGGGCAATTAAAAAAGCAGCTTTCCACCATTTTCACAAGGGTAGTCAGGGCAGGGCAATAAATGATGGCGCAGTCCCTGACACCAGCTTTCCATGAGTGAATTTAAAAACAAGTTTTTAATGAGTGCTGAGCAGGTGATCTTGATTCTGTCTTGCTCTCAGCTGGAAAATGGAATTAGAATAATTAGGTGCATATTTTTGATTGACACAGACTTGGTGGGCTGAAGGGCCTTTTCCTGTAGATGTGCCATCTTTGTTACAGGAAGCTGCTATTTCACTGCCAAACTGTCTGCATGCTGTCACTGCACCACCTAGTGGTGGCATTCTCAATAAATACAGCCCTATCTCTGACCCTTAGAGTCCCATGGTCTCTATCCCGCTCAGAATAAGGTCTCCTTATCTGGCAATGGAGGGTCTGCAATAAAAGTTTACTAGACTGATTCATGGATTGACAGGGCTGACGTATGAAGAGAGATTAGATTAGTTAGGACTATAATCACTGGAGTTTAGAAGTTTGAGGGGGGAATCTCATAGAAACCTGTAAAATGCTAACTGGTCTAACCAGTAAACACAGGAAGGATGTTCCTGATGGCCAGGGAGTTCAGAACTAAGAGTCTTCATCTAAAAATATGGGAGAGGCCATTTAGGACTAAGATGAGAAATTTCTTCACCGAGAGAGTGGTGAACCTTTTGAAAATTTTTAAGAAGTTATAAATAGCTCATTGAGCTAAAGGGATTAAATGGTATGTGGAGAAAGTATAAACAGGATACTGAACTGGATGATTAACCATGATCATGTTGAATGGCAGAGCAATTTCAAAGGCTGAATGGCGACTCCTTCTATGTTCTGTGTTTCTGAGAACAAAGCCTCCTGGATTTAGGATGCAATGTTGATACCACCTGAATCATAAGGGGGAAGGGTCATAAAAGATTATGGAGGGACATGAGGTCATATGTGTCTGATTCAATTGTTAGATTTATTCTGTGAACTCATTCTCATTTTTTGTGTTCTTTCAGGTGCCCATGGCCACAACAAGTAGAAGGCAGGAGAACCTGCCGCAGGCAGTACCAAATAAAGTTGCTGCCTCCGACAGCAGTGCTGACCACACTTATGCTGCCACCAACCTGGGCATGATGAAGAAGAGGCTGTTTACTGCCCTGGAGAAGAATGAGAAGCTAAGGAAACGGCTGAAAGTGAAGCAGGAGGAGATGAGGAGAATGATGAAGAAGTGGCAGGCGGTCAAGGATGAACTGGAGGATCTGAGAGCCAAGAGTCTGTTGACAGCCAGTGGACTGAACCTTGCAGGCATAGCCCAACTACAGCGCTGTATGAATTAAATTGCTGATTATTTGGAGGACAATAAGGAGACAACCTGCAGACTTTCTGCATAGTCCATAAGGCGAAACTGACTGTTTCAACATTTGATGCAAACAAACTGCAGCTAATTGAGTTTGAACAGTTTAAAGAAGGAGGTACACACAGTCGCCATTGATATAAAATTGATGACAGTGATGTAAATCAAACAGGTCACACTACACCTTGTCTCTCCTCTCTCTGGTTGTGATCTGCTGTGCCATCCTCTTGATCCCTGGAAGGTTCTCAGCATCTGAGTTGAAAGAAATTCTAGCCATTGACTGTCACAGTACATCATAGGTCAGGGAGAGTCCCATGATGGGAGACAGCTTGGAATTCACTTTGTGTCATAGGAAGCCTTGATACTCAATTGGTGCTGTGCTGGTGTACCTGAAGTCCAGTTTACCACCTTATGTGTGAGATGCCTTGATACTCAAACAGTGAATTCCTTTACTAATCTTCTGTAATCATCTCCTAGTTTAAGACATGCTTGAAGCTCTTGTCCTGTTAATGTATTGCAGCAAATCCCTCCGATGCCAACCTTGAGCAGTGAGGATATCTGTACTTTGTACATCAATTCAGGTTACAGATCCCAGGCAGTTTAGTTGGGCCTGTGCTTTTATAATTATTGCCTACCATACTGCTGCTGGTATCAGTCATGGTGGAACACTGTTTAGATGCTTTTTAGCGGCTTTCAAACTAAACCACGTGAAGAATTTGTCATCCGTGTAAATGCTGCTGATGGGTCAGTGGACTACACACTGGTCCTTCTGTCTCTGGGAGCCCAGACTACGAGGATGAAATAATCCTCTGCCTGCAAGTTCTTAAGATTGCTGTAGCCTACAGTCAGCCCACCTTGCTCAGGGGTCTGCAGCATAAAACTATTCCTAATAAAGCCCTAGCTCATACTGAACTAGTACATTTACTTTGAGAGGTCGAAGCATGGCAGTTGTGTGAAACATATCACCCTGGCACATCAAAGGTATCTACCAGGAGCTTAACTCTGCACTTACCCAGTGCATCAGCAGTTTGACTCTGCATATAACCTGCCACATACCCAACCTGGCAATATTTCATGCCTACCCTGACTCTGGATGCAAAAAATGAAAAACTCTGTTTGATTTCCTGACACCCCAAGCATCCCTTGCATCAATTACAAAAAGTGACACCTAAAAATGGGAATTAACAAGGGAAACAGTTAAACTGAAATGAATAAATGAGTGAAAACATGTTGTGGGTTTGATTCTTATCTGGACTGAGCTTGGGGTGGCCTCATTATCTGTGAGGGGTGCAACTATCGCCCACTATCCTGTTTCTCCTGCTTGAAAATGGGTGACTGTCAGTATCAGCATGATTTTGCAGTGTGCTGGTATTTGCTGTTCGGGCAGAGGGATCACACTTACCTTGAGCTGGCACCTTCATGAAATGTAGGGAAAAGAATGGAAAACAAAATAAAACTGAACAAATACCACAAGAACTTTTGAGGCTGTTATGGTTAATCTTCTGGCATAGCTGAATTACATCCTTTTTTTTCTGCCTGAAGTTAGGGATCTCTTCCTAGTGGATATTTTTATTGACTCATTCACGGGATGTGGGCATTGCTGGCTTAGCCAGCATTTATTATCCCTATGAGTTGGAAGAAAGAGGTATGGTGAGGGTCTGTAGGAGTCCCACATTCCACCCCAACCCCACCGCCAAACTCAACAGGTCAATTTTGAGGGTAGCCCAGACACCAGAAGCAGTTGGGTGGGTGAATATGATCATGGGTTTGTTGACAAGTATTTATGTAATTCTCTTTTAAGCGTTAATACTGAATCAGTTTCCATCACCCTTTCAGGCCACGTACCTGTATTCCAGTTCACAAAAATGCCCCTCTTCTTTTCCCCAGTGGAAACTGTATCTCCTTATTTACACTATGGAAACGCTTCATAAATTTTGGCCGTTAGCAAATATCTGCTCAACCTTTCTGCTTTGAGAAGAAAAATCTCAGCTTCCTCAGTCTCTCCATGTAATTGAAGACTTCACATCCAAGTAAATCTCTTATATCCTTTCCTAATGTACAGTCCAGTGCTGTACAGATAAAATGCAGCACCAGGAAAATCTCTGACATATCCACAGCTCACTACATACAAATTAGAAGCAAGATTAGGCCTCTCACCCTCTTGAGCCTACTCCACCAATCAATAATATCACAACCTATCTGATTGTGACCTCTCTCTATTTCCCTGCTGACCTTTCAACTCCCTTGTTGGTCAAGAATGTATCTCTGTCTTAAAAATATTAATTGACACCACCTCTACTGCAGTCTTGGGAACAGAGTTAAAATTTGTTCTAAATTGTATCCCCTAGTTCTCGTCCCTCCCTCAAGGGGAAACCCCCTTTCAGCACCCACCCTACCCAGATGCCTCAGACTCTTCTGTTTCTCTAAGATCACTTCCTTTTCCTCTAAATTCCAATCGATACTTCCTGTGCAATAAGCATCAACATTCAATTTGCGTTTGTATTCACTTGCTGCACCTGCCGAATTATGTTTTGTTACTCATGGACCAGGGCACACATTACCAGTTCAGAATTCTGCAGTCTGCTCTGTTTAATATGCTGCTTTCCTTGTTGCCAAAGGAAATCAGTCATCCACCATTATTTTTGGATGTAACAACAGTTAAATGCAAAAAAAAATGATGTTTTGCTTGGGGAATGATCCCTTTCCAGAAAACCTGTGTGGTTGGTGTTTGCAGAGAGCAGTGAGCAATGAATTCACTCCATGGAACATGAAGGCCAAATCAGCAACTCCAATAGGAATCAAGCCCACTCCTGCTGACAGCTACCAAAAGCTTTGCAAGGAGGTGGGGATTAATTGGATAACTCTTTCAAAGAGCTCCCACAGGCATGTTGGCTGAACGCTCTGCCCTGTTTGCTTCAATAAATTATTCACTGGCAGACTTGTGATTAAATCTTCAATCACTGCAGTCAACCTGTATCTCGTCTTTGTGAATAATTCAATTCCAAATGAAGTTAGTCATTTTTTGTGTTGACAGAGTGAGCCAGTATAAATATGAATCAGTGAAAGTTTTGAGGACTTGGTTAATTTTGGCTATTCTCCACTCGAGGGAACTGCTATCTTGTTGCAATGTCAAGTGAACAGCAGATGGTGCTCAATCATTTTCTTTAAAGTAGGCTATCATTTCATGGTAGTCATGATTTAGAGATGCTGGTGTTGGACTGGGGTGTACAAAGTTAAAAATCGCACAACACCAGGTTGTAGTCCAACAGGTTTAATTGGAAGCACACTAGCTTTCGGAGCGACGCTCCTTCATCAGGTGGTTGTGTCCGAAAGCTAGTGTGCTTCCAGTTAAACCTGTTGGACTACAACCTGGTGTGTTATTTTTAACATCATTTCATGGAACATACAACTTTTCAGAAGCAGGATCAGTTTCTCGTTATCTATTTAGTCAACATCCCCTCATGATTTTGAATACTTAGGCCTAGGACACTACTAAGGAACTCATGCATCATTTGCCAAGGCCTGAGATGATTGATGTTCAACAACCGTGATTCCTTTGGATTAGAGGTGTTGGAAAAGCACAGCAGTTCAGGCAGCATCCGAGGAGCAGTAAAATCAATGTTTCAGGACCTCCTTGTGCAAAGAATGACTTCAACCAGTGGAGATTATTGCTACTGCTGTGCAAACTTCAGGCTTGTGCACAGCTTCCAGAATCTGAAATCAGACCGGGTCTGCACACAGATCAGTGTGGGTTGCACGTCTCCGAGGAAATGCTGGAGAAGAGTTTCATTTTTACTGATTCTCAGCAAACTTGATTTTACGAGGGTTCCGTGTTGACACACTTTGTCAAATGCTGCTTTGCTCCCCAGGGCAGTCACCTTCACCTCTGAAGCTACTTTTGGTGAAGGTTAAGTCACAGAATCTCAATTGTTACAGCACAAAATGAGGCCATTAGGCCCATCATACCTGCACCAGTTCTGTAACCTGCCTTTGCTCCATTTCATTGCATATCATTTTTACCTAAATAACTACCCAATGCCCTGATGAATCCTCAGTTGAATTTGCCTCCACCACACTTATATTCCATACTCTGAAAAAGTTTTTTTCTCACATCACATTTGCTTTGCACAACAGTTCAAATTGAAGCCCCCTCATTCTTTCTTTTATGAGAGTAAAGAACTTCTCCCTTATCTGCTCTATCCAGCCCGTTCATGATTTTGAAAACCTCTTGAATCTCAAGTCAGTCACCTTCTCTGCCAGGGAGAACAGTCCCAACCTCTTTAATTCTAGCTGAAGTTGCTCATCCCTGGAGACATTCTTATAAGTTGCTTCTATGTTCTCTCTGATACATTCACATTTTTCCTATAATGTCACACCCACAAGTGTACACAATAGTCCAATTGAGTTCTAACAAGTGTCTTATACAAGTTCAGCATCACCTAGAAAACTTGGTATGATGGTGAATATCCTTGCCAACTTTTATAGGTGTGCCATCGAGAGCATTCTGTCTGGATGTGTTACTACCTGGTATGGTAACTGTAACATTCAAGATCAGAGACGGTTACAGAGAGTGGTGAGCTCAGCCTGGACAATCACAAAGGCTAACCTCCCAACTATAGAATTCATCTACCAGGCCTGCTGTCAAGGAAAGGCCGTCAGCATTCTCAAAGATCCATCCCACCCTGGCAATGTTTTTCTACAACATCTACCATCAGGGAGAAGGTGCAGAAGCCTGAACACATGCACTAGCCGGTTTCGGAACAGTTTCTACCCTACTGTTGTTAGAATACCAAATGGACTCAAAACACTTAACATTTGCCTGTACCTGTGTTTTTGTTTTTGCCACTGATTACCTATTATTTACTTATCTATGCTACTTAACTCTGTGATCTGCCTGTATTGCTCGCAAGACAAAGCTTTTCACTGTGCCTCAGTACTCGTGACAATAAATTCAATTCATTTCAATCCTTGCTTTAGTACTCTTAAAAATTAGGTCTGGAGCTCAGAGTCCCTGGCAAAACCCAAACTCAACAGGTTTTTGTCACTAAGTGCATCTTGATAGTGTTGTCTGAATCTCAATAACAGAATTTCACAGCTTCCAAAACCAGCCCACGTACTGGTTAGACTTACAAGGTGCACAGTCTGAGTTTGAATAGACACATGCTTTAATCCTTGGCTTCTTTATGCTGTTCATTCAAGGTGCTCCAAATCATGAGGGGATTGTGGAGAATTAATAATGAAGAACTGCTCCCGTTGAAGGAAGGTTCAGTAGCCAGCAGCTTACAGATTTGAGATGTTTAGCAAAATAATTAAAGGCATAACGAGAACAAAAAGTTTAGTTACTCAGGGAAGGAGAGTTGGGATTTTAATGAAATACAAATACATGGGAATAAGATAGATTTCACTCAATGAAGAGACTCTGAAATTGGTATTTAAACTTGAAAGAAATTGAAAACATTTTTGTTGATGAGAATCCAATTTTTAATTCTTTCTGTATTTTACTACCTCACCTTTCACACTCTGCCCCCAGCCCATTATTCTCACACCAGGCAGGGGAAATTCCACCCTGTATTATGACCAGGGGAATGCACTGCTTTAATAGGCATTGGAAGCAAATTCAGCACTAATGTTTGAAAGGAAATTGGATGAACACTTGGAAGATGGCACATCAGCTATGAGGAAAGAGTAGGGAAGTTCAACCAACTGCATAGCTTGCCTCACTCAATAAGCTGTCACAGGAAAAATGTGTTGAATGCCTTCCTTCTATGCTGCATCATCCCACTGTGCTTGGGAGGGTGTGTCACTCTTTAACCCGTGAAGAGTAATAGGTGGGAGTTTTTTAAATTTCTTGTAAAGAACTTTCCGATGCAATCATTAGTTTTTTTTTTAAAGATTCTACCCTGTGGAGCTGAGGCAATGAATATTTTAAAGTCAGAGTAGATTGATTCCCCTTGCCAAAAGAAGGTTAGCCGGGGTGTGGATAGGATTGAAACAAATAGCCGTGGTTTGAATGGTGAAGCAGGATTCAAGGGGCCAAATGTGCTCAATTTGTGTGCCCTTTTCAGAGATTAAACAAGCCACCAATGAGATTTATAAACCAACCTAACCTAATTTGGTTAAATGCTTGAACAAAAAGCAACTTGATTTTCATAAAATCAATAGGTTCTCAATTTATGAGGTAATGTCATTTTCAAGTTTCCCAGACGGAGCTTTAATTGGAAGGAAAGTCAAGTGTAGAAAGAAAAACACGACAGGAGGGAACTCGCTGAATGAGGTGTGGGGGGAATGGGAGGCGCATGTTTCAGCTCAACTTTGTCACTAGAGGAATTGTAACGATTCAAAGGGGAAACTAAAATCCATGACAAAGCACGTGTTTTTGCTGGGTCAGCTTTTGGGTGAAATGAGTAAGGAAAATGAAAATGTTTACCCTCAGAATTTTATGCGAGGTAACTTAGCTGACAACAACCCTGGGCAGAGCCAACTGTAGCGTTTACAGTTTGTCTTCGACATAAAAAGCATAAGGAGTACGAGCAGGAAGTTAGTCATCCATTTGGGTCTGTTCCAGTTGTCGCTACGATCAGAACATTTTATTGGATTTGTTCATGGTGTGCGTGAACCAGATGGATTTTTATGACATTGTCACCATTAGGCTGGCTTTTTATTGACTTCAAATTTTCACCATCTCTCATGGGGCTTTCGAACCCATATGCCCAGAGCATTAGTCAGCAGTTAAGTGCCACCACCTCTCCCATTAGAGCTGATCACTTTCCTGTCTGCACACATACCATCCTCACAATGCTCAACTCCCTTGTTAACTCTGGGCCAGCATTTATTGCCCATCACTAACTATCCTGGAGAAAGTGATGGTAAGCTGACTTCTTGAACCACTGCAATACGTGGAGCGTAGGGGTATGCACATTGCCTTTAGGGTGGGACCTCTGGGATTTTAACTCAGTTATACTGAAGGAATGGTAATGTATTTCAAAGTCAGGATGATGAGTGATTTGGAGGGGTAAGTGTTCCCTTCTACCTGCTGCTTTTGTCCTTCTCGATGATAGAGATCACAGGTTTGGAAAGTGCAGCCATGGGGATTTGTTACAGTGTAGGTTGTAGATGGTACAGATGGTGGTAACTAATACGGTTTTGCTAATTACATGGTTTTTACTTTACTACCCATGATCCAAAAACAAGCGCCTGATTCTCAGTAACATGGTTCTTAACTGACTCCCGGCAGCGTGGAGTAATAAATTTATGCCAAAACCCAGCTTTCTGAACAGGTTCATGCCTGTTCAGCTTGTCTGGCTGTTGCCTGTCCCAATTAAAGCGTTTAAGATTTTTTAAATCTGCACACAGCCTTCCGCCTCCAGAGAAGCAATTCCGCATATGAGGCAAGAAATGGTTGTTTTTGCGTATTTCATACCAATTTTGGTGTTTCATTTAACTTTACACTTGTATTCTGTATTTGATTAACGTTCTGGGAAAGTAGCACTAACTTCCACAAGTTTCTTTGGGAATGTGTGTTTTGAATAGCAAAGTTTCACTTAATATGGCGATTGTCAGGAACATAACCACTACATTAACCAAGGATTACTTGTACTAATTCTGCCACTGTGAATCAGCCGTGGAAGAGGTGAAAGTTGAAGGTGGTGGATGCCCATCAAGTAGGTTGTTTTGTTCTGGATAGTGTCAAATGTTTTGAATGTTGTTAGAGTTGCACTCATCCAGAAAATTGTACAATACTCCATCACAGTCCCGAGTTGTGCCTGGTAGGTGAAGGACAGACCTGAGGGAGTCAAGTGATGAATAGCTTACTGCGGGATTCCTAATCTTTGACCTAGTCTTTTGGCCACAGGATTTAGGTGGTTAGTCTAGTTCAGTTTATGGTCAATTATAATGCCCAGGATGTATTGGTCAGGATTTAACAATGGTAATATATTGAACAAAGGCAATGGTTAGATTCTAAATTCTGAAGATAGGCTTTGCTTAATACTCACGTTGCAAGAATCTCACTTGTCACCTGTCAGCCCAAGCCTGGATATTGACCAGATCTTGCTAAAACTTGGACACGGACTGCTTCAGTATTGAGGCACCATGGATGGAAATGTATACGTACTGTACAGTCATCAGCAAACTTCCAGAATTCTGACCTCACAATGATTATAGATGCTGTCAAACCCGATGAAGGGCTCAGCCCTAAAACCTCGATTTCCTGCTCCTCAGATGCTGCCTGACCTGCTGTGCTTTTCCAACAACACTCTCAACTCTGATCTCCAGCATCTGCAGACCTCATTGTCTCCTGCTGCCAGGCCTGCTGAGTTTCTCCAGCACCTTGTTTTTATTTCAGATTTTCAGCATAAGCAGTGCTTTTCTTTTATTAAAACGTGTAACCTCTGTTTCATTCATCCAATGGGATCTCCTTGCCCCCGTCTACTTCATTTAAATTCTTCATGATTTATGTCTATGTTTAATAATCAGGGGATTCTAACACTGCATTGTCAACACTGGCTTCATAGGACAGAGGATTCAGAAAAAGTATCTCGTTTATTTAGTCCTCCAGCTACTATTCGCTACTTCCCTCTTTTGGTGCAATCATGCACTTCTGGCAAGATGGTAGTAGAGTTAGACTCTCCTCCCGGAGCTTGTCTGCTCCTCCTGTTCTTTTTCTTTCTTTTCATTTTTATCTCTCATTTTAGCAGCGTTTAAGGAAGGAGGCCACAGAGCAGCGCGAGGGGAATCATGTCCCGGAGCAGCGCGAGGGGAAGTGTGGCCCATAGCAGCGGGAGGAGGAATCGTGTTCCGGAGCAGCGGGAGGGGGAATCATGTCCCGGAGCAGCGCGAGGGGGAATCATGTCCCGGAGCAGCGCGAGGGGGAATCGTGTCCCGGAGCAGCGCGAGGGGAAGTGTGTCCCATAGCAGCGGGAGGAGGAATCGTGTCCCGGAGCAGCGCGAGGGGGAATCGTGTACTGGAGCAGCGCGGGGGGAAGTGTGTCCCAGAGCAGCGCGAGGGGGAATCGTGTACTGGAGCAGCGGGAGGGGGAATCGTGTCCCGGAGCAGCGCGAGGGGAAGTGTGTCCCATAGCAGCGGGAGGAGGAATCGTGTCCCGGAGCAGCGCGAGGGGGAATCGTGTACTGGAGCAGCGCGGGGGAAGTGTGTCCCAGAGCAGCGCGAGGGGGAATCGTGTACTGGAGCAGCGCGGGGGGAAGTGTGTCCCAGAGCAGCGCGAGGGGGAATGTGTCCCATAGCAGCGGGAGGAGGAATCGTGTCCCAGAGCAGCGCGAGGGGGAATCGTGTACTGGAGCAGCGGGAGGAGGAATCGTGTACTGGAGCAGCGCGAGGGGAATCGTGTCCCGGAGCAGCGGGAGGAGGAATCGTGTACTGGAGCAGCGCGAGGGGAATCGTGTACTGGAGCAGCGGGAGGAGGAATCGTGTACTGGAGCAGCGCGAGGGGGAATCGTGTCCCAGAGCAGCGCGAGGGGGAATCGTGTCCCGGAGCAGCGGGAGGAGGAATCGTGTACTGGAGCAGCGCGGGGCGGGAGGAACAAGTCCTAGAGATCTGGGAGGGGAAAAGCAAGTCCCAAAGTAGTGGAATTTGCCTTGGTGCAGCTGTGTGTCTGGCAGAGGGCCGTGGAGGATTGGATAGGAGCAGAATTGTTGTTGGACTGGGGTCAGACGCGGACGGTCAGACCACATGCTGACTGAGCTGCTACAATGCAATGTCGGTCTGAAATTCTTTGCTGGACTGTAATGTCAATTATTTAACTATGTTATAACTATCTTAATTCCAACTTATTTTTTAGACACTGTAAGTAATGCTCCTTTTCCTTTTATTCCTCTTTTGAATCCAAGATTTGTACCCAGGTATTGTACCTAAGATGGCTCTATTAGAGGCAGCCATTGTAAAAACTTTTCACTTTACTCATGTACTTCTGTATTAGAGTATACATGACAATAAAGGATATTCTATTTCGTGTTATGGAGGAGGAGCCACACAGACATAAAAACAAAATGAAAGAACTTGTTTTCAGATAGTGTTTTTTCTACATCTAGACATTCTAAAGTCCATACTTTGGAATTGTTGTAACTGTTTACATATAAATAAACATGGCAGTAAATTTGTGCAAATTAATGTGCCTGAAACAGTGATTTGATATTCAGAGAATCTGTTCTAGAAAAACGACTGGCAGTTGTATAATACTTTGTGTGAACATCAGACAATTTAAAGCACTTTATTGCTGATGAAGTGCTGCTGAATTGCAGCTGTTGTTATAATGTATGGAGCAGCCAATATGCACAGCGCAAACTCCCATAAGCAGCAACATAATAATAGAGAATCTGTTTCTGCGATGTTGATTGAACAATGAATATTGACCAGGCCACCAAGAAAGATTGCTTGTTCTTCTTTGCAATACTGCCATAGGGTCGTTTGCCTCCACCTACGAGATGTTTTATCTGTGAAAAAGCATTTTTGACATCACTCCACTCCTTCAGTTCTGCATTAGAGTATGAGCCAGGATTGAGGTTTGAACCTGTAACCTTTTGGCTTAAAAGCAAGAGTGTTACCAACTGAATCATAGCATGGTTACAAGTCTCTCATGAAGTTATTTTCAATGCAACGGCTCACTTATCTTTTCCACACACACCCCTACCCCAACCCCCATTATCTCCCAGCCCATACACACCCTCAGAACCATAATCATTTCTGAGAGATCAGAGATAGTCTCAGGGATGGTGTTGTGAAAGCTTTTTCTCACCAATGCAAAGCTTTTGAGACCTGGTGATTACTGAATTCTGAGAAGCTTTGACGACCCATTGGAAAGCTGATAATTCAAAACTGTTGTCAACTCTGTGGGATTCATTTTGCTGCTTGTTTCTCTTCTTTGGACACTCATTTTCTGTCTAAATTGCCAGCTGTTTGCACATCATTTCTGAGAGCTATGCTGTTTGAGTATGTAAAATCAACATTCACAAAAAACTACTTGGAATATCAAACTGGCAGCACAGAACCAAAGTGTGTAATGCATTGTGCAACATTTCCCACAAGTTGCCCCAACCAACATCTAAAGTTGGTGTGCACTTCATGTGCTCGGAGTGTCTTTGCTGTTTGTTCCTGTTTTTAATAATTGTATTCCTTGTAGCTATATCTGGCATTTTTTGTTTTTCAAGGGTAGGAAAAAGTAATGGAATAGTTGAGACATATTGGGGGAAATCATCTGAAAAGTTCCTGTACAATCCCTTCAGGTGGTTAAAATTAGTCCAGTGTATCACAAGTACCATGCATATGACACCTTGAGTTTTACCCTTCCTTTTATATAACATTTCTCTTCAGATTCTGGATGCATCACATGCATATTGGTACTTTCATTCAGATAAATCTAATTGTCTCTGAACCTTGTAAAATGTGGAAAAACATTATTGGGACAGAAATTGGCCATTCAGACCTTACTGCTCTTGCACTCTACTAAATTATGGCTTCTCAGTATCTTAACTCCATCAACCAACTACAACAGTCACATTACTGCACAGGTCAAATCATATAACTTAGAATAGACTAGGGCTTGACTGTGGGATCTGCTGCTGTGTGTAAACTCATAGAACCCTAACAGCAGGAATAGTACACTTGGCCCTCCGAGCCTGCTCCACCATTCAATAGGATCATGGCTAACATCCAACTCAGTACCCTGGTCCTGCTTTTGCTCCACACCCTATAATCCCTTTCGCCATAAGAACTATCTCTAACATCTTCTTGAAAACTCTGGATGTTTTGGCCTCAGCCACTTTCTGTGGCAGAGAATTGCACACAGGCTCTCCACTCACTGAGTGAAGAAATTTCTCATTATCTTTATCCTAAATGGTTCACCCGTATCCTTCAATTGTGACCCTTGGTTCTGGAGGGAGAGAGTGCCATTGACAAGTTGGCTGTGGTGGGAACCAGAAGGAAAAATTTGTAGGATCAGGAGCTTCATGAGAATATGCCTAGGAGGAAAGTCATAGCTGCCATAGGAGTGAAGAGGAAGCAATTGTTAATTATTTTCCAAAAACCTAATTTTTGATTTTAATAAGATTAGATTAGATTAGATTACTTACAGTGTGGAAACAGGCCCTTCAGCCCAACAAGTCCACACCGCCCCGCCGAAGCGCAACCCACCCATACCCCTACATTTACCCTTACCTAACACTACAGGCAATTTAGCATGGTTAATTCACCTGACCTGCACATCTTTGGACTGTGGGAGGAAACCAGAGCACCCGGAGGAAACCCACGCAGACACGGGGAGAATGTGCAAACTCCACACAGAGAGTCGCCAGAGGCGGGAATTGAACCCGGGTCTCTGGCGCTGTGAGGCAGCAATGCTAACCACTGTGCCACCGTGCCGCCCAAACATTTTAAAATGCTAACTATTATTTTTTATATAGGGGATGCAAAGTCAGATATTGGGACTGGGGTAGTTTGTGGAGGATTGTATAATGACAAACAAATCCTTTGCTAAAAATCACACAACACCAGGTTATAGTCCAACAGGTTTAACTGGAAGCACGAGCTTTCGGAGCGCTGCTCCTTCATCAGGAGATTGTGACAACCATCATGACTACCATCGAATCCTTTGCTGCCTGCCACCTCCCTTTCTCTCACTGCTCTATCCCATTGGCTGGAACATAGCCTCAGATCACATTACACCAATTAGTAAGGTGCCCACTTGTACATAACGCTTCCTGGGATATTTATTGGAAATCTCCTCTGAAATACTTATTTGATCTGTTAGACCCCAGGGACCTGCTGTTAGACAGTCACTACTGTTTGACGTTGGACTATTGTTGGTGTTATCTGGTTGACAAGGTTAGCAAAAATCTCAATCGAAACATTGATATTACCGTGATCTGAGATCAACCTGTTCTCGGACGGTGAGATTTCAGCAGCTCTGCTCAACTGACTGGTGATAAACTGAGGGAACCTTCCAGACCCGGATCCATAAATCCAGCTCTTTTGCCATACTGGAAAGTGTGTTCTTCAACTAAATCACATTACAGTGGTAAGTCAGTCTGCCAACTTTTGCAAGGGTTGAATTAATTGTTTTCTCTATCATTCCTATTCCCTTTCCACCTTCACTTTCGTTTTTTCTCTTGTTCTCTATATGATCTGCTTTTTCAAACTCTGTTTCGCAGCCATTTTTCACCCAATGTTTCTCCTGTTTCTGTCTCTCCCATCTTCCTCTAATAGACTTTCTGTGTCTAAGTCTCTTTCCCTCTCCCTCAAACACACAATACATTTCGAACACCTCCATCACAGCTTGTCTTAAAGTTTTCTTTGTTAAGGGAATACCCATGCTTGTTGACAACCTAGAGAAAGGTAACCGGACATCGCACTTGAGAAACCAGCAGAGAATGCAAAAATGTATGATTTTACTGTCATCATGGTGTTAGCTGGAGGTGTGAAAATGTCAAATATTGAACAGAGATTCACATAAACCCTTTGCAGTTTTTCTCTCAAAATCTCACAATGGCATCAAGGGAGAACGTCGCGAGGTGTTAATTTCTCTCAGATTTTAATGAGTCATTAAAAGTTCAATTGTTTGGATTTGTTTTGACGAATTATTATCAACGGGAGGGAAGTTGATCCCTCCTTTAGACACCTGTTACTTCTACCGCAATGCTTTAGACTTGGGAAATGAATCAAATATCGACAAGACAACCATTGCAGGGTCCGCTGATATTTCAACACAATGTAATCATCTTGGACTGTTGGTAACAGATTTAAGACTGCACCCTATAGTCCTGTCCACCATGAGTATTTTTTCTGTAATGATGTAATTAATGACCGATATGACAATCTGCATGAACCCTAAACAGAACAGGGTACAATCATTCCGTTTGGCTACACAGACCGAATCTTCTTTCTAATGCACTGGCTCGTGTCCCGGTGAGGTGAGTGCACGCGGCAAGTATCAGAAAACCCACCAAGAGTTCGAACTCTGTCATCTTAAAGACCTATTATCATATTTACAGCTCAGATAAATGAGGAGAACTCTGGCTGACTATTGTTATGAGTAGCCCAGTTATGGTTAATTTGCAAAGAAAATTACTTGGAATTGATGGAAGTAGGCCATTCGGCCCAACAGGTTCATGCTGATGTTCGTGATTCACTCAAGCCTCTTTCCACTTTGCTTCAAATTTAGAAACAAGTCATAAGACAGAAAGAGATCTCACATTTCACTCCATCAGCAAAGCCTTCTCTTATTTTCCTCCTTTTTTTCAGATTCTCTTTAAATCCATTTTCACTACCCCCTGTGGTGATGAGTTCCACATTCTCCTGAATTCCTTTTTGGATTCCATAGTGACTCTCCGACATCTATCTCTGGTTTTGGTCTCCTCCTTGTGGGGAAACATGTCTACATCAAATCTAGATAGCACACCCTCATAATCTTCTAGTAACTATAGGCCGGTGAGTCTCACTTCTGTTGTGGGCAAAGTCTTAGAGAGAATTGTAAGGGATAGGATTTATGCACATCTGGATAGGAATAATGTGATCAAGGATAGTCAGCATGGTTTTGTGAAGGGCAGGTCGTGCCTCACAAACCTTATTGAATTCTTTGAAAAGGTGACGAAGGAGGTTGATGAGGGGAAAGCGGTAGATGTGGTATATATGGATTTTAGTAAGGCGTTTGATAAGGTTCCCCATGGTAGGCTACTGCAGAAAATACGGAGATATGGCATTGAGGGTGAGTTGGAGGTTTGGATTAGGAATTGGCTGGATGGAAGAAGACAGAGGGTAGTAGTTGATGGCAAAGTTTCTTCATGGAGTGCCGTCACTAGCAGTGTTCCGCAAGGATCTGTTTTGGGACCATTGCTGTTTGTCATTTTTATAAATGACCTGGAAGAGGGGTTAGAAGGTTGGGTGAGCAAGTTTGCGGATGATACGAAAGTCGGAGGAGTTGTTGACAGTGAGGAAGGATGTGGCAGGTTACAGCAGGATATAGAGAAGCTGCAGAGCTGGGCAGAAAGGTGGCAAATGGAATTCAATGTAGCTAAGTGTGAGGTGATTCACTTTGGGAAGAATAACAAAAAGATGGGGTACTGGACTAATGGTCGGATACTTGGTAGTGTGGATGAGCAGAGGGATCTTGGTGTCCATGTACACAGATCTCTGAAAGTTGCCACCCAGGTAAATAGTGCGGTGAGGAAGGCATATGGCGTACTGGCTTTTATTGGTAGAGGAATTGAGTTCCGGAGTCCTGAGGTCATGATGCAGTTGTATAAAACTCTGGTGCGGCCGCATCTGGAATATTGTGTGCAGTTTTGGTCGCCATACTATAGGAAGGATGTGGAGGCACTGGAACGGGTGCAGAGGAGGTTTACCAGGATGTTGCCTGGTATGGAAGGAAGATCGTATGAGGAAAGACTGAGACACTTGGGGCTGTTTTCATTAGAGAAAAGAAGGTTTAGGGGTGACTTGATTGAGGTGTACAAGATGATTAGGGGGTTAGATAGGGTTGACAGTGTGAACCTTTTCCCGCGTATGGAGTCGGGTATTACAAGGGGGCATAGCTTTAAATTAAGGGGGGGTAGATATAGGACTGAAGTTAGGGGTAGGTTCTTCACTCAGCGAGTCGTAAGTTCATGGAATGCCCTGCCAGTAGCAGTGGTGGACTCTCCCTCTTTATGGGCATTTAAGCGGGCATTGGATAGGTATATGGAGGATAGTGGGTTAGTATAGGTTAGGTGGGCTTGGATCGGCGCAACATCGAGGGCCAAAGGGCTTGTACTGCGCTGTATTCTTCTATGTTCTATGTTCTATGTTCTAACTCAAACTATTTACTCTCCAACTCTCCAGAAGAGGCCCTCGCTTGTTCAGTCTTGCCTGATTGATGTAATCTTGGGGTCAGGTGTAGTTTTTGTAAATGTTTTGAACTTTCTCCAGTTCTTCCCTATCCCTTTCAAAAATGAAAACCAAAACTGTGGAGAATGCTCAGAATGTTGTTCAAGTAATATTCTATAGAAAAGCAACATTACTTCTGGTGTTAAATTCTATCACTTAGGAAATTAACTTTGCAGTTTATGGTTTTTCTATATTGCATTCCTTGCTTTGATTTGTGGATATGAAACCTGAAATCCTTTTGCTTCTTTACCTCATTTATTTTCTAAGGCGTGGGTGGCCTCCTTGTTTGTCCCACCAGAATGTACCATTTTACATATTCTTCCTAGAATCAATTACACCCTCCAAATTTATGTCACCCACAAAGTTTGAAACTGCACTTCTCATTCTGATAGTCAGAGTCTTTTTCCCAGGGTAGGAATGTCAATTAATAAGGGACATAGGTTTAAGATAAAAGGGGATAGTTTAAAGGAAATGTAAGAGGCTAGTTTTGTACAGTGTCTGGAATACACTGGCGGAGGATTTGGAGAAGGAGATACAATAGCAACATTTAATATATGTGTATAGACAGAGAACAGAGGGGTATGGACTGCGTAAAGGCAAAAGGTTTTTAGTTTAGAAAGGCACCATGTGTCAGTGCAGTCTTGGTGGGCCAAAGGGCCTGTTCCTGTGCTGTACTGTTCTCTGTTCCCAAGTCCAAATATAATGTTATCCACTTTGGTAGGAAAAACCGAAACGCAGTATTTCCTAAATGGTGAGAGGATGGGAAGTGTAGAACTTCAAAATGACTTGCTGTCCTTGTTCAGGAGTCACAAAAGTTCAATCTGGTGGTGCAAATTTTATGTTGACCTTCACTAAATATTGTTTGTTGGAGCAGTGTTGTTTTGTTGCAAATACACGGGGCCTAGGTGAGACCATGTTGAAGTGTTCTTTGCAGTTTTGGTCTCCTTGCCGACTGAGAAATATATTTGTGGCAGAGAGTGCAATGAAGGTTCACTAATTTCTGGAATGGAGGGATGATATGAGGAAAGATTAAATAGACTGGTTCTTTATTTTCTAAAATCTGGAAGATTTAGAGGCAATATCATTGAAACTCAGAATCCTAAATGGGCAGGGAGAGGTGGTGGTGCAGTGATAATGTTATTGGACTAGCAATCCCATAAACCCAGGTTAATGTTTCAGGAATATGGATTCAAATCTCAGATGGTGATATTTGAATTCAGTAAAGAAAGCTGGCCTAATAGCAACCTGTGTAAGAGCCATCAATAGTTGTAAAAACCCACCTGGTTCACTAATGTCCTTCTGGGAAGGAAATCTGCCATTTCCTTCTGGTCTAAGGATTCCAGACCCCAACAATGTGACTGATTCTTAACTTCTCTTCAACTGAGTCCTGCACCCCACTAATTAGTTTAAAGCCCAGTTATATAATTCACTAGGATACTGGTCCCAGTATGGTTTACTGAAACCCATCCCATTGGAAAAATACTCTCTTTCCCCAGTACTAGTTCCAGCTCCCCATGTATCAGAACCTATTTCTCCCACAGCAATATTTTATCCGTGAATGTATACTCTACTCCTATTTAGTTTAGCCCCAAGCTACTCATGCATTATCTTTGAGTAGAATCTCTTTCCTAGTCCTACCCATGTTGTTGATACCTACATGGACCGTGGTAACTGGATCCTTCCTTCCCTCCCTCTCCTCTCCAGAAAGATACACACAATCTTGACACAGGTAGGCAATACAGTTTTCTGTTCTCTCTGTCTTTGTCTTAGAAAACAGTATCTGTTCACTTCATTGTGTTCTCTTTTCCCCCACTTGCATGCTGTGGTCAGTTTACTCACCCTTCCTGCATTTTGGCCATAATCCACACCCACAGCAAGAACCTATCAGACACGGGCAGAAGTTCTTCCAAAACTAATTTTTGAATCCTAACACCTGCCTCACTGGTAGTCACACCAACCTGTCCCTGACCATGGACCAAATTTTCGAGCAGAAAGTGAGGACTGCAGATGCTGGAGATCAGAGCTGAAAATGTGTTGCTGGAAAAGCGCAGCAGGTCAGGCAGCATCCAAGGAACAGGAGAATCGACATTTCGGGCATAAGCCCTTCCTTGGATACTGCCTGACCTGCTGCGCTTTTCCAGCAACACATTTTCAGCATGGACCAAATTTGACCTAATTAGTCTAAGGACTATGAATAGGCAAAAGTGAGGACTGCAGATGCTAGAGATTAGAGTCAAGATTAGAGTGGTGCTGGAAATGCACAGCAAGTCAGGCAGCATCCAAGGAGCAGGAAAATCAATGTTTCGGACAAAAGCCCTTCATCAGGATTTGCATACTAAGTCTTTCATCTCCTAAAATGCATTCTAACAGAGATTTAACCAGCAATCCAGGTCTTTTTCAGTATATAATTTCAGTTATATCACACTGTAAACTTTTGCTATAAATTCTGTGTCTTGCAATCTTATACTCCACAACCTGATGAAGGAGCAACGCTCCGATAGCTAGTGCTTCCAATTAAACCTGTTGGACTATAACCTGGTGTTGTGTGACTTTTAATTTTAAACTAGTTAATCTATAACTCCCTGAACTTCTAATATAGGGATAAATGATCAATAATTACATTTTCACTCTTTTCCCACCAGGTGCCATATAATGCCGGGAACAGTGATTGCTGATCTATTTGAACGGGCCATCTGCTTGTTACCAATGTTGCCAATGTTACACAGACAGAAGAGGCTCGAAAGCAACAGCAAGTTGGAGAGACTACTTCAAAACCTTATGATCCTTATTATGGTATTTATTCTGCTCCTCTTTGCCAATGATGTCTTTGACGGTAAGAATTAAAGTTGTTTTGAAATTCGTCTCCCTCTGAATTCATTACTCTATTTCTTTCCCAATATTTTCTCCATCCTCACTCCAATAATTGAGGCTTTACGCCAGCAGTTCCTCCCACTGAGGCAGCGTGAGCTGTTGCATCTCAATATGATCATGTTCTGAAAGTGGGAGAACAGTCCACGTTTGCTCACGTTTCTTCATCCAGTGATATGATGTGGCAAGCAGGAGGAAATTAAGTTTAAGTATCTTGTGTGGATGACAAAAATGCTGCAAGTTCCTTGTCTAGTTATTCCTCTAATGGTCTTGCTGTTTTCATTCCTTAGAGCCTCCACAGTGTAAGAGAATGCTGTGAAACTGGAACCACACCTGCATAAAAATAGAAAAGAGAAGAGGTGGTTTAGCTTTCATGGCACACTGGCATTCCAAAACCAATGAATGCTCTTATAGTTTAGATAAGTGGCAGTTTATTTGTGCATAGGAAGATCCCAAAAATGGCAACACGGTAACCATCAGACAAATCAGTTTCCATGATGTGGTTTGAGGCACAAATAGGGCACATGGGAGAATACCAAGCTTTTACTCAAAAAAAAAACAAGGGACCTTTTATATCCATCTGAAAACAGACAGGGTCTCCTCTCATCCCAGCACCAGAGTAGAAATTCCTCTGCTATGAATTTTAATAAAAGTCTTTTATCTCCTCTGTGCAATCAAACTTCTACAAGTTTGTTACACTCTGAGCAGCACTGGGGACCAATTGGAAAATGGGTGATTCAAAGCCATTGAGAACTTTGTAGGTGCGGTGCATTTTGCTGCTTGTTTCTCTTCTTTGAACACTCTTTGCATTGTTTCCTGTCTGTTAAAGTTTCCAACCACTGGGCATTCTTTCCAAGAGCTGTGACGTTTAACCATGTAAGTTCAGCACTCACAGAATATTAAACCGGCACCACAGAACTACAGTGCCTAATGCAGCACCAATGGGTAACGTTTCCCACAACTTGACCCAACTAACGTCTAAAGCTGTGTGCATTCATGCGCTAGAAGGGTTTGGCTGCTTGTTCCTGTGTTTTTGATTTCTAGCTTAATTTTGCATTCGTTTGTTGAAGCTCTGTCCAAAACCATTTGGGAGAACAAATTTGAAAAATTCCTCTCCCATCCCTTTAGATGATTAAATTTAGTCCAATGCATCACATGCACCATGTACATGGCACCTTTTGTTTTACCCTTGTTTATGTGACATTAACAGCTTTCTCTTCAGGCACAATAAGATTCTTCACAAAGACATGGTGAACTAGGCTTCCTTAGGCTGAAGATAAAAATCACCCAACACCAGGTTATAGTCCAACAGGTTTAATTGGAAGCACACTAGCTTTCGGAGTGACGCTCCTTCATCAGGGATCACCTGATGGACTATAACCTGGTGTTGTGTGATTTTTAACTTCGTACACCCCAGTCCAACACCGGCATCGCTGAATTTAGACCGAAGAGTTAGTGACAGTCCCAGACCACAAGTATGAGAATAAAATCCGAAAGATGTTACCCAAAGCAGAGTATGTTTAAACCCAGATCTACAATAGCTCCAGGAAGAAGCTATTTGCAGTTCAGATCTATAAATCAATATCAAAAGTGACTTAAACTTTGTGTTTTGCTGTTTGCGGTCATTTTTGTTTTGTTTCCAATTTTTGGCATCTATTGTAGATGACCTTTTTATCTTTAAGCCTGAAAAGTAACTCAAGATTAATGAGGGGTAAGGTAAGTTGGCAAATGTGCCCTCTGTAGGCAATGAAAACTAATTCAGTAAAACACACTGACTGTGTATTTTATCAACCCTTATGTGGATGTGATCTCCCGCACAATCAGAAACTGACCAGCATGTTATTCAAAACACATAGAACAACATGGGATCACAGAGTCAGACAGCATGGAAATAGACCCGTCGGTCCAACTCATTTGCACCTACTAGATATCCCAATCTGATCTGGTCCTATTTGCCAGCTTTTGGCCCATATCCTCGAAACCTTTCCTATTCTTATACCCATATGTAATTGTACCCACCTCCACCACTTCCCCTGGCAGCTTGTTCTATGCATAAACTACCCTCTGCATGAAACATTTACCCTTTTTAGGGTGCCCTTTTTAAATCTTCCCTCTCTCACCTTAAATCTATGCCCTCTAGTTTTGCACTCCCCCACCCTTTGAAAAAAGACATTGGCTATTTACCCTATCCATGCCCCTCATGATTTTATAAAGCTTTATAAGGTTACCCTTCAGCCTCCAACACTCCAGGGAAAAAAGCCCCAGCCTATTCGGTCTCTCCCTTTAGCTCAAACCCTCCATTCCCAGCAACATCCTTGTACATATTTTCTGCATCTTCTCAAGGTTAACAACATCTTTCCCATAGAAGGGTGACCAGAATTGTATGCAATATTCCAGTAAACCAGTATTGGCCTCACCAATGTCCTGTACAGCCTCAATATGATATTCCAAGTCTTAATCCCAATGTTCTGACCAATGAAGGCCAGCATGCCACACACCTTCTTCAACACTCTGTCTACCTGGGACTCCACTTTCAAGGAACTATGCACCTGCACCCAGGTCTCTTTGTTTGACAACACTCCCCAGGGCTGTACCATTATATTACATAAGACCTATCCTGATTTGTCTTATCAAAATGCAAAACCTCATACTTACTTAAATTACAATACATCTGCCACTCCTCAGCCTATTGGCCCATCTTATTAAGGTACTTTGAGATAATCTTCTTCACTGTTGACTACACGTTCTATTTTGGTGTCTTCTGCAAGCGTACTAACCATGCCTCCTGTATTCACATCCACATCATTACATAAATGAAGAAAACCAGTGGACACAGCACCGAGCCTTGTGACTCACTGCTGGTCACAAGCCTCCAATCCGAAAAACAACCTTCCATCACCAGCCTCTGTCTCCTACCTTCAAGCTAATTTTGTATCCAATTGACCCTTGAATGCTCATGATCTAACCTTACTATTTAGTCTACTATGCGGAACCTTGTTGAATGCCTTACTGAAGTCTATGTGGACACTATCTTCCACTCTGTCTTCATCAATCCACTTTGTCATTTCTTCAAAAGAACTGAATCAAGTTAGTGACATATGCACAAAGCTATGTCAACTTTTCCTAATTAGTCTTTGCCTTTCCAAATGCATGTAAATCCTATCCCTCAGAATCATCTCCAACAAATTACCCACCACTGATATAAGGCTCACCAGAATATTTCAGAGAAATATAATTGAGCCTAAACTCCATGCAGTGGAGAAAATATGAACAAAGGAAGAGGAATCTGTTCTGTAATTCATTTAGATATGATGCCTGGTCTATATCTTAACTTCATCTAATTGTCGCTAACTAACTGTAACCCCCCACTGCTGTCCTGGTTGAAATCAGCTCACTCAGCATAAACTGGGATGATCCTGGGATTTGCTCATAAAACTACTAGAAACCTATGTCTGAAAGTGTGAAGATTGAAAGACGGTTCTTTTAAATTTTAATTACTTTGCTCTGTATTATCCAGTTGGATATTATGTAGTGTGCTACGAAAATGATACACTTGTTAGAAAAAAGGATGCCATCATGTGTGTTGAAAATATGAAACCAGAAAGTGAACCACAAGCACCTGAGGTAAGAATATGATCTTATTTTTCAAACTTCCCTTCGTTCCGCTTGCTTTTGTCTAACATTTTCTGGTTAGTCAATGTTCTTGTTTGTTTAATCACTTCCTTTGCCCTATCACAGGCAGCCAAGCCTTTGGACACTGAGCCCCAAACCATGAAATTCCATCCCTAAAACTTCAACCTCCTCATCTCTCTCTTCTCTTTGAAAGCAAGGTTAGATCTCATGGAATACAGGGAGAACTAGTCATTTGGATACAGAACTGGCTCGAAGGTTGAAGACAGAGGGTGGTGGTGGAGGGTAGCTTTACACACCGGAGACCTGTGACCAGTGATGTGCCACAAGCATCGGTGCTGGGTCTACTACTTTTTGTCATTTATATAAATGATTTGGATGTGAACATAGGAGGTATAGTTAGTAAGTTTGCAGATGACACCAAAATTGGAGGTGTAATGGACAGCGAAGAAGGTTACCTCAGACTACAATGGGATCTTAATCAGATGGGCCAATGGGCCAAGGAGTGGCAGATGGAGTTTAATTTAGATAAATGTAAAGTGCTGCATTTTAGAAAAGCAAATCTTAGCGGGACTTATACACTTAATGGTAAGATCCTGGGGCGTGTTGCTGAACAAAGAGACCTTGGAGTGCAGGTTCATAGTTTCTTGAAAGTAGAGTCGCAGGTAGATAGGATAGTGAAGAAGGCATTTGGTAGGCTTTCCTTTATTGGTCAGAGTATTGAGTATAGGAGTTGGGAGGTCATGTTGCGGCTGTACAGGACGTTGGTTAGCCCACTTTTGGAATATTGTGTGCAATTCTGGTCTCCTTCCTATCAGAAGGATGTTGTGAAACTTTGAAAGGGTTCAGAAAAGATTTACGAGGATGTTGTCAGGGTTGGAGGATTTGAGCTATAGGGAGAGGCTGAATAGGCTGAGGCTATTATCCCTGGAGCATCGAAGGCTGAGGGGGTGACCTTATAGAGGTTTATAAAATCATGTGGTGCATGGATTGGGTAAACAGACAAGCTCTTTTCCCTGGGGTGAGGGAGTCCAGAACTAGAGGACATAGATTCAGGGTGAGAGCGAAAAGATATAAAAGAGACCTAAGGGGCAACTTTTTAATGCAGAGGGTGATGCATGTATGGAAGTGGTGGAGGCTGGTACAATTACAGCATTTAAAAGGCATCTGGATGGATACATGAATAGGAAGGGTTTAGGAGGATATGGGCCAAATGCTGGCAAATAGGATGAGATTAGGTTGGGACATCTGGTTGGCATGGACAAGTTGGACCGAAGGGTCTGTTTCTGTGCCATCCATCGATATAACTCTGTGACCTGAGTTCAGTTTCCTATGGTTGAATATGACTCCCTTTCAGATCATGAAATCAAATGAACTGCTAACTTTCAGGATGCTCTAAAATATTCAGTTTTTCTTTAAATGTAGTGAATTCAATGGTGACCATCAACAGTAGTTCCACTTCATCCACTCTAACAGCTGGTTGGTGTACAGCACTCTTCTGACACATCCCCAAGTCTAAGGAAGATTGAATGATTGTGGTCAGTGCCTCTGCAATTTCCACTCTCACTTCCTTCAATATCACTGGATGCATCTTATTCATTCTCAGTGCCTCGTCAACTTAAAGTGTCAACAGTCTACCCAATACTTCATCATAGTCAATTCTGAACTCTTTTAGTGACAGATTGCCCTCATCTGTCACCATGGCATCAGTAACAACTCTCTCTTTGGAAAAGACATCTGTAAGATATTCCGCAAATACCTCAGTTTCCTCCTGCATCCATGTGTAAATTCTCTTTTTGGCCTCTCATCAGCCTTACTCCTCCTTTAATACTCTTTTCCTCTCTATATGCCAACAGAAGACTTTTTGTTCAATGCCACTCTTTCCTCAGAAATTTTCTTTGCTTCACTCTTTCCAGCAAAATACATCTTTTCTCTTGATCAGATTAATAATAACAACTGGGAATAACTTGTGAAGTACTTCACAAAAACTCAAGAAAATTCACATCATTTCTCAGGTCATTGAATTCATCTGACCCTGTTAATCATTTTCATGCAAAAATAAAAACAACTCCTATAATTATTGTTGCTTCTTTTCTGATCCAAGTGATATTTTACTCTCATGAATTTTCTGTCAAAGGCAGTGCCATAATTTTTGTTGTTCTAGTTTCATGAACAATGTCACTCCTCACTCTTCTACCATCTTGGTAAAATCCTGCCAGTAGGTACCCATCCCTGCCCCCATCCCAGTTACGTTTAATACAAGCCTGATGAAGGGATCATGCCCGAAGCACCGATTCTACTATTCTGCAGATGCTGCCTGACCTGCTCTGCTTTTCCAGTGCCACACTTTTCAGCTCTCCAAAATGTCTGAACTCTCATTACTCACAGAGTCATAGAATATGAAAACAGACCATTCTGTCCAACCAGTTCATGCTGACCATGTTCCCAAACAAAACTAGTCTGCACTTGGCCCATATCCCTCCAAATCTTCCCTACTCATGAATTTATCCAAATGTTGTAACTGCACCTGCATCCACCACTTTCTTTGGCAGCTCATTCCACACACTCATGCCCTTTTTAAATCTTTCTCCCCTCACCTTAAAAATATGCCCCTTAGGTTTGAGCTCCTCCACCTGAGGGAAAAGACCTTGGTCATCTATGTCCCACATGATTTTATAAACCTCAACATCTGATGCTCCAGTAAAAAAAGTCCCAGTCTTTCCATTCTATTTTTATATCTCAAACCCTCCATTCCTGGCAACATCTGGCCAATCTTTGCCGATCCCTGCCCAGTTCAATAATATCCTTCCTGAGCAGGATAACTAGAACTGTGCACACTATTCCAGAAGAGCCTTACCAATGTCCTGCACAACTTTAACATGACGTCCTAACTCCTATACTCAATGGCCTCAGCAATGAAGGCAAGCGTGTTAAACCCCTTCTAAACAACCCTGTCCACCTCTGATGCAAATTTCAAATAATTATGTATCTGAATCTCGAGGTCTACTGAAAAGGAATTCAATTGTTGAAACCATGTACTGCTCCTTCTTATGGTCCCCTGGCAGGTCTGTCAATTACTGATTACAAATCTCATTTCTGCCCTTTCTGACCTTAATAATCCCAGTTTGGCCTTTTCAGTCACTATCCTTCTCCACATTGAAATCTCAACGATGTCCATCAAGAACCTCACAGACCATGAAAATTGGCATCAAGATTTATCTCTATAGATTTCTCTCACCTAATTTCTGAACTCTAATAAGAAGCCCAGCCCTGAGAACTACTGTCCTCCAACTTTCTTAAGATGTGTGCCTCTGAATTTACCCCAGTTTATGTTTCTTTAATCTCTCTGTCTACCTCTCTTTATTGGGAATTTAGTCTAGTTCACTTGAAGTAGCTGCAAGAAAGACAATTACTTTTTCCTTTCATAGTACATTATATTTATTAGTGAGGGTACCTCTTAAACATCAATGTAGCTGCTTCCATGTTTATCATGTGCAGTTAACAATTCTCAAGTATGGTTGGAACTGGTATATCTATCGCTACAAAACATCAAATGATTCTTTCTACAGTACCTGACGTTGATCATTGGAATATTTCTCGGGGTGATGTTCATCATCAACAGACTCTGGGAATTTTACTTTCAAAGTTTTATTCGTGAACATCTGGAGGAGATCATCTTTGAGATAAATGACAGTGTTTATCGAGCTATGATGGTGAATATCAGTGAAGGTACTAGAAAATGTACAGACTGGAAAAGGTAATGGCTCTTAGCAGTTACTGAACCTATTCTGTGATCGTGTGGTGTATTTTGTTGATCTCTCTCCTGTAGACATTCCCATGATTCTCTTCACTCTCTCCGAAATGGGTTCAGGTGTCAGGTGGGAAGGATAGAACATTCAAATCTTTTTTGACTATTTTTGTTTTTTACTGCTTACCTCACATTACCAACAGCATAACCTTTCTCAGCATTATCAATTTTTAAAAACCAAACTATTTGCAGATTGAACTTGAACAGGACTTCCGAACCCAAAGGTAGGGACATAATTTACTGTACCACAAGGCATTCTTTGCTTCGGCCTTATGTTGGTGCCAATGAGTTCTCCTATTATGATCCTCCATCTGAATATAAGTCACAAGGCACTGTGTATTAGTGGCTACTCAATATTGGAGAATAACTGAGCTGTGTCAGTGCTTTGCAATGACCATTTTACACCTGTACACCACCTGTTGCACGTCATGCTTCAATCATGCAATGTTCTGATCTGGATCCTAATTTCACAGTCCTTCCTGAATGCATGTCCGCGAGATCAGTGACGCTGCACCGTGACAGATGGTGAAATAACTCCACAGAGACCGGTATCCCATCGCCAAGTCATATCTTATTTACACTTGGAAAGTCCTTGTCTCTGGTACAGTGTCATCAGAGCCAACTCCCAGAGTGAACAGGATGTCTGACACTCCTATTTTTATCTGTTAGCCAGGGCACCTGATTGGACCAAGCTAACAGTCCCAATCAGGGAACTCATATACTATGAAATCCACTTGGCTGACCTTGTTACAATCCCTACAGATGGTAGCAGTTGGACTCACTCAGTTGTGATGCGTTGACTGTAACAATGGATGTCACTAATGTGAATATCTTTTCCTTCAGTCACAGCATTTACGAGGAGGACCTGGCATTGCAAATCGATGACATCTCCCCCATAGGAAACTGGAAATGTCACCTCATTGTAGTTTGTTTCATCATAAAACATGCTGCTTATTGTGGTTTAATAACAATACAGTCTACAATCCTCTCAAACTTGCTCATTAATTATAAAGAAGAAAAACAACAGTGTCAACTCGAGCACAGAAGCCTTGATTGCACTATTCCAGAATATCATACTTTGAAATATATTGGAGGTATAGCCAATGCTTGCACTGTAATTAGTTTTATAACAATTATTGCTTTTATATTTTGCACTTTGTGGAAAGTAAATTTCAAATTTAACTCGTTCTTAGATGTATATAACTGTGATATTATCCCTCATTACAGTTATCAATCATTGACACTTCATTCTCAATTCAGAGCCTGGGGTATAATCCTTCTCTATTTGAAAGAGAATGATTGCCTTTTGATACATTACCGGTATTTGAACAGTATGTGTAATTTACTCAAGATTTGCAAATCTGAAGAAAGTAATCTTCTTTCAAACACAGAACACCTCAAACTTCTGAAGAGAATGAAACTGCAAGTACTTATTGATAAATTTAGCAGAGATCTGTCTGGACCAGGCTCATATTATCAGTATTCATTTGACCTTGAACCCAACTCCTGAGTTCATTTATCCTCTATCTTCTCCACCTCAGAGATATTGCTCTTCTCCCTACCTGCTACAGTTTGTCTGCTGCTGAAACCCTCACCCATACTTTTGTTAACTGCAGACTTTTCTTTCCAGTGCTGTTCCACAGGTCTCTTATCCACCCTCCATAACCTTGATCACATCAGAAACTTTGTATTTTGCTTTGGACCATGCCCTGTTCACCCAGCACCCTTGTATCTTTTGATCAGGACTGGCCCTGATTCAACAAGTTCTCAATTTAAAAAGCCTCATTTTCTCCTAATTCAACAGTTTCCTCATTTCCCCTCCCCCCACGTTATCCCAGTCCCAAGCTTCCAATTCGGCACCGCCCTCCGGATCCGTCACCTGACCTATCACCTTCTCCCTCACCTTCATCCCTCACTTTCCCAGCAACCTCCCCTCAACTTCACTCCCCTTCCATTTTTCACTCAGCCCCAACCAACAAGCCTCATTCCTGATGAAGGTCTTATGCCCGAAACGTCAATTCTCCTGCTCCTCGGATGCTGCCTGACCGGCTGTGCTTTTCCAGCACCACACTCTCGACTCTGATCACCAGCATCTGCAGTCCTCACTTTGTCCACCTCAATTTAAAAATCCTCATCTTTGAACCTCTAGAGTTTAGGATGCAGTGAGCAGAAGGCACAGCTCCATTGGTGGAGTGAAGGAGGTGAGGAAAGCAGAAGGGCCACAGTTGGAGAAAGCTTAACATCTTGAAGGGTTGTATGTTTGAAGAAGGTTATAGAGAAAGAAAAGTGCCCCCTCTATCTTATGTCATTCTCTCCTCCTTTGAGATGTTCAATAAAACATAACTCTTTGGTCAAGTGCTTGCTCACCTACCTCAACGTCGCCTTCTTTGACCTCTGATTGTCCTTCTACAAAGTAACTTGGTTCTTTTTACATTGCTAATGATGCGATATAATACAAGTCGTTGTTGTAGTTGAGGACTTTAGTCTCCATTATGCTGGGAATCAGACCAGAACAGTCCTCTGATTAGAATTTTTAAGTCAATGTGAACAAATTATTCTGTTGATTATTGTTTTTAAACATTAAGTTTTTCAGAAGGAGATAGTTGACAAAATCACAGGGTTTTCAGTTGCTACAGGACTCTTGTCATAACCCAGCATCGTGCTGACTGAGTCATTTGGAGGCAGCAGGTTGTATGTTTCTTTCCTGCTCTGTGATAAATGACCTGACCTCAGCTGCAATAGTTCCCCAGCTCAGGCCAAGTTATGTAGGAAGGAAAACCCGCCCCTTTGTCATCATCGACATGCAACTCCTGGGAAGCTGAAGTGAAGTTCTAGTCATATGATGCTCTTGTAAGCAAAGTACTTTTTCCAGATCCGTTAGTCTGAGGTTTTCAGTTGAGAATAAAACTTTCAAAAGCAAATATATCTTTAACAATTACACAGCTAACACAACATTACACGAGATTCCAATCAAGTCTTGTCAAACTTGCCCTCAGGAGCATTTTTCATTCTTATTATGTTGTGTAGAAAGATTTTAGCGAAGCCTGGAAGATCAGAAGACATGTATTATCTGCAAATCTAAATAACATAATGGATAAAGATGTGTCAGACAAAATATAAATAATATATTTGATGGGGGGCTCCCAGAGAGAGGAAGGATTAATAATAACGGTGCCTTTTTAATTTTTAAAGTAGACAAAACTTTGAGAACATTTTCTGAATGAGACATACTCAAGTGAGGGCTGGACAATCCGAACTGATCATTTACAAATGTTATTCTGGCTTTATTCATTGGGTAAAATCAGTACAATTGTAGCATTTTAGATTTTTATATCGTAGTTCCCTTTATAAGAATGATTAAAGCATTTATACTTTGGAACAAACTCCCCTCTAGTCTCTGAGCAACTGTAAGGGAGCACATGTGGTCCTTTTGGACTGTAAAGTGGAATGGAGGTTAGATGCTGCTGTATAACCGCAACAGCAGGAGAGTTTTGTAACTTGGAACATTGGGGTTTTTATACATTTAGGTTACATAGTATTTGAATAAGACTCCTTTCATTTTTCTGTCTGTTTTTAGAGTTTACAATAAAAAAAAGTTAGCTTCTGTTAATGATGAAACCTGATGTGAATTGTTTTTGCCCTGAACAGCAGTTACTCAGGCCACTGGTCAACTTGTGGGTCTCATTGGGATTTTATAGATTTTGTGATGGCTGGTGTGCAGGGTCTTGATCATCAGCACACTCTTCCCAGTTAAGTCATATGAAACATTTGGGGGCTCATCCAGTTTCCTTTTGGAACGTGAACAATATAAGAGTGGTTGTTGAGGAAGGATAATTGGTTACAGTTAGAGATACAACAAGGTTACCAGAAGCTATTTCTTTAAGGGCAGCAGTAGAACAGTTCACTCAGTAGGACGTCAGAACCAATAGAACGACATCTTTTTTGGTTAAGCCCAGAAAAGCAAGCTCAGGGGGGAAACGGAGATTGTAGGTTTTTGATCTTCAGAATTTTGTTCCCTGTCTATGAGCCGCCAAATGTTTGTCATGTCTCTGTTTCCTGTCGACAATTTTTTCACATGTAATACCAATTTCAAACCAACTAATTGTTGTCTGTCTTAATTGTGAAAGAATGTGCATATATGTTTGCTTTTAAATGGATATATTTTAAGTTGCATAGCAGCAGATTCAGAATCCTTGTTTTTCCCTATTTGTTAACGTTGTGTGTGTTATAATAAATAATTATCATCTATGATGAAACTTGGTGTAAATTGCCTTTGTTCTGAATAGCAGTCCTGCAAATTGTTCATCTTTGTGGTCTCATTAGGATTTTACATATTTTGTGACAGCTTATGGTGCAGTGGGACCTAATTTTCAATAATCGCTTCCAAGTCAAATCATGACACAACAAAGAAGAAGAAAAACCAAGTCAGTTTCATTCCTTCATGATAGAATAAAGTGCCATCACTCACTAATTAGTTTCATAAATGTGGAAGAGATCTAAAACAGTTAACAATTCTGAAACTGAAGTCAAACAAGAGATAGATACAATCTAGATTTTTAAAAGAGCTTTAGATAATATATGAAGAGAAGATGTTGATAACTCTATAAGGAAGTGTTGGAGCAACTCAGGTGCTCTTGTAGAGGACAGCACGGACATGACAGGTTGAATGGCCTCTTTCTGTGCTGCAACCATTCACTGATTCCAACAGCAAGAAAAGACCCAGTGTTGACAATACATTTCTTCATCGGTGAGATTGGGTGGCACTGCACACGCCTCTAGGAGAGCAAAGTATATCCTTCCACTGGCAATGGACAAATTCAAGAGATCCCCAAAATTGTGCTTGATGTCTTAGTAGAGGTAAAAGTTTTGACATTCCTTTCAATGTTGGACTCTAATCTTAACATGCAACAGTTTATTTTAATCAGTTTCTGTTAGGCGTCTTGTAAAATACACACATCAAATTATAATCAAATCTGCAAACACTACTTTTCATCAAACTGATTGTGCACCTTGCATGGTTGTTAACATAAATTGAAAGGCAGATGATTAGTAAGAGAATATATTGGAGAATTTTGCATCGGTCAATTCCAGGTCAGTTATAGCATTGAGTCAATGCAGAATAAAGCTTCATTTGGGTTAGCAGGTTATGATTTGGAATCAGTCATTGGCATAGTCCAGACATAGGGTCTATGTAAGGTCCTCAGGAGTGTCTGCCCTCCACCTTGAATAGAAAGAATTTAGTTTGTGTACCAGCTTTCACAGCTTCAGGATATCAGAATGCACTTTATAGCCAACGAGGCACTTTGAAGTGTAGGGGAAACATGGTGAAGAATTTACCTGGCAATGCCCCGTCAACAGCAAAGCAATAATAATCTGTTATTTGTTTAATGAATTTTACTGAGGGATGATTATCAACCAACACATTGGAGTGAACTCCCTTCCCCTTCATTGATAGGGCCATGGAATCATTTGCTTTCAACTGAGAGGGTCGTTGGCCCCTTGTTTTAAGAACTCTTGGGAAAAACAGTGTCTTTGACAGTTCAGCACTCACTCAGCACTGCACTGCAGTGTCAGCATGGACATTGAGTGGGCCTCTGGATTGGGCTTGATTCAAAGACAGAATATTACCCATTAGTCAAAACTGTTACATCAAAGTAATGTTTATCTGTTTACAGAACATTCAAGATCTCAATGAATTATTTAAGGGACAGTATGGAGACATCAACTAGTGAGCAGCAATCCTCCACAAAATCAGCACCATCGAAACAAAACTGAAGTGACCAATGATCTTATTTCTGTTAACAGCAGTTACTGTTCAAATATTCATTGTTTCCCAAAAAAAGTGATTACGTTGCAAAATTAATTCTCTGTCACGATCATCATCAGGCCCCCTAAACAAGGATGACATAATTCAACATTCCCTGAGTCACAGCCCTTTGGTCATGGTGGGCATGAGCAGTCCTGAGGAAGGTGGGCTTCTCAACACGGGGTTCTGACCTCTCTCCACCCGCTTTTGTCACTTTCCTGCATCACAGTTTAGTGTCGGACTGGGTTACAACTTGTTGCATGAGGAGCAAACACTTGGTAGAGTTTGCAGCAAGGTTCTCTCAGTCATCAATGTCAATTTATGCCTTTTTCAAAAGGCCTTCAGAGTTTCCTTTAAACATTCTCTCTGTCCTCCCTGAGATTGTGTTCCATCCTTGAGTCATGAATCTGCTTTGGAAGCTGATTGGTTGGCACACGGAGGAGTGTCCAGACTGTCAAGCTGCTATTGGAAAAGAATGGTTGTGATGCTGGTGGAATTGGCTTTGGTGAGGAAATGTCTGCTTTCCCTCTTGACTTTGAGAATCCTGGGGAGACAGAACATATGAAAATTCTCCAGCACTGGAAGCTGCCTTTGATAGGATGCCCATGTCCCACTGCCATTTGGAGAATGGTGGCAGTAGGGTTGTTGACTAAGTGATATTTTGTCAAGGGGTTATTGTGGGGGCGGGGGGTGTTATTGAGATATCTGAAGTGTTCAATGACTTCTGAACTCTCCCACCGAATAACAGAAGCTGGAGATATTACGTCCTTGTCCAGAAGAGTGATGGTGCAAGATTTTAACCTTGCTGATGTTGAGTAAGGGAAAAATCATTTTGTGATGAATCCAAATGCTTCTTAAATGTTGCAATTGTACCAGCCTCCACCACATCCTCTGGCAGCTCATTCCATACATGTACCACTCTCTGCGTGAAAAGGTTGCCCCTCAGGTCTCTTGAATATCTTTCCCCTCTCACCCTAAACCTATGCCCCCTAGTTCTGGACTCCCCGACCCCAGGGAAGAGACTTAGCCTATTTATCCTATCCATGCCCCTCATAATTTTGTAAACCTCTATAAGGTCACCCCTCAGCCTTCGATGCTCCAGGGAAAACAGCCCCAGCCTGTTCAGCCTCTCCCGATAGCTCAAATCCTCCAATCCTGGCAACATCCTTGTAAATCTTTTCTGAACCCTTTCAAGTTTCACAACATCTTTCCGATAGGAAGGAGACCAGAATTGCACGCAATATTCCAACAGTGGCCTAACTAATGTCCTGTACAGCCGCAACATGACCTCCCAACTCCTGCACTCAATACTCTGACCAATAAAGGAAAGCATACCAAACGCCTTCCTCACTATCCTGTCTACCTGCGAGTCCACTATCAAGGAACTATGAACCTTCACTCCAAGGTGTCTTTGTTCAGCAACACTCCCTAGGACCTTAAGTGTATAAGTCCTGCTAAGATTTGAATTTCTGGGGGGTAAAAAGGCGGGCCCCTATATAGACTGCTGCTGCACACCGTCCACCTCTTCTCCCTCATCCACCGTCCGGACACGCCTTGGCGTGCCCATTTGCCACCGGGCGGTGGGGATCCCCAGTGGAGGGCTCTCTACGCGGGAGTCCTCCCCCTTTCTCTCGGGGATCTGGGGTGGAGGGTGCTGCACGCAGCAGTCCCCTGCAACCGCAGATTGCGGTGGTTCACGGACTCCCAGCCCATTTGCTTGTTCTGTGGCGCTGTGGAGTCCGTGGACCATGTATATATTGGATGTGGGCGTTTGCACTCCCTTTTTGATTTTCTGAAAAACCTCCTCCTCTGCTTTTGGTTGCACTTCAGTCCCACGCTCCTGATCTTTGGGCACCCGGTACGGACGAGGGAGGGCAGGTCTGAAGACCTCCTTGTGGGTCTGCTCCTGGGCCTGGCCAAACTGGCCATTAATAGGTCCAGGCAGTGGGCCGTGGAGGGGGTCGTTAGGGCCGACTGCCTGCCCCTCTTCCGCGGTTACGTTAGAGCCCGAGTGTCCTTGGAGAAGGAGCACGCGGTGTCGACCAACGCCCTGGAGTTGTTCAGGGAGAGGTGGGAACCGCAGGGAGTGGAGTGCATCATTTCCCCCTCCAACTCTATTTTGATTTAGTCAAGAAGAAAAAAAACAAGAGTGTCTGGGTCGAAGGGCCTGTTTCCACATTGTAAGTAATCTAATGTAACATGGTCATTTTAAAGCAGAATAATAAAAGAGAAAAGAAAACAAAAAGAAAACAGGAGTGTCCAACATCCTGACACTCAGAGCTGGCTCTGAGGGAACTGGATCAGTGTGAGTGTGTGCGTGCAAGGATTCTCCTCCTTGAAGGTGTCTGAGAGGAAGGGGACTGTCTCTGGACCAGCTGCCCCACATGGGATGGGATTGGGATAGGGGGAAAGAGGGAAAGGTAAGGGGAGGAGGCAGAAGGAGGTGAGAGTCCTGAGTCCTGGGCCTACTTTTGGAGCTACAGCCTGGGCCTCACCCAGGTCAAGGGAGTGTTGCTGCTGACCTGGGGCTCACTCCCACTGCTGGTCTCTGGGGCCCTGCCCGGACCTGCCTCAGCTGCCACAGCTTGGGGCCTGCCTCACTGCTGCTGACTGGGACTTGCCTTGGGGCCCACCTCCACTGCTGCTGCCTGGGACTCAATTTTGGGGCTGCCTGAGACTTGCCTTGGGAACCCTCCCCAACAGGTCTGCCCCCCCACCGCTGCGACAGAGGGCCTACCTGGGACTCGCCTGAGGCCTGCCTCCACCATTGTTGTTGCCTAAGGCCGGTCTCCACTGTCGCTGCCTGGGACTCGCCTTGGGCCCCTCCCCACAAACACCACCACTGCTGCTACCAGAGGCCCACCTCCACCGCTGCTGCCTGGGGCCTACTAATATTCAGCAGCAGAATATGGCGAGCCCGAAGGTCGCGGGGCCCAGCCACACCTACGCCGGGGTAGCCGCTGCCTTAGGCTCGGCTGTCTCAACCCCGGCCGCCATCATGACCCCCTTCAGGCACCTGACTAAACGCCTGGGGGTAAAGGCCTATCCTCACCCCAACATGTCCATCGAGGCCTGCAGTAAGGCCATGGCTAGTGTGGTCAGCCCACTGGCCATTGTCGCTGCGGCCCGGATGTACGGGAAGGCCGTCTTTTTCCTTAAGACCGAGTAGGCGGTCCACCTGGCCGTGGAGAGGGGGCTCACTGTGGGCGGGACACATTTGCCCATTGACCCTTTGGAGGTTACGGCCCAGAGGGTCGTGTTCTCCAATGTCCCACCCTTCTTCCCCACCTCACCACCTTGAGGGAGATCCGGTCAGGGGTCCAGCCGCTCCTGCTCGGTCTTAAGGACCCTGCCCTCTGACACATATACTCCTTCCGGCGCCAAGTGTTTATTTGCCTGGCCCGGGAGGAGCTCTTTCATCCTCCTCCATGAGGGCGCGGCCTACCGCGCCTTCTGGACAGAGGACGGCATGCGGTGCTGCGAGGTGGGGCACATAAGAAAAAACTGCCCCATCCAGAAGGCTGCCCAGCCCGTGCCAACGGCCGATGGTGGTGCCGCCGCACCCACTCCCCCTCCCCCCAAGTCAACACCACAGGCCCCGGCACCGGAGGCTAAGCCGGAGGCATCCATTGCTCCAGCCTCTGGCAGGGAGGGGGCGGTGAGCGTCCGGCCAGCCAGAAGGCGCTGAAGAAGACGCGACGCGTCAGGCCCGCCAACGGGGAGACCACCCTATCCCCTTCTCTGACACCTAGCCCACGACCTGTCCTGCCCCGGCACGACAATGCCCCTGCGGCCGTGCCAGCGTCGCCCCGGCGCGGGAACCCTGACCCCCAAATCCGTATCTGATCCTGGTCCCACTGACCCCACATCCACTCCCCACCCTGATAGAGAAACCCCTGGGGCTTCAACACCTGCCCTGTTGCTATAACACCTGGCTCGGGGGCCCCTGAGCTTGAGCCCTGCCCCACCCAGCCACTAACCTGGGGGGAACCACCGCTGCCCCACCTCCTGCAGTGACTGTGTCTCTGGGCCCCGGAGAGGGAACACGGCACGGGGAAGCTTCCCCTCCCTGAGGCTATGGTGGGACGTGGGCAAGGCTCACGTCTGGGTCTTCTGTCAGGAGTATGCAAAGGGGTCGACGAAGTGGCGGAAATCCAGGATCGGGGAGTTGGAGAGGGAGATGCTCAACTGGAGTCACGCCTCGGTCAGCCCGACGCGGACCCGGCCCTGTGCGGGGCGTACGAAGAGAAGAAGGCCGCGCTCCAGGACCTGCAGGTTTTCGGGGCTCTGGGTGCGTACGTGAGGTCGCGGATCCAGCTCCTCCAGGATCTGGACCGCGGCTCCCCCTTCTTCTACTCGCTGGAAAAAAGGCATGGCACCCATCAGCAGCTCCTTGTGCTGCTGGCTGACGATGGGTCCCTCGTCTTGGATCCGGAGGGTATCAGGGCCCACTTCCGAAACTATTACACGGCTCTGTTCTCTCCGGATCCGTCCAGTGAGGTTACTCGCAGAGTTCTGTGGGAGGACCTGCCGCAGCTCAGGCCGGAGGACGCCGGAAGGCTTGATGCTCTCCTCACCAGGGAGCTGACCGGCGCCCTTGACCAGCTCTCGAGGGGCAAGTTCCTGGGGCTGGACGGGCTGACTGCGGAGTTCTTCAGGGCGTTCTGGGATGTCCTGGGGAGCGACTACGCACAGGTCCTGGGGGAGTGTCTAAATGCCAGAGAGTTGCCCCTTTCTTGGCACAGGGTGGTCATCGTCCTGCTGCCAAAGAAGGGGGACCTTCGTTCTTGGAAGAACTGGCGTCCGGTCTCCCTCCTCGGCACGGACTACAAAATCTTCGCCAGGGTGTTGTCTTCTCGCCTGGCCTCTGTGCTGGCCCACATGATTCACCCGGACCAGTCCTACACGGTCCCGGGTCGGAGGATACACGACAACGTCCACCTGGTCCAGTACCTGATCCATTTCTGTCAACTGGCTGGTCTGCCGAGCGCCTTCCTGTCTCTCGACCAGGAGAAGGCGTTCGACAGGGTCGATCACGAGTACCTGCTCGGGACTCTGGGGGCATTCGGGTTCGGGACGCAGTTCGTCGCCCGGATCCGACTTTTGTACGCTGCCGCAGAGTGTCTGGTTAAAGTTAACGGGTCCCTGACGGTGCCCCTTCGCTTCGGGAGAGGAGTGCATCAAGGCTGCCCCCTGTCCAGCCAGCTGTGTTCCCTGTGCGTGGAGCCTTTCCTGCGCCTCTTGCGGAGGAGGTTGTCGGGGCTGGTTCTGCGCGGCACAGGCACGGGGTGGTCCTCTCGGCCTACGCCGACGACGTGCTCCTCATTTTCACCGACCCGGCTGACCTGGGGAGGATGTGCGAGTGCCAGGCCGTGTACTCGGCAGCGTCTTCCGCCAGGATCAACTGGGCCAAATGTTCCGGACTACTGGTCGGTCCATGGCGGGTGGACTCTCTGCCGGAGGAGTTACGGGGGTTCAGCTGGAGTACCACCCATCTCCTCTATCTAGGGGTCTACCTCAGCCCGGCTGAGGAATCCTGGCCGGCCAACTGGCAGGAGCTGGAGGCCAAAGTCTTGGCTCGCCTAGGCCGCTGGACAGGACTGCTCCGAGTGCTATCTTACAGGAGTCGAGTGCTGGTCATAAACCAGCTGGTGGCCGCCATGCTGTGGTACCGGCTGGTCACTTTGGTCCCTCCTCCAGGCTTTGTCGCTGACATCCAGAGAACATTGGTCGACTTCTTCTGGGACAAAAAGATGCACTGGGTCGCCGCGCAGGTTCTGAGTCTCCCTATTGAGGAGGGCGGTCAGTCGCTGGTGTGTGTCTGCACCCAGGTCGCGACGTTCTGCCTTCAGACCTTGCGGCGATACCTTTACGTCGAGCCTCCTCCTAGGTGGTGCGCCCTGGCGACGTATTTTTTCCGCCAGGTGCATAACCTCAACGACACGCAGCTCCTGTTCGTCGACCGTGACGGTTTGGAGGTCGCCCTCAAGAGGCTGCCTGTCTTTTACCAGGACCTGATCACTCTCTGGAACATGGTCGAATCGTGTCGTGCCTACCCTCCGGCTGAAGTAGTGGCTGTTGTCAGGGATCCATTGCTCAGGAATCCGCACCTCCGTACTCACGGGTTCGAGTGGCTGTCGGAGGGGAGGGCCGCGGCGGCGAGGGTGACCAGGGTCGGGGACGTGCTGGGTGCCGGGGGCCTGGGCTGGACGCTGCCGCAGGACATAGCAGGCAGGGCAGCGGTAGATGTCCAGTACGTGGCCACCGCCATCCGACGCCTTAAAATGGCGGTGCTCGGACCCGACGTAGCGCACCAGTTGGAGGACGCTCAGGTGTGCGGTGGGATCCCGTCCGCGCTCACCCCAGCCCGGACGGAATTTCGCATAGGCCCCAAGGTCCCGTATTTCCTGCAGGAGCCTGTGCCCCACAACCTGAGCCACCTCCGAAATTTTAATTTTGTCTCCTTCAAAGATATAAAAAGGAGGGCCCTGTATAGACTGCTGCTGCACACCGTCCACCTCTTCTCCCTCATCCACCGTCCGGACACGCCTTGGCGTGCCCATTTGCCACCGGGCGGTGGGGATCCCCAGTGGAGGGCTCTCTACGCGGGAGTCCTCCCCCTTTCTCTCGGGGATCTGGGGTGGAGGGTGCTGCACGCAGCAGTCCCCTGCAACCGCAGATTGCGGTGGTTCACGGACTCCCAGCCCAACTGCTTGTTCTGTGGCGCTGTGGAGTCCGTGGACCATGTATATATTGGATGTGGGTGTTTGCACTCCCTTTTTGATTTCCTTAAAAACCTTCTCCTCCGTTTTTGGCTGCACTTCAGTCCCACGCTCCTGATCTTTGGGCACCAGGTACGGAGGAAGGAGGGCAGGTCTGAAGACCTCCTCGTGGGTCTGCTCCTGGGCCTGGCCAAACTGGCCATCAACAGGTCCAGGCAGCGGGCCGTGGAGGGTGTCGTTAGGGCCGACTGCCTGCCCCTCTTCCGCGGTTACGTTAGAGCCCTGGTGTCCTTGGAGAAGGAGCACGCAGTGTCAACCAACACCCTGGAGTTGTTCAGGGAGAGGTGGGCGCCGCAGGGAGTGGAGTGCATCATTTCTCCCTCCGACTCTATTTTGATTTAGTCCCTGCCCTCCCCTTCACTGTTTTGATCACACAGCATCGCCCTTTTGTGAAGGGCACTGCTTGTCACTGGCCACTCGGGTGTTTTTTTAATCTTCCTGGTGGTGGAAATTGAATAAAAGATTTGTGCACTTTGTGTCTCACACCTGCGCACACACACACGGGTGCTGGGGAAAAAAATAAGCACTACCGCAGTTAGGCGGTAGTGTGGGGGTTATGGGGGAAAATAAAAAAGAGGAATGCTGATCACACAGCACTGCCCTTTTTTTTTTAAAAGAAAAAATGTCTAGTGGAATGGTTACCTGGTTCTAATAGACATTGATACTCATGTGGGAGAAAGTGAGGACTGCAGATACTGGAGATCAGAGTCGAGAGTGTGGCATTGGAAAGGCACAGCAGGTCAGGCAGCATCCAAGATGGCTGTTTCAGTGATTACAGAACCAGTCTTTAATAAAATTCGCTCTGGACTCCAACCCTTAAGTTTGCGCAAGACCTCAGCTAAACGGAGTGCCTATACGAGTAACCTTTACAGATTAAAGGCATAACTTCGGTTCCAGTCTCTTATGCGAAGCAGCTGGTTCAGTTACCACTGAGCGTAGTAAAAGGCTCACGCCCAAGCCTGAAGGGACAAAACTGGTTGAGTAAGATTCACCAAGACTGGCTCAACATTTCTCGATTAGAAAATAGCTGCCTGAGTGAAGTCCTAATTAAATATCTGGACGTTTCTCAGGATGGTAGAGGAACTATCAAAGGAGCCAAGGTCACCTTGCAAATTGATCAGGAAGCAATTCCACGATTCTGCAAGGCCTGCCCAGTGCCATTTGCATCACGGGCAAAAATTAAGGCTGGAAAGCGAAGGAATCATCAAACCAGTCCAGTTTGTGGAATAGACAGCACCGATCATACTGATTGTGAAGCCGGACAGGTCAGTTCACCTTTATGGGGATTTTAAACAAACAGTAGCTGCTTTTCACAGCTGGATAAATACCCAATCCCTCACATAGAGGACTTATATGTAAAGCTGGCAGGGGAGCTGTCCTTCATGAAGCTGGATATAAGCCATGTGGACCTGCAATTACGGTTAGACAAGGATTCTCAGAAGTATACTACAATTAATATCCATAAGGATTTGTACCAATATGAGAGTGCCATTGGGGTATCGTCAGTCTGTGCAATTTTTCAGCAGATGATGGAGAACATTTTACAAGGCCAACACTAGGTAACCATTTATCTAGATGGTGTGCTAATAACAGAGAGGACCAATAAGTAGCACTTAGAGTGCCTGATATAGTCCTCAGATATTTTTCTCAGACAGGCATGCACCTTGGGGAAAAATGTGTGTTCTAGATACCCCAAGTCACCTACTTGGCGACAGTGTCAATACAACTGAGTTACACTCATTAGAAGATAAACTGAGACTAATCAAAGGTGACCCAGCTCCCAAGTCTGTATCAGAACTCAGGCCCTTCCTTGAGCTGGTGAATTATTAAAGAAAGTTCATACATAACCTGGCCTCCATCCTGGCATCACAACCATTCTCTTCCAATAGCAGCTTGACAGTCTGGACACTCCTCCGTGTGCCAACCAATCAGCTTCCAAAGCAGATTCTCTTTTCATGACTCAAGGATGGAACACAATCTCAGGGAGGACAGAGAATGTTTAAAGGAAATTCTGACGGCCTTGTTGAAAAAGGCATAAATTGACATTGATGACTGAGAGAACCTTGCTGCAAACTCTACCAAGTGTTTGCTCCTCATGCTACAAGCTATAACCCAGTCAGACACTAAACTGTGATGCAGGAAAGTGACAAAAGCGGGTGGAGAGAGGTCAGAACCCCGTGTTGAGAAGCCCACCTTCCTCAGGACTGCTCATGCCCACCATGACCAAAGGGCTGTGGCTCAGGGAATGTTGAATTATGTCATCCTTGTTTAGGGGGCCTGATGATGATCGTGACAGAGAATTAATTTTGCAACGTAATCACGTTTTTTGGGAAACAATGAATATTTGAACAGTAACTGCTGTTAACAGAAATAAGATCATTGGTCACTTCAGTTTTGTTTCGATGGTGCTGATTTTGTGGAGGATTGCTGCTCACTAGTTGATGTCTCCATACTGTCCCTTAAATAATTCATTGAGATCTTGAATGTTCTGTAAACAGATAAACATTACTTTGATGTAACAGTTTTGACTAATGGGTAATATTCTGTCTTTAGAATCGAGCCCAATCCAGAGGCCCACTCAATGTCCATGCTGACACTGCAGTGCAGTGCTGAGTGAGTGCTGAACTGTCAAAGACACTGTTTTTCCAATGAGTTCTTAAAACAAGGAGCCAACGACCCTCTCAGTTGAAAGCAAATGATTCCATGGCCCTATCAATGAAGGGGAAAGGAATTCACTCCAGTATGTTGGTCGATAATAATACCTCAGTAAAATTCATTAAACAAATAACTGATCATTATCTCTTTGCTGGTTGCGGGGCATTGCCAGGTAAATTCTTCACCATGTTTCCCCTACACTTTAAAGTACCTCGTTGGCTATAAAGTGCATTCTGATATCCTGAAGCTGTGAAAGCTGGTACACAAACTAAATTCATCCTATTCAAGGTGGAGGGTTTACACTCTTGAGGATCTTACATAGACTCTATGCCTGGACTTTGCCAATGTCTGATTCCAAATCATAACCTGCTAACCCAAGTGAAGCTTTATTCTGCATTGACTCAATGCTATAACTGACCTGGAATTGATCGATGCAAAATCCTCCAATACTAAGCATCTGCCTTTCAATTTATGTTAACAACCAGGCAAGTTGCAAGGTTAGTTTGATAAAAGTAGTGTTTGCAGATTTGATTATAGTTTGATGTGTGTATTTTACAAGATGCCTAACAGAAACTGATTAAAATAAACCATTGCATGTTAAGCGGCATGGTTAGAGTCCAACATTGAAAGGAATGTCAAAATTTTTACCTCAACTAAGACACCAAGGACAATTTTGGGGATCTCCTGTATTTGTCCAGTGCCAGTGGAAGGATATACTTTGCTCTTTTTTTCAAGGTTTGTGAAGGTTTGTAGCTCAGGTTGAGGGTTAGGGTGCGGCTTTGCTCGCTGAGCTGTAGGTTTGATGTCCAGATGTTTCATTACCTGGCTAGGTAACGTCATCAGTGGCGACCTCCAAGTGAAGCAAAGCTGTTGTCTCCTGTTGTCCTTTCTTTCGACTGTGACATACAGGAATGTGAGTTTGTTGTCGGTTTCTTCCTCCTTGGTGAACCTTATGATTGTGAGGGTGTTGTTGATGATGTTAAATGTCTCTTCTATCTTGTTTCGTTTTGTGATGACAAAGGTGTCATCTACATAGCGGACCCAGATTTTTGGTTTGATGGTTGGTAGGGATGTTTGTTCTAGTCTTTGCATTACTGCTTCTGCTATGAATCCTGATAGCGGAGATCCCATGGGTGTGCCGTTGGTTTGTTTGTAGATTATGTTGTTGAAGGTGAAGTGAGTGGTGAGGCACAGGTCCACTAGCTTCATGATGTTTTCGTTGGTTATGTGATTGATGGTGGTTGGGGTGTGTGTCATCACAAAATGAAACAAGATAGAAGAGATATTTAACATCATCAACAACACCCTCACAGGCATAAAGTTCACCAAGGAAGAAGAAACCGACAAAAAAATTGCATTCCTGGACGTCACAGTCGAAAGAAAGGACAACAGAGAACTACAAACCTGCGTATACAGAAAACCGACAAACACTGACCAAATACTTAACTACACCAGCAACCATCCCAACACACACAAACAAAGCTGCATCAGATCACTATTCCAACGAGCCACCACACACTGCAGCACAGACGAACTTCAGAAAACAGAGGAGAACCACCTATACAATGTATTCAAGAAGAACGGATACTCAAAAAATAAATCCACAGATTCCTCAAGAACAAACCACGACAAGCAGACCAAACACAGCCAGAAACCCTAACCACCTTACCATACATCAAAGAAGTTTCAGAAATGACAGCCAGACTACTAAGACCCCTCAGAATCCTAGTAGCACACAAACCCACCAACACTCTCAAACAAAAACTAACAAACTTAAAAGACCCAGTACGACCCATGGACAAAACCAACATAATCTACAAAATTCCATGCAAGGACTGCCACAAACACTACGTAGGACAAACAGGAAGAAAGTTAGCCACCAGGATTCACGAACACCAGCTAGCCACAAAAAGACACGACCCTCTCTCCCTCGTAGCCCTACACACGGATGAAAAAACCACCATTTTGACTGGGACAACACATCTATCCTGGGACAGGCTAAGCAAAGACATGCCAGAGAATTCCTAGAGGCCTGGCACTCCAACCACAATGCCATAAACAAACACATAGATCTAGATACCATCTATCAACCCCTCAGAAAACGAACATGAAATGACATCACCACAAACTCCAGGAACCCCATCCAGGACAAACATATAAATAAAAGCAGGAGACAACAGCTTCAGTGGAGGTCACCACTGATGATGTTACCTAGCCAGGTAATGAAACGTCTGGATATCAAACCTACAGCTCAGCGAGCAAACCTACACCCTATACTTAGCTCTCCTAGAGGTATGTGCAGTGCCACCCAATCTCACCGATGAAGAAGTATATTGTCAACACTGGGCCTTTTTGCGCGTTTACAATCAATTAATGGTTACAGCACAGAAAGAGGCCATTCAGCCTGTCATGTGCATGCTGCTCCCTGTGAAAGCAACTCAGTTACTCTCACACTCCCCACCTTTCCTTGTAGAGTTACAAACATCTTCTCTTCAGATATTTATCCAAAGTTCTAAAAATCACAATTGCATCTGAATCTTCTTTGGCTTTGGTTTCTGAATTGCCAACTGCTCCTGTGGACCTGGCTCAAATCTCCATATCATAGAATCCCTACAGTGTGGAAGCAGGCCATTTGGTCCATCAAATCCACACTGACTCTCTGATGAGCATCCCATCTCCCTCCCCTATCCCTGCATTTTCCATGGCTAATCCAACTAATCTACATGTCCTGGCCACGATGGGCAATTTAGCATGGTCAATCCATCTAAACTGCATATCTCTGGATGGTGGGAGGAAACTGAGCTCACCCCCACAGACACAGGGAGAATGTGCAAGTTCCACATAGAAAGTCACCTGAGGGTGGTATTGAACCTGGGTCTCTGGCACTATGAGACAGTGGCACTAGCCCACTGAGCCATTGTGCCGCCTAGGAACACTAATGTTGTTAACAGCCTGGTTCCGACCAAGATCATGGTCTGTCAGACAACTCTCTACTGAATCCATTGATAAGAGCTTCGTTTTTCATCCTCTTCAGAAGCTTGAAGTCTTTTTTATTTGAGAGATGATAACTTTCTTCAGATTCAGAAATCTTGTGTAAATTGTGCATACTGTTCAAATACTGGTAATGCACCAACAGGAAATCATTCTCTTTCAAATAGAGAAGGTTTACACCTCAGGCTTGGAATGGAGAATGAAGTGTCAATGATTGATGACTGTAATGATGTAATAATACCACAGTTATATACATCTAGGAATGAGTCACATCTGTAACTTACTTGCCTCAAAGTGCAAAATATAAAAACAATAATTATTATAACACTAATTATATTGAAGCAATAGCTATTTTTTCAATATATTTCAAAATATGATATTCTGCAATAGTGCCCAAAGCTTCTGTGCTCAACTTGGCACTGTTGTTTTTCTTGTTTATCACTAGCCAGCATCTTTGAGATGAGTTTGGACTGTACTATTACCAAAATAAAATAAGTGACTTTTTTGTGATATAACATGGTACAATGAAGCAAAATTTCCAGTTTCCTATGGGGGAGATGTCATCGATATGCAATATCAGCCACTCCTTGTAAACCCTGTGACTGAAGGAAAACATATTCACATTAGTGACAGTCATTGTTCCAGCCACCACACCACAACTGAGTGAGTCTAAGTGCTACCATCTGTAGTGACTGTAACAAGGTCAGCCAGATGGATCTCATAGTATATGAGTTCCCTGATTGGGGCTGTTAGTCTGGTCCAATTAGGGGCCCTGATTGACAGATATAAACAG